>NC_041402.2:109032871-109360371 GCF_900747795.2 Erpetoichthys calabaricus | reverse complement strand
GCACTTAAACATTTTGGTCCAAAATGATGTTAACTTGGTGCAGGCCCAAAACATGTGACCCAGTGAGGCAGGAGCTTGGTTGCAGCGTTCGCAGGTTGGATCTTGCCCTGGAAACATTTTGGACAGTTTTAAGCGAGACAGATGATCTTGATATATAATTTTGAGTTGAATAATTCTATGCTTTGAGCATATGGAGCTCGAGTGAATTCTCTGTATGCTACCTTCCACTCCTTTTCTGATATATTGATTAAGAGATCTTTTTCCCAATGTCCTCTTGGGTCTTTGAAAGGTAGGGATTCTAATAAGATTTTATATAATGCGGAAATGGTGTCTAATTCCTCGAAATCGAGCAGTATTTTTTCCATCATGGTGGAGGGTACAAGGTGAGGAAAATTTGGCAGTTTCTGTTTAACAAAGTTTCTAATTTGAAGATAGTGAAAGAAATGTGTAGCTGGGAGGTTGAATTTAGAACGTAATTGTTCAATGGATGCAAATATGTTGTCTATATAAAGATCTCTGAGCATTTTAATCCCAAATCTTTTCCAGGTATTAAAAACTGGATATGTTTGCGAGGGTTGAAAGAGGTGGCTCTCTTGCAGAGGTGCCACAGATAAAAGGTCCTCCATCTTAAAATGCTTTCTAAGTTGGTTCCATATTCTGAGTGAGTAAAGCACAATTGGGTTATTAGTATATTTGCGATAACTTGCATTTATTGGAGCGCAGAGCAGGGAGTATAAAGAAGTACTACAGGATTTTACTTCTATTGCGGACCAGGCTTGTGTATGTTCATTTATTTGTGTCCAGGTTTTTATAGCTTGTATGTTTGCTGCCCAGTAATAAAATTGAAAATTAGGTAAAGCCATGCCGCCACCTGCCTGAGGTCTTTGTAGGGTCGATCTTCGGATACGTGGGTGTTTTGAGTTCCAAATGAATGAGGTTATTGTTGAGTCTAATTGCTTAAAAAACGATTTATTGATATATATTGGATTGTTTTGAAATAGAAAAAGAAGTTTAGGAAGGATATTCATCTTAACAATGTTAATTCTTCCTGCTAGAGTGAGATGAAGGGTTACAATACAATACAATACGGTTTATTTTTGTATAGCCCAAAATCACACCGGAAGTGCCGCAATGGGCTTTAACAGGCCCTGCCTCTTGACAGCCCACCAGCCTTGACTCTCTTAAGAAGACAAGGAAAAACTTCCAAAAAAACCTTGTAGGGAAAAAATGGAAGAAACCTTGGGAAAGGCAGTTCAAAGAGAGACCCCTTTCCAGGTAGGTTGTGCATGCAGTGGGTGTCAAAAGAAGGGGGTCAATACAATACAATGCAGTACACAGAACAGAACAATTTCTCAATATAGTAAGAAATAAAAAATATAAATTTTAGAAGTACAGAGCAGAATTTAACAGTAGATGATATATCCCATAATAAGATTTGAATTTGTGTAGAGTCCTGGAGACCTTATCCTTCAAGCTGCCTCCCCCATTTGGCCATTCCACGGCTGAAACAGTGCTGGGCCAGCCAATCCGATGAAAGGACCCATCTTTCCCACGATTCCCGCGATCCTCCATCTGGGATGACTTTTCCTTAGGCAGGCAAAACAACTTGGCAGGTGGGCCATGGCACCAAGTGCCACATTTGAGTACCAAGAAGAAAAAACGAATAAGTGAGGGTTAGTATACAATTATAACTGTCATGTTACTTATGTTTAAGTGCTAATGACTAACAACAGAGATGCAGTCTGTACAGTTAATCAGCAGCTCTAGTCAGGATATGCTAAACTGAAGTAGTGAGTCTTCAGCCAGGATTTAAAAGCTGAGACCGAAGGGGCATCTCTTATAGTAGCAGGCAGACCATTCCACAGTTTAGGGGCCCTGTAACTAAAAGCTCGACCTCCCACTGTTATTTTATTAATCCTTGGAATCATAAGCAGACCGGCATCTTGAGATCTTAATGTGCGCTCAGGTTTGTAAGTCATGATAAGTTCAAAACAAGTAAGCCGGACCTCGACCATTTAATGCTTTATATGTTAAAAGAAAGATTTTGAAATCTGCCCTAAACTTAACCGGGAGCCAGTGTAAGGATTTAAGAACTGGAGTTATGTGTTCGTATTTTCTTGTTCTTGTAATAATTCTTGCAGCCGCATTTTGGATTAACTGGAGGCTGTATAAAGAACAGTTTGAACATCCAGTGAACACCGCATTGCAGTAGTCAATCCTACTAGAGATAAATGTATGAATTAGTTTCTCAGAATCCTGTTTATTTAAAAAGCGTCTTAATTTCCTAACATTTTTAAGATGGAAGAAACATGTTTTGGACAACTTTGTAATATGCGCTTTAAATGACATGCTAGAGTCAAAGATAATTCCTAGATTGCGGGCTGATTCAGTAAAATTGACTGGGATTCCAACTGATTTAAATGATAACAAAATATTGTTGTTATCAGCATCATTCCCTCCAACAATTAACATCTCTGTTTTATCTGTATTTAAAGACAAGTAGTTCTCATTCATCCACTCCTTTAATTCGCTTACACAACTAATTAAAGACAACATTGGAGAAACTTCATTTGATTTAAATGAAAGGTATAACTGGGTGTCATCTGCATATGAGTGAAAATTAATATTATGTTTCCTAATGAGAGATCCCAGTGGAAGCATGTACAGTGAAAACAGTAAAGGTCCCAGTACTGAGCCCTGCGGGACACCATATTGAACTTCTGTGTATAATGATGGAGTACTGTCAGCACATTTCTGTACATATTGTAATCGATTTGATAAGTAAGAACTAAACCAAGCGAGAACGGTGCCTGTAAGCCCAACATCATTTTCTAGCCTGTGCAGTAAAATAGAATGGTCGATGGTGTCAAATGCTGCACTTAAGTCCAACAACATAATTACAGTGGAGTTTCCTTCATCAGAGGATATCAGAATGTCATTTACAACCCGTGTTAGTGCCGTTTCTGTACTATGACCAGTGCAAAAACCAGACTGGAATTTCTCAAATAAATTGTAATGCATAAGGTGTGTCTGAAGCTGACTGGTGACTACTTTTTCTAGTATTTTAGAGAGAAATGGTAAATTTGAAATAGGCCTATAATTATTTAGTATATGTAGGTCAAGGTCTGAGTTTTTAAGTAATGGTTTAATGACTGACACTTTTAGTGTATCTATGCAAGTCTTGCTTAATTTTTTCCATACAGACGGCAAAATTTTGTTGATAAAGAGCTTTATGTTTACTTGTGATATTTACCCCTAGGTATTTAAACTGATCTGCTATGGTAAAAGGTTGGGTGTCCAATCTAATATTATATGCTTGTGAATTCACTGGAAAGAGTATACTTTTATTCAGATTAATTCTGAGACCAGATATCTTTTGAAATTCTGTGAGTGCTGTTAAAACTGCAGGCACAGTGTTTTCTGGGTCTGATATATATAAAACCATATCATCTGCATATAGAGAAATTTTCTGTTCCAGTCCTTCTCTGATAATTCCCTTTATCTGATAAGAATTTCTACAGTGAACCGCCAGTGGTTAAATGGCGATTGCAAACAGCAGTGGTGACAAGGGGTATCCTTGTCTGGTGCCACGTTCTAGCTTAAAGTAGTCTGAACAAATATTGTGAATACAAACTGAAGCTTCTGGATTGGTATACAGTAGTTTGATCCATGCACAAATATTTGGGCCAAACCCAAATTTCTCCAATGCAGTGAAAAGGGAGTTCCATTCAATCATATCAAATGCTTTTTCTGTTTCTAATGATAGTAATATCTCTGGGGTGTTTGACTTTGCTGGTGAATATATTACATTAAACAGGCGTCGGAGATTGGAAGGTAAGTGTCGGCCTTTAATAAATCCAGTTTGATCCTGTGATATTACTGAGGACAGCACTTTCTCCATCCTTCAAGCTAGAATTTTTGAGCACTGTTTTAGTTTTAATGTTTCTTTTCAATCAAAATAATATTTGGATTAGGGAAAACATCCTCACTATGCATACAGTATGCAGTACAATGTAGAGGAGTTATGGTAGTGTATGAGGAAGTCGGGAGTATCACAAAAGTGTGTAAGGGTGGTATAGGATATGTACGAGGACAGTGTGACTATGGAGAGGGTTGTGGTTGGAATCACAGCCCAATTTAACACTAGAATCCCTGAAGCCTACAAAAAAACGTCATATTCCTGGGCCACCTTAAATTCCTTCGCACCTCTCCTTCAGCGTCTTTTGTTTTTTCAGATGTGTCAATCAGCACAAGCAGCAAGCAGCCTGCTATCCCATCTCCCAATCGCCACAGCTCAAGTAGGACAAAACATTCTCCCAGTCTCAAGTCTGTTTATCTGGGTGTGAGGTGCCTTGAATTGTATAGGGTAAATAATATATTCTTATTTGGAATACATACATTTCATGTGTGTTCCGTGTCTACAACGATCTGTGTAAATGTAAGACAGGAAATGTGAGGCAAGAAATGCTGAAGACATACTGAAAACAAACTTTTTACATGTTATACAAATAATGTTTGAAGACTTTAGTTCAAATATCAAATAAATGTGCACTTTTATTCAATAATATAACCAAAGAAAAAAAATGATTCAATTTACCAGTTGCTGTCAGTGAGTTAAAAACCCAAGCTCAAATGTCCATCATCAGAAAGTTAATATGTATTCTTGGGTGGTGCAGCGGTAAGAACTGCTACCTTATAACCAAAAGGTTATAACTCGAGTCCGAGTTGAGTAGTGAGCTGCTATATAATAAAAACATACATTTGATTTGAGTCTGTACACCCAATGTAAATTTTGGCTACTTATAAATTTAGAGCTTTTTTTATTATTCAGTTTTATACAGTCAGTCACGTTCATGTGGTACAATGATCTTGCCTCTCCCTGACAGATGAGGTCAGACAGGAGTCTCAGTAGACTATGATGTTCACGAATGACATTGTGATCTGTTGTGAGAGTAGAAAGCAGGTTGAGATGAACCTGTAGTGGAGGAGGTATGCACTGGAGAGAAGAGGAATGAGAGTCAGTAAGAACAAGACACAGAGTACATGTACATAGAGAGGGAAGATGGTGGAAGGGTGCAACTGCAAAAAGCAGAGGTGGTGAAGGTAGACTAATTTAAATACTTGGTTTGAATTATCCAAAACAACAGAAAATGTAGCAGAGGGGTGAAGAAGAGAGTGCAGGCAGAGTAGACTGGGTGAAGAAGAGTGGCATTGGTGATTTGTGATAGAAGAGTAACTACAAGAGTAAAAGGCAAGGTCATCAGTAGCACTGATGAAAAGACAGGATGCAGAGTTAGAAGTGGCAGAGTTGAAGATGCTATGATTTTTGCTCGGAGTAATGAGACCAGACATAATTAGAAATGAGTATATTAGTGGGAAAACAGGTACAACAGTTTGGTGACTAAGTGAGAGAGGCTAGATTGAGAGGGTTTGGGCATACAGTAATCCCTCACTATATCGCGCTTCACTCTATCGCGGATTTTATATGTAAGCATATCTAAATATATAACGAGAATTTTTCGCTGGTTCGCGGGTTTTTGTGGACAATGGGTCTTTTTACTTCTGGTACATGCTTCCTCAGTTGGTCTGCCCAGTTGATTTCATACAAGGGACGCTATTGACGGATGACTGAGAAGCTACCTAATCAGAGCACACAGTTAAAGTTCCTGTGTGCTGATTGGCTCAGCGACAGAGTGCTGCATTAACCAGGAAGTCTCATCTCACTCATTCAGCATTAACATGCTCCTGGTACTGCTTCAGGGGCCGTGTCCAAGCGCCAACAGAAGATGCAAATGATTGCAGAAAAGGTAAAAGTTTTGGATATGTTGAAGGAAGGGAACAGCTACACCACTGCAGGACACCATTACGGCATCAATGAGTCCACGATCCTTTTTATTTAAAAAGGAGGAAAAGCATATAAGATCTACAGCCGCAGTGTCCTTTAACCAGGGCGCAAAACGAGTTGCAAGTGGACGTGATAAGGCAGTAGTCTGGGTGGAATCTGCTTTAGGGATTTGGATTGAAGACTGATGGAAGAAGAATGACGGCGGTGCTACACAGCCGCCTGAAGAGGCTCCTTTAGAAGAGCTGTAACGCTCTCCTTTGTTGTGCAGTAAAATTAAACTCATCGTTGTCGGACAAGTCGTCGTGTCATTTTTGGTGAGTAACCATAATTATCTACGTACAGTACTTATTACATGTACATAGTTTAGTGTCACTGTACACACATTTTACTGTATACAATTTTTCTTGCATTGTACATATTTATTGCTGGTGGCCTGTCTGTCGTAATGGCTATAACATATGTGATATCAGAGACGCTTGATATCTTTAAAATAATATTTAGGTTTTACTGTATATAAACTTTGTTTACATACATAATTTCAACGAACCTTACCTAATATCTAAGAGAATACAAAGGGTTTATGCTGTATAATTTTGTGGGAAATGTTTATAATAGTGTGGGAGAGTTTATAAGGGCTTAAAATGTATAAAAAGAACCATATGAACATATGGTTTCTACTTCGCGGATTTTCACCTTTCGCGGGGGCTTCTGGAACGCAACCCCCGCGATGGAGGAGGGATTACTATATACAGAGGAGAGATGAGAGGTACATCGGGAAAAGGATGTTGAGGGTGAAACAGCCAGGCTAAAGAAAAGTGGGAGGCCAAAGATAGGGTTTATGGATGTTGTGAGGGAGGATATAAAGGCAGTTCGTGTGGCAGAAAATAATATAAAAGACAGGGATGGATGGAGACGAATGATCTGCCGTGGCAACCCCTAAATTGGAGCAGCTGAAAGAAGAAGGTGCATAAAGTATACAATGCTGAATGCTGTTTATACTATAGTATATGAACCAGCTAATTTTTTTTTGTTTCAGACACAAATCTTTTAGCTATAGTTTGGCATTTAAATGGAATAGGCTGAATTGTGGATATAAATCTAAAACCTCTGTTGTTCCTCAACCTTTATGGTCTCAAGACCTGGTTATAACTTAAGGTTATTGGTGACCCACAAGCTGGGGTCTCCTCTAATGAAACAAACACAAATGTAAGAGCTGGTGAAGGTCTGTTAGTAGTGGCTTGGTGAAGCAAGTGCAAATTTAAGGGTGGAGTGGGGTTACCCTGCATGAAACGTGTAGATACAGTTGGGGAGAAATATCTTGCAGCACTGTCATTTGCTTAGGCAATGGCACCAACCCACGACCCACTGGAACAGCCCACAACCCAAAAACGAGTTGCAACTCAGAGGTTAAGAAACACAGCTGTTAAGCATTATTTAACATTACATGTGATAGTAAGGGAATATTTTATTTCATTAATTATTAACATAAGCAAATAACAGGCATTATGTAGCTCTGCTTTGTTTCTGTTGTCCTCGGTGTAAACACTGTCTCTGCCCACGCACTTTTAATAAGGTGGTGGGCAAAGATTAAAATAAGCATGCTGGGGGATGGACCGGTACTTTTGAAACAGCAGTGAAAGGCAAGAGAAAGGGAGATTAGGCACAACTTCTGCAAAACAGCAAACAGTCTATCCACGGTCAGACGGAAGACTGCTTCACTCAAAGATTGATGGTCCATTTCCATTTTTGGAGGTGGCCACCTCGAAGACTCCCAGCACCTGATGCACTCTGGGTTTAGAATCAGACAAAATAGACAATTCCAGGTACCTCGCACCCAGAAAAACAAGACTTGAGCTCTGAGAATCTTCCCTTCGACTTGATCTGCGTCATTGGTGGGGTATGGGATAGCAGGCTGCTTTCTGCTTGTGCTGATAGACACATTTACAAAACAAAAGACACTGATGGAGAGGTACAAAGGAATTTAAGGTGGACCGGGATTATGAGTATTTTCGTAGGCTTCAGGGATTCTAGTGTTAGTGACTTTTAAAAGTAGCTGTAGTTATGTTTTTGTATTTTGACATCCCTACCTTCCCCTATTGACACTTAAAAGGAAACCGCTCCTTCATGACAGTGTAGTGCATATCAGTTTCCACCAGTCAGTTAGCTTGACATGAAAATCAGTAGCTAAATTCTTCCCACCCATCCACGACTGCTTTAAGTGAATTATTTTGCTAGGAGATTTCCCACAAATTCTGCAGTTAGCTGACATTTCATTTTTAATTGCTACTTCTGAACATGCTTATTGCACAAAAGAATGTTTGGCATAATCCGTAGCACAGTTTTAGGTGTGTCTATACAAGGTCTGTTGTGAAATTAATAAGACTAATTGAATACATCTCCTGGTTTCATCAGGCCTCTCATCTGGCATCAGGGCTTTTTTTTGTTTGCAGTGCTCTGCATTTAATGCTTTCAAACAGGCTTCTGAAGCCACATTATGCCTCTAAGATCACAAAAGAGCAAAAATAATAGCCAATTCATGTGATGTGACAAGACATTTTATCATGTATGTCTTTAGCACCTATACAGACCCTTAGTGATTACAAGGTCCTCCCAGAGCACAGCACAAGTGAAGATATACAAAATACATCTGATATGAGGCAGTTGATAAATAAGATTGAGAAGGATATGAAAAAAATGAATGAATGAATATGATATTGTGTTTTGTTTTCCCCAGGTATATTGAGAGTAAATTAAACAATTTAGGAGGAGAATGGGCATCCAGGATGAGATTGGGAAATACATTACCCAGATAGGAGGCCAGAGAGGGGATGAAAGCATAATGGATGGCGGACCGGAGAAATAACTTTGTGTCTGTCCTGCAATAAATATGGAGGGACCACCAATAGTCAGGAATCAGGCGTCGTTCCATTATTTCCCATATTCTAGGTGGCAGTGGTCCCCATATGGGAATTCGGTCAGGATTTTCGCAGGGATGTTTGGAAATTGGAGTTCAGAAGTGCAGGCCTATTGGGGTCCCAACGTATCAATAGAGGGTGCTGTCGAGTGAGGATCTCCCTACTTTTCATATAACCAGGAAGTATTTTCTGGAGGATATGATGTTATAACACAAAAACTCCTGGTTCCAGTATAAAGGGAGCCCTTTGCCACATATGAATGAGTCAGAGTTGGGAGGCAGCGAACAACACTCATAGGAGGTGGAAAAGGAGGAAGAACTGTCAGTTTATTGTGTTGATAAATTGTATAATTGTGGTGCATTGCTGGAAGGAGGTCTGTAAAGGTGCATTGTGGAATAAATATCCTTTATTCTAACGTGTGGTGTACTGCTGAGTCAGTGGTTTGGAGCTGTCTGGTGCCATCTCGCGGTTAAAACAAATACAGTTTAATCTGCTTAGGCATTGAGAAAAAAAAATGTCTGCAATGTGTCTGGAACCCCTGGAGGTAGTAGCAAAGGAAGGAATTAAAACGAAACTGTCATTATTAACAATGCTGCATTCCTTTCTCAGACGCAGTAACACGGTGTTTTCAGCCAATGAATTATTCAGCAGAAGTGTCTCAGGAAATGCTACTGAGGCTCCATTGTATTAACAGCAATACAACTGTATAGTGACTCACTGTAACTGCCAAGTCATAAGTTTTCCTTTTTATTTTCTTTCTTTGTAGTCTTTCTACTGTTTGTTCAGATTATTGTGTGTTGGTGTATCGATTTGTTTGTGTGTCTCTCTGTAATCTAACTATTTATCTGCATTTCTGTCTTTTTTGTCTATAACACATGAATAGGCTCCAACCTTACATTGTGGATTGGAAGAGAGAATACATGAAGTTGGCACTGGTCACGCTACCTGTCTTAAAAGAAATGTAAGAAATACCCTTGCTGAACTTTTAAAGATATACTTTGTATATATCATAAATTTCCTTGTTTCCTTGTTGTATGTCTTTATTTTTAACTAGCTAAAATACCTGATGTTGGCCGAGTATAAATAAATGGCAAAACTGTGTTTTGGAAATACAGTAAGGCTAAACACAATCCACGATCAGACAAAAAGATGTACTCTTAAAGTCTGTAATCTAGTGATACAATGAAATTGTTATCCAAATTAGCTGAGAATGTACTGAAGGCATCCTCCCATTAGCCCCAGCACACTCCGCTTTGGAGGCCTGATAGTAATGCTAACGTCTGTTGGTATTTTGCACTGTAGTTCTGAATTCCCATTTGTTAGATTAGCCACTATTCTACACAGTACACGAGGATTATTTAAAGCAGTCTTGATAAGAGAAAGTTTATGAATAGAATTTTTTCAACCTACAGGCCTGAAAAGTTATTAAAAAAAAAAAAAATCAGAACATTATTTTTACTTTCTTCTAGCAGATATGACCATGAAAACTAAATATGAACCAAGGGGGTAGGTGGCCTTTGGACTTGAATAATAGTTCAGATGCCAACTAGCTATACTAGTAGAATGATTATATAGTGTCAAGGCTTAGGAGTAGAATGGACTTGAATAGCCAACATAACCATTTTCTTAATATGTGACCAGCTATTGTTGCTAAAGAACTTATTTAGCCTTACATTTAATTTTCTTCCTGTTTAAGATTCAGACCTCTTAATTGTTGCTTTTTCCTAATTAGCAGCCAAATAATAATGAGGTACAAAGGCAGCACATGATCAGCAACCTTTGTCCAAAATACAATATTTTAAAATAAAAAGGGTGTAGATCTAGGCAATGTCAATCTGCTCAGGTCCACAAAATATGGTGTTCTTAGAAAAAAAAATCAACTACCTTTGAAATGTATGCGGTTGCAAAATTAGGGCTTCAACAAGCCACAGAATTTAATAATAGTATTAATTAATAACAAGAGTCAGCTTCAAATTAAGGTTGGAGTGAAATTGATTGGAATTTGAGACCCTGACTTAGCTTGTCATCTGTTGGCTGACTTTATAACTCATTTCTGTTTGGGTGGCATTTATGGAAGAAATGAAGCAACTCAGAGAACTTAATCTTTAAAATCACATCAATTAAAATGAAGTAAAAACGATTAGCAGGAAAAAATGAACGCTAATTAAGAAAAGGGTTAGAATGAATACCTGCAGCCACAGAAACACTCCAAGACTGGATTTGGAGACATAGGAACTTTTCGAGGCTACCAATAAACTTTATTTGTACTTCAGTAGAGATACTGTCAACTCAGTTATTGTACAAGGTTTGTGTTTCTTCCTTTATCAAATGACCTTCAGTAAAGCACAAGTGATTAGTTAACAACAACATTCTGTTCGGGTATCTAGACTCTAGTGAATATTTCTATCAGTATGCCAAGGAACAGTTTTATTTTTCTAAAAGGATTTGTCCAGTTCGCCCTGCTGCCACAAGCATTGTTTAAACAGTTACCCCTTATTACTAGTGTCTATTCACTAGGGGCATGAAAACTTGGGGATAACAGCATGTGTACGACTAGTGACGCACAAGTTATTTCAGAAATTACAGCAAAGAGTTGAACAATTGATCTTGCTTGCGACAGGTATATTTCTTAAAAAAAAAAAAAAAGATAATATATTTTTTCATGTATTTTAATTAATTTTGGGGCCACTGCAGTCCAGGTTAATCCATTCATAAGAATGATCATGACGAAAATGTAAATGTTTTTGTAATTTTTTTTTTCTTCATCAACTGTGCAGAAGTAGTTTTACTTTTTTATGTCAGTTTTGTTAATTTTATTTCAGTTTACAAAAATGTTTTTATTAATAGTTTTCATCTTTTTTTGTAGTTTTTGTTTGCAATAATAACCTTGTATTGAAATGGTGGTCAATATGCTATAGACTGCCTGATACAGAGGCCAGTGGTTAGGACTCCTTGCATTTATCTCATACAACAAGAACAACAATTTATATGTCATGTGGGTATACTGAGCACAACTGATTAGTGAACTGTTCTAGAGATATCTCATAAAGTCTATGTGGACAGTCCTTTTGAAATGCAGTAGATGACATGACCAACCAAGGGGAGGATGTAAATTATACAAAAGAGTAAGTAATATCTTAGATTTTTTTTTATCAGAATATTAAATTATTTATACGTAATTCTAAGGAGTGTTTGTGTGTAACACAAAAATTAATACACTCCTGGCGCCCAAAGTTTGATATTGGTCTTAGGGCTCATTTATACTTCACACTCAGAACGCATACGTGCCCACATCATGGCTGCCTCACGTTCCCAGCGTTCATTTGATGCGTCCTCTGAGCAGGTCCTCAGAAATTAACGTGACACGTGTACGAGTTGCAGTACCAGCATAAAGTCGGGGGGCACAGTGTGATAAAAGTTGGAATGTGACATCAGAGTCTCTGGTTACTATCTACATGTGACAGAAAGCCGCTTTGCAGATCCTACGAGATCGGTGTGTGCGCTTCGATGTTTGATGAATGGTTCGAAGTAGTGAAGCAAAATACCGACATACAGATGGATTCATGGTGCTTTTATATTCAAGCGTTGCATATTCCCGATCGTAAAGACACGATATATTTTAAAAGTCTCACATACCGTCTTCTGTGCTGTACTGACAGCAGTGGCAAACAGCAATATAAAATATATTTAAAAATATAAAATAAAATTGCCACACTGAGCACAGTAAATGTATGATATTCCAACTCACATTTAGAATCCTTAGATTTATACTTGATATCACTTTCATGATAAAATGCATTGTATGTGTGTTACATTTTACAGGTAAATCAGTAATTTCGTTTACATAATGAACACTGTTAATAATTACACACATGGGGGTGACACGGTGGCGGAGCATTAGCGCTGCTGTCTTGCAGGGAGTCACGTCACTGATATTCCATACCTGGAATTTACATGTTTTCCTGCTGGGTTTCCACAGTGTGCTCCAGGTTCCTTCCAAAAATATGCAGATTTGGTTACACTAAAATGACGCCATCGTCTATATGTTTGCTTGTATTCACCTTGCAATGAGCTGATGCCTCATCCAGGGATTGTTTTAGCCTTGTGCCCAATACTAGCTGAAATGGACGAATCCCTGGACTGATGGATTTAATCATTAAACATCCTTTTCAGAGATATTGCAGTAAGGTGTAATCGGAGTTTAATGGGTGTTCCAGGCAATTCACAACACAGCGATGCCGAACTTGTTCTCCCCGTGATAATATCTCGCACTGCCACCTGGTGGATTCCTCCAGATTTATGTAAAGTACGCACGCAAGTATAAACAGTGCAACGCTTGCGTAGCAGGAGCGTCCTCTGCAGCATGAGTCACGTGAAGTATAAGTCCGGCATTAATCGATAGCCTGTGGCCCCTAATTTGGGCTTCTCATGGCAAAAAGACTTGGCTGCATGCATAAGTTGATAAGAAATACATAACAACACATGTCATGGACAGGAGAAGCTACAACTTCTCCTCAAGCAAACATAGAAGCACCCATATACATCAGATGACAGGAAATGCAAGAGCATGAGCACCTCTTCCAGAAAAGCACAGCAGCAGGCACTGTGCACCATGCGTCATAACTGAAACAAATGTAACAACAAGGAGATCATGCCACATGTCTAGTAAAAAGACCGCCTCAGTGACAAGAGTTACATTAAAGTAGCCTCGAAAGAGTGATCAGGAGTGATTTATTTCGTGAGAGGTGTATGCATCAGTAGATCCAAAGAAATGCCATGACAGCTGATGACTGCATTGGATAAGGCTGTCTGATCTGATTCATCTCGCACGTAAGGACTGGTTTATGCTTGACACGTATGCACTGAGTGCAAGGTGTCATGCAATGGAAATAACATCAGACATGGTGATATGCAGTGCACTGAATTTTTTTCTAGCTATAGAAGCAGTATAATGTATTCAAAGGTAGAACTTTTGATAGGAGGTTGTTTATGTGGGTGCCAAAGTGGAAGAAAGACATGGAATAACATATAAAGTGCACCTGTTCATCATGTGGGGGCCACCCACTCACAAGAATATTATACTTGCCTTTACTGCTTTTGTTCAATATGTCTGGCTGTCCACTATCTCCTCCCCCTAAAGTCATTAATAGTGGGCACAACTCTTATTTCATCAGCAGAATCTCCCTTCCTCTGCTGTGACATTGTTAGCTATGCAAAACTGTCCAAACACTACTGACTAGGAGACTATCAATGTGCCAGTCAAACAAGCTGCAACAAGTTTCAGTCTGTTTTGGCCGTTGGCTGCACCTGTGTTTTGTGTTGCCCAGAGTCAGAAAAAGTTGGCAACACACTTGACATAGTGACCCAAGTTGCTGCTGTGGGCAAATGAATGCCACTGTATAAGACAAGATTAACAACTATAGATATGGAAAAATTTGTTGGTACTCCCTACAAAAAAAGATGAACTGACAATTGTCTCCAAAAAGACTTGAAACTGGTAAGTAATTGGCAGCCATCTTTATCCGTATTTAATACGAATCAGACTTTGCTTTAGAGTTTTGGTTCAACAGAATTATTTCAAATAATAACACAAATGAAAAAGGCATGGACAAAAATGATTGGACCCATAACCTATTATTTTGTTGCACAGTCTTTGGAGGAAATCGTTGCAAACAAATGATTGATGTAGCTCTCAATGAGACTTCTGCACCCAGGAAGTTTGGCCCACTGTTCCTGAGAAAACGGCTTCATCTATGTCAGGTTTGAAGGTTGTTTTCTCTAGACTGCATGTTTCAATTCTTTCCTTAGATACTTGATAGGATTCATATTAGGTCTCATAGATGACCTTCTTCGGAATAGCCAAATGTTTTGTTCTTGGCCATTCTTGGGTGTTTTAAATTGTGTGTTTTGGGTCATTATCCTGTTGGAGGATCCAACCTGCGGCTGAGATGGAGCTGTCTGACACTGGGCACTATATATTGCTCCAGAATGTCTTGATACTCTTGAGATTTCATTGTTCCCTGCACAAACCCAAGGCATCCCATGCCAGAAACAGCAAAGCAGCCCTACTGCATATTTTACAGTCAGTATGGTGTTCTTTTCTTTGAAAGCTTCATTTTTATCGTCTGTGAACAAAGAGTTGATGTGACTTTATAGAAAGCTCCAGTTTTGTGTCTTCTGTCCAAAGGAAATTCTCCCAGAAGCATTGTAGCTTATCAATATGCATTTTAGCAAATTGAGGTTTTTTTTTCAACAGTGCAATCCTCCTGGGTCATCTTCCATTGAGTCCACTGTCACTCAAAAAGATGGAGATGGTGCAATCAGACACTTCTCTTTTTTCAAACTCACTTTGCTTTACTTGATGACATATCAGAGGCATGCAGGTATACATGAAAAAGTTGATTTTATTAATCACTTTACAGGAGGCATACAGCACTTTGTCAATGAGCTGTAAGGTTACCAACAAATTTGTTTATGTCTGAAGAACTTACCCATGTTGAACACATGAACTGAAAAATCAGAATTCATAACCTATGTGACTTTTTTTTTAATCGAGATAAACATCTGGCTATGCCAAAAGATACAATTCATAAGAGTTTATGCCATTTTATATATTAGGAGAAAATGTAAACTAATCTTTTGTAATTTTGTTTTGTGTTGTTTGTTATTATCTTTCATCTATATATACCATATTGTTGTCTGGTGTGGCAATGACAGACTTGGAAGCAAAGAATTTTTGGGACTACTGGTTCGTCCTCTTTATTCGTCCAAGGATGAGAAGGGAAAAAAAATGCTGATAAGTAACATAAAGAGTGCATCTTCGTATGTATCCCATAACAGGAGTTTTTTTTTAAAAGATTCTTACAAGGGTCTAGCTTTTAGAGAACACCGTCTAGCGGCTTGCTCGGTCTAAAAGTGATTCCTCCTTCTGGGACACCCAGGGTAGAGCTGCTTGCCCTCACCGGATGGGTTCTCGGAGCTGTAAAGAAAGAAAAAGAAGACAGTGTTAGTGGCAGTGCCCTCCTATTGCCCCTGCAAACTATTACATACCTCGACAGAGCCAGTGAGGCAGTCACCTAAAGCACATGCATGACACCATCACAGCTTGAGCCTAGCAGGTCAAGCAGACCTAGCCCAAACGCATTGGTATGGAGGGCCTTGCGCCTGTGCAACTCTTCTAACTTATAGGGTTGGAGACTCAGGAACCAGCAGGTAATGCGGTGGTTTGAATCCTGTCAAGAACAGAGCTGCTGCAAGGGGGTGTGATCCATAATGAGGGTGAATTCCTGGCACAGCAAATAATAGTGCAGTTGGGTGATGGCCCATTTTATGGCAAGGGTCTCCTGTTCAATCACTGCATACCTCTTCTCCTGGTCCAGCAGTTTTCGGCTGAAGTATATGATAGGGTGTTTTGCTCCTTCGACGACTTGGCTCAACATGGCTCCAAGGCTGGTGGAAAAAAGGCAGAGAAAAGTCAGGACTCAACAAAACTGGAGCCGACGTCAGGGCTATTTTCAGGTCACAGTGGTTTCAGCCAAAATGGTCCATGTCACCATATCGGGTGCTTTCTTTCTTGTCAGTTCAGGCTTACTCAGAGAAGTGGGGCACAAGATAGATAGATAGAATTCTCAAACCAGTGGTAGTAACCCATTAGACTTAAGAAAGCCTTACCTACCTCTTGGTTTGCAGTCCTGGACCACTGTAGCTGGAACGCGTTCTCCACCCACCCCATAACCGAGATACTTGGCTTTGGTCAAACCAGAATGGCATTTCTAGGGGTTGATCTGCAGTCCTGCATCACAGATTGTGCAGAGGGCAGCTTTACGTGGTCCACTCTGGTGGTGGAACTGATGACAGTGTCATTGAGGTAGGCAGCACTGTAGGCATTGTGGGGTAAGAGTAGACAGATAGATAGATAGATACTTTATTAATCCCAAGGGGAAATTCACATACTCCAGCAGCAGCATACTGATACAAAAACAATATTAAAGAGTAATAAAAATGCAGGTAAAAAAAAAGACAATAACTTTGAATAATGTTAACGTTTACCCCCCTGGGTGGAATTGAAGAGTCGCATAGTTTGTGAATTTCCCCTTGGGATTAATAAAGTCTGTCTATCTATCTATCTATCTATCTATCTATCTATCTATCTATCTATCTATCTATCTATCTATCTATCTATCTATCTATCTATCTATCTATCTATCTATCTATCTATCTATCTATCTATCTATCTATCTATCTATCTAGTTTGGGGGAGGAACGATCTCCTCAGTCTGTCTGTGGAGCAGGTCATTGACAGCAGTCTGTCGCTGAAGCTGCTCTTCTGTCTAAAGATGACACTGTTTAGTGGATGCAGTGGATTCTCCATAATTGATAGGAGCCTTTTGAGCGCCCATCGCTCTGCCACGGATGTCAAACTGTCCAGCTCCATGCCAACAATAGAGCCTGCCTTCCTCACCAGTTTGTCCGGGCGTGAGGTGTCCTTCTTCTTAATGCTGCCTCCCCAGCACACCACGGCATAGAAGAGGGCACTCGCCACAACCATCTAATAGAACATCTGCAGCATCTAATAGTAGATGTTGAAGGACGCCAGTCTTCTAAGGAAGTATAGTCGGCTTTGTCCTTTCTTACACAGAGCATCAGTATTGGCAGTCCAATCCAATTTATCATTCAGCTGCACTCCCAGGTATTTATAGTTCTGTACCCTCTGCACACAGTCACCTCTGATGATCACGGGGTCCATGAGGACCGGGGTCCAAAAATCCACCACCAGCTCCTTGGTTTTGCTGGTGTTCAGGTGTAGGTGGTTTGAGTTGCACCATTTAACAAAGTCCTTGATGAGGTTCCTATACTCCTCCTCCTGCCCACTCCTAGTAGTAGTCTATCCACCAGATGTTGTAAAGTTGCAGGAGCATCGTACAGCCCAAGGGGCAGGATGAGGTACTGCCAGTGGCCACCAAGGGTATTAAATGCAGTCTTTTTTTTTCGCCGCATCCATCAGGGGAATCTACAAATAACCTTTCGTCATATCCAGGGTGGACAAGGTACCGAGCGCTATAAAATATATATAAATATATAAAATATTTATATGCACAGGTCACTGTCTTGCACCCCAAAACATAAGGCTGAGTCTTATAAGGTACTTCAGCAAAACTAGCTTTATTCTTCTTGAAACAGAAACAGCACGGTTATTTATTGTAAGCGGGATCTTCCACTCTCCGATTCATAGACACAGCAAATGGGCAGGGTCAGGACCAAGTCAGTGGCCAAGCTACACTGTTCCTTGCATTTATGGTGTTCCTTGCATCACCCATTGATGACAGACACTTATAGTGCAACCGCAATCGGCTCGAAGTTGCTTCCGCAGTGCTATGCTGCTGCGCTGTGAACCTGCGGTTGCCTCAGTGAGAGACAAGCAGCCCTCCACAGACATGGCAATCATGCTTCAACGCGTCATCCCGTTGGGGGAAGCCAAAAGAATTCAGAAACCTCACAAAAATATATATATGGTATCTATGTACATATGTACACTTTCATATATCCATCTTCTGTTCCCCTAATGTTATAAATAAATTGTATTATTTTATTTCTGTAAACTTGTCTAGGTTATAGTCCGCCTTTGGCCATTTCTGAACCCAAACAGAGAATTTAAAAGTGTAAATGTAGACTTTAGTAGATTTATGAATTTCTCTCATTTTTGTCATCCCAGCCAGAAAGTGAAACAGTAATCCATCACACATTTAACTTAGCTCCCTTGAGAGATGTCTTGTTGATTGTTTTATTTAATTACCGGCACAGAGAAAGGTAAACTGATAATTAAATAACTAAGATCATTCACCCCACATTAAATTATTTTGCTGTCTCTGGAGTGGGCAAGTTAATCACTCTCTTTCTTACCGTGTTTAATCAAATACTCTAGCACAGGCTTTTCCAAAATGTCTATGGAGTATCACCGAAGTCTCCCAGATCTAAGGTACTTTCCTTGTCATCCAGCAACATTCATAACACATGTACATCTAAATAAACCAAAATAGTGACATGCTTTCTGCATTTGTGTCTTGAATAATGTTTATTTAGACTGCAGATCCTTGTTTTCTGCAAATTTGAAGAAACAGCTTTTCCAAAGATGAGAACTGAGTACATTAGCCAAGTGCCATCCAGTAGTACTTTTAAGCACACCTTAATTTGGGAGCTATCCCACCTTTCCAAAATTTTTCAGATCATACTGCCTTAGATCACAATTTATGTCTCCAAAGCTAATCATAGACATTTGTCTAGTACCAGGTGCATTTACAGTAAAAGTAAGTTTTGTGTTTAAATATGGGTTTTTTTTCTTACAAACAATCCATGATTAGCACAGAAATTTAGTTAAATATTAAGCCATTCAGATTCATATTAGGCAGACATTACTTACTGTAGGCTGGAAGCTAGTCACATAATAGGTAGCATATTATGTTTGTATTATATATATCTGCATGTTTTATGGTTTGACCTGTGTCTGCTTATTATTACGGTAAATATTGCTTATATTTTGATGCTTTCATTTTCCCGCAGGGTAACATGGAACAAGAATCAAACAAAGCTAAATCTATACTACTACTGACAGACAAGAATGCTAGCCATATAGGTGGTGTTTTACAGTATCTGGAACGAACTGAAGCAGTACTTCCTCCCACAATTAAATCTTTTGCAGATGGTGTATGGAAAGCAAAAGAATTTCAAAAGAGAAGCAAACCACTCTGCAAGCACCTGAAAACTTTTGGTTTCTGCAAGTAAGAATCCCAGAAATGTATGTTTTTGAGCATTGTCCTCAGCAAAGCTACCTGTAAGGGCCTGGGTTCAGTTTCCAGCTATGCTACTGTTGTTTTGTGAAATTTTGTATGTAGGTTGATGAACATTTTGTATGTTTCTCCCCACCTTCCCTTCTACATCTATAACCTCAGGCTATTACATAGAGTAAAAGACAAGCAGGAGTTAAGTTACACTTTAAATAATTATTATTAATAATAATCATAAAATAACAATAAGCAAAGTACATTTGAATACTGGCAACCATACAACCTGATAAATGCTGATGTGTAGTTTCAGGCGGTATACAGACTTCTTAGTTACTTAAAATTTCTCTAGTTAAGTCATCATTTTTTGTCAGCTTTCTTCAGAACAGGTTGCATGCCGGTCTCAATATGGCTGCTGTGCTGTGTGTCTCAGTGTGGTCATCTTTTTAGTCCATGGTGTGTGAGATGCTCCTTCATCATGATGGTGTGGTGTGAGAGAGGAAGGGGTTACGCAAGCAAGTTTATACATTCTCTGTTCAAATCCTACTGCCAGGAAGGTGTCATGATTCAGAATGGCTTCTGATTCAAATCCAAACAGACAACTTTAGACCAATAAAATTCTGATGTGGCATCTTCCCTAGTTATTGGCTTATTTTCACACCAGCCACCAAAAGCCATTTGTTGAGTGAAGCTTGTCAGCTAGGTAGTTTGGCTTTCCTGTGGAGGTTGATTGAGATAGTCCTGCAGAGAATCATTTGCCAAACTGGTTTTAAGCACTTCCCTCAACCCTGTCATAAAATTCACTTCTGACTCAGTGCTAAAGACTCTTGGATTAGACATGAAATCATATCAATGAAACAAAACAACTAATATTACATTTGCTTTGACTGACAAAATGTTATACCACAACAGCTACTATAGTACTTTGCACTATGAAAATCTGCTATGAAGACTGGTGAAGATTGGTTTCACAAATATATATATGAAGGGCCTTCAAACCCTGGATTGAAGTGCTTCATGGTTAATGTTGATAAAGTATCAGGTAAACTAATTAAAAATTTTGTGCATACATAGAAATTGCTAAGTCTATTTTATACAGTACACCTTCGAAATTCGCGGGGGTTACGTTCCTAGAGCACCCACGAATTGTGAAAAAACACTAATTATAGATGTGGTTAAAAAAATGCCTATTTTTATAGTTTGAACCCTAAATATGCCCCAAAAAACTTTAATTTCATTTCAACCTCAGCTTAATATATTACCTAAAAAAAGAATGTAAAGGTAAACCCATATACTGTACAGTACTGTACTGATATGTCACCTGCAGTGCTAGAATGTAAAATACCAATGTTACTACTATATGTACTATAAGTCATGCAAGCGTGTTTTCATTGACAGAAGCCTTAGAAGGTGCAGGGCGTTTCAGCAGCATCTTGGGGCTTTTAACCCTTAAACTGCCACAGATTTGGGGGTTAATGCATCCCTGGGTAACAAATACTTTTTTGCTGCACTTTTTAAGTAAACGTCACAATTCACAAAGAAAAAGTGAAGTTTTAATGGAACACATTTTTTTTCATGCAAAAAGCATCACAATTACTGCAACACTGATCATTTTACACACTGCCAATGAACTGTAAAAACTATTTAAAAAACTATTGGAACAATATGTACAAGGTGCAACTGACGTCATTGTTGAAATTCAGTAAATCACCGAGCCAACTGCGCTTGAACTGGCTGGACGCAAGCACACAGAAGTAAATGCTGACGCTGGCAGGCTAGTCTAGTGCAGCGGCTGAATCCCAGAGACATTGAGGCTGCAGTGCTGCAGGGGCCGGCAGTGGTCATGAGCTGGCTGCTCAACGAATGTACGGCACTGACGTGGTGTGCTGGTAAATTGCACTGGGAACCAACTATAGCCGGTTGCGGCAGTTTAAGGATTAAGACGAATAAAATGGAAAACACAAGAACACTCAGCTGGAGATGTGTCACATGGCAGCAGTCAATCTGCAGCAAGGAGAAATGAATAAAGCTGTAGCGGTCCGGTACCGCTAAGATTTACACCGTTGAGAAAATGGTGATTTATTTATTTTTATGATGGAGATTCCAGGGACGCACCCAGCCTTGACCCGACCTGCACGCACTCACAGTGACAAAAACAAAGCAAACCGGTAATCAAACAGCAAATAAAGAATGTAATGAAAACAAATGAAAACAACGATACCACACCTGTTCCCCTTACAGTGATTATACATTAAATACAACAAAGCACCAACAAAACACACACAGTAAAGTCCATGAAAAACGGCAACAGATGAAATGTAATGATGAAGATGGATAGTCCAGAGATCCGCATGTTGAATGGGAATGTAAAGATAGTCCTACCGGTAGTTCCTGAAATGGTGAAGATGGGTGGACGGATTCAGGAGCACTCCTTTCTTCGCAGGATAGTAATGAATCTACTTACAGTCCTCATGTACCCAGGCAGACGTCAGACAATCTAGACCCCAACCACGAAACGATCCCAGACAAACCAAATAAGTACAGGTAACCCAACAGAAGGCAAGTAGAGAGAGAGGAACTTGAAACACAAATTACAAAAAACTTTTTTTTTTCTTTTGGTCACCGGCCCCCATTTTTAAAAGCTGCGCTGATATCCTTTGACCCCAACAGCCCCTGCACCCTCAGCAGAAGACCAATTGGAGCCACTGCAGGGACTGCTGGGAGTTAGTTTCAAATTCTAGTAGAGTACGCTCTCGGATTGTCTACTTTCACCATCCCAAGCCGCATTTTCCTCTATGGTTGCTTCCTGTTCTCTCTGCAGTGCAGTATTACCACGAAAAAAGGCATAAAAAATTGCGGAGGATATTTGCGGTTTCCGCTAGCAATTATTAGTTAGGTTCTAAGGAAAAATCCGCGAACAACTGAAGCCGCGAACCGTGAACCATGTCTTCGTGGGGGTCTATTGTATATATGTTAAGACCTGAGAGAGACATGTTCCTTAGGTGGTCAAGACTTGTCTAAGGAGGATGGAACTACCTGGATGAGCCAGCATAAAAGCATCTCTGTGATTGCCATTTTGCAGACACAGCACTTAGAAAGCATTTTAGCAGCCAGGACACGTGACGGGGGTCCATCTGCCTTGTGTGCAGGTTTGCAAACGACTCTCCCAGAGCCGAAGGCCAGTGGGCATGCGAGTTTCCTCTGACCCAGGGTCATAGGAGTGAAGCATAGAGAGGACCACCTGTGTCTGAGTTGGCCAAAGGACAAAGCAGCTGGGAAATGCGTCTAAAGTGGTCAGTTAGTGTTGTCTGCGAACGGCAATTTCCAAGCTGCTTTTTTTTGTCAGCCCCTGTCTGGCCCCTTTGGGCAATTTTACACATTTAAGAGATTTAATGCATTTTTGGTTGGTAGAATCATGGTGTGCCTTGGGATTTTTTGGATTACAATAAGTATGCTACCACAGAAAAATGATTGGAAAATACTGTTCTGCCTTTGCTCCTGGCACACTAAGAAAGATCTACGTAGCTGTTATCTCGCTTAAAAACTGACACCGTGCATTACTTGGATGCTTATGTTGCATGCTCTGCATAAATTAGTGAAGATACTGCAAACTGGAATAATGAATAGGGGTAATCATTACAGTCTTAGCTGGCTGGCAGACTGGCAATTTAAATACAGAAGTAACGTAGAGTTATTTTGATTCATTTAAAGATAACTTATTTAATACTTACGTGATATGACATTGATTCAATATTCTTAAAGAAACATGAAATTAAAAAAAAAAGCATGAAATAAAAAAAAGAGGAGCATAAGTTTTGTCTTCTCAAAGTTTCGCTAGTATTACACCAGGACTGCCATAAACTACCTTTCCTCCCTCTCCCTTGCACCAATGTCAATATGTATAAATCAAGAAAATTAACACCAGTGCTACGTATTGATATGTGGTGTATCATTGTTAACTGTGTAATACAAAATGATAAACCTTTAAATGAAAATTTTATTTCATTCGTAAAGGTAGTATATAAATATGGTACTGGATGCGTTTGTAATTCTTTAGGTACACACTTTTTTGTATTATTGTTTTGTAAGGTTAAAAAAATTGCCTGAGGTGTTTGCCTTATTGCTGGCTCTGGAAGCGACAATATTTTTTAACATGTTTAACAGTCCACACTAATTGCAATAATGAATGCATTAACTTTCCCAGGCCTAATATATAATATATACAGGTCAAATCCCACTATAGCGAATAGTGAAGTAACAAAACTTTCAGAATGACAAATACTTTTTGTTGGCATGGGCAAACATTCATCCAACATCATGTTAGATGGAATTCGTTTTAACAAAATTAAAATTTCAGTATAACAAACATTTTTTTGACCAAATATGGCTACTGAAGATTATAATTCAATGCAAAAAATACTCCATGCTGTGCCTACACCTGCAACAGGCTTCCTCTTTCTTGCTAGACCAAAAGAAAGTAAAGGTCTTTTGCAAAATATCCAGTCTTGGCAAGGCTCAGTGAAAGTGTAGGCGCAACATCATACACATAGTTGAATTCTGAATCTGTGCTCCATTTAGCATCTGTGTGGGTAATTGTGTCATGTGGATGATATTGGAGGTGTTGAGTTTCATAATGCTACTCAAAGTTTTCTTTGCAATGATCAAAGAAAGTGAAAAATGACATCGCTTTATGCTGACAGAAAAAATTAATAGTCCAGGAAAACGTTGATTCCAGAATGAAGAAAAATGAGATTGTGAAAGCATTCAGAATCATGCCTTCAATGCTGTCAACAATTTTGAAGGATCGCAAAAACCTAGAAGACAAAGTTAAAGATACCTGAATGAAAAACAAATAGCAAATTTATATTTCTATAAAAAACAAAAAGTTACATATAATCTCTTATTTTTATTCAGTATTCATACCTGTATTTGTATAAAAAAAAGTTACATCTAATGTCTCATTTTCAAATAAAATACTTTTTGCAGTTTAAGAAGCACTATTGATTTTATACAGGTATTGTCAAGCTTGGGTCACAGAGTTAGTTGCTCAAAAGACAGAAAGGTGATTCCAAGTTGGGTGTTAAATGTTCTGAATGTCATGTGACAAGCATGTTACGTGGTAAGCCTGATCCTATATAGGACAACCAATTTCTTTGCCCATGGTTTACTATTTTCCAGATTGAGCAGAGCAGCTATGAAGCTGTCCTTGCACAACTGCTGTTAGAGATAGTGGATCATCAGTGACCCCAGTCACAATAGTACAGGTATATGTATCTTCCTCATATTTGTTATAACAAAAATATTTTTATGGTCTCATGAATTTCGTTACAATGGGATTCCACCTTTATATATACATAGATACACATACACAAGTTAAATTCCATTAGAACGAAGTGCTCAAGACTGAAAAAGTAGTGAATTACAACAGGGATTTCATTATAATGTAGTTGAAACATAGCATGGTCTTTCAGTTGACAAAGCTATTTTCTTCTACAGCATTAAGTTTTAAGTTAATAATATAGTATTAAGTTTTTCTGTAAAGTAAATTGGTTTAGATTCATAAACATCACCCTTCAGTGTCCACAGCGTATAGTCAGCATTATTAGATGTCAAGGTATGGCTGGGGTGGGGAATTGGCGGTTCCCCTCAGTGTCTGGAATGTATGCTCCTTTAGTTACTAAAGCAGTACCTCTTAGCATCCATAATGCAAACTTTCCCAAGTCAGCACTGCTTAGAGTTACATAAACGACACGCCCCTTAGTGTCTGGCGCATACAGCCCTTACCTTTGAAAAACGGTGCACTTCCGGTGACGTTGCCTAATGGATTGACCGGTTCTGTCCATCTGCTGTCCGTTCTTTTGTGAGTCACCTTTTTTCTTTTTTTTTAAAAATACCTGTAATAGTTTTACATAAAAGGATCATGATAAAAAGTTTGTTTGAGAAATCGAAGATCACATTCGTAAATCAGAATTGTTTGATGCTTATTTTGCAAGCACAATATTCAAAAACACATTTAAATGCAACATTTTTTTAAAAAAAGATTATGGTGTGCTGGTGTTTTAGAGTAAAATATCAGGAAATTTATTAAATACTTTGGAAAATTCTTGAGAACCATAAGCACATGGGAAGCTCAGCAGTCAGCACTTTTCCTGTTGGGCAATCCAAAAATGAATCCCCAATCTGATCAATGTGTTCAGCGAAGTCAAACCATACTGTACCTTTAGAAACCTGGAAATAAACAACAAGAATCTAGCTGCGGTGTACCACCAGAGTTCTGCAAGTACAGCTGGAGTCGAATTTGATTGACATTTGTCCCATTAGACATTTGACCTTAGATACACCCACATTGAAACGGTCTGCAGAAACCTTTCTCAGGTTCTGCACCTGCAAGAGTGTAACAGTTGTGGAGTAAACAAAATGACATAAATGAGCAATTTAATTGGCTATTTGCCAGAGCTACTGAATCACAATTTAAACCTGACTTCACTGTAATGAGTTTGTTTTTTTTTTTACACATTAGTTCTATAGGATATTATCCAGTACCAAAAAATTGTTAAAAACGACCCCACTGTTTTAACGGAATTTGACATGTATATATTGTGACTGGTGATGCCACCAATTCATCTCTGATGGCAACGGCAGTTGCGCAAAGACAGCTACGAAGCTGCTCTGCAGCATTTTCCTACCGACTGCCATAGGTGGCTGCAACCTGACACTCTGTTAAACAGTGAACTAATGGCAAAGTAACACAGCTGCCCTTCAAAAAACTCCCTCTTAGTATTTCAATGGGAAAGAAGTACACTCTTAACTTAATCTCTGTGGGTTTAGCTTCAGGTTTGCAAGCTTACCACATAACATGCTTGTCGTACAATGTTTAGAACATTTAAAGCTGAGCACTGACCTGTCCTCTCTCCTCCAGACTATGTCCACACCCGCCAGTGCCTCCGAGGTGGTGAACCTGCTCGACAAAAAAGACTTTGTGTTTTTTTTAATCTGAAGAAGGGAACTAAAGTAGGATGATTGCTTGTAACGGGTGTGCTTGTATGCTGAGGAAAGAACCGTGTTTTGTATAAAGCCTTGAGGCTGCTCCTGCCTACTCAGTAATAAAGTTATTTTTCCTTGGAAACCTGGTCTTATCTCCTGTCTCACTTGCAATTCGGTGACACAAGCTTGTGTGTGTGTGTATGTTTATATGAGTTTTTCATTTTATATATACAGTACTGTGCAAAAGTTTTAGGCAGGTGTGAAAAAATGCTGTAAACAAAGAATGCTTTCAGAAATATAAATAATGATTGTTTATTGTTATCAATTTACAAAATGCAAAGTGAGCGAACAAAAGAAAAATCTAAATCAAATCAATATTTGGTGTTACTACCTTTTGCCTTCAAACCAGCATCAATTCTTATAGGAACACTTGCACAAAGTCAGGGATTTTGTGGGATTATAGTCAGGTGTATGATCAACCAATTATACCAAACAGGTGCTAATGATCATCAATGTCACACGTAGGTTGAAACACAGTCATTAACTGAAACAGAAACAGATGTGTAGGAGGCTTAAAACTGGGTGAGGAACAGCCAAACTCTGCTACCAAGGTGAGGTTGTGGAAGACAGTTTCATGTCATGGCAAGATTGAGCACAGCAACAAGATACAAGGTAGTTATACTGCATCAGCAAGGTCTCTCCCAGACAAAGATTTCAAAGCAGACTAGGGTTTCAAGATGTGCTGTTCAAGCTCTTTTGAAGAAGCACAAAGAAACGGGCAACATTGAGGATCATAGACGCAGTGGTTGGCCAAGGATACTTAGTGCAGCAGATGAAAGACACATCAAGCTTATTACCCTTCGAAATCGGAAGATGTCCAGCAGTGGCATCAGCTCAGAACTGGCAGAAACCAGTGGGACCCAGGTACACCCATCTACTGTCCGGAGAAGTCTGGCCAGAAGTGGTCTTCATGGAAGAGTTGCAGCCAAAAAGCCATACCTCCGACATGGAAACAAGGCCAAGCGACTCAAGTATGCACGAAAACATAGGAACTGGGGTGCAGAAAAATGGCAGCAGGTGCTCTGGACTGATGAGTCAAAATTTGAAATATTTGGCTGTAGCAGAAGGCAGTTTGTTCGTCGAAGGGCTGGAGAGCCGTACAATAATGAGTGTCTGCAGGCAACAGTGAAGCATGGTGGAGGTTCCTTGAATGTTTGGGGCTGCATTGCTGCAAATGGAGTTGGAGATTTGGTCAGGATTAATGGTGTTCTCAATGCTGAGAAAAACAGGCAGATACTTATCCTTCATGCAATACCATCAGGGAGGCGTATGATTGGCCCCAAATTTATTCTGCAGCAGGACAACAACCCCAAACATACAGCCAAAGTCATTAAGAACTGTCTTCAGCGTAAAAAAGATGGTATGGCCCCCACAGAGCCCTGATCTCAACATCATCGAGTGTGTCTGTGATTACATGAAGAGACAGAAGGATGTGAGGAAGCCTACATCCACAGAAGATCTGTGGTTAGTTCTCCCAAGATTTTTTGGAACAACCTACCAGCCGAGTTCCTTCAAAAACTGTGTGCAAGTGTACCTAGAAGAATTGATGCTGGTTTGAAGGCAAAGGGTGGTCACACCAAATATTGATTTGATTTAGATTTCTCTTTTGTTCATTCACTGCATTTTGTTGATTGATGAAAATAAATGATTAACATTTCCATTTTTGAAAGCATTCTTTGTTTACAGCATTTTTTCCACACCTGCCTAAAACTTTTGCACAGTACTGTGTATGTATGTGTGTATATATATATATATATATATATATATATATATATATATATATATATATATATATATATATATATATAATATGTGTGTGTAGTGGACGTTGTGGTGAACTGTTGCTCCTCAAATCCAAAAACGAGCACACTGGTGACACGTTTTCACAAGAATTTCTTTTTATTCCTTTTTCTTCTATCACAGTATATCCACAAACAAATGCACAATTATTTTTTCTTTCATCCTCCTTCTTTTCTCCTCCACATCTCCCAGCAAGCATAGGCATAAACTGAGGATGAACTGGGCAATGATGACCCACAGTCAAAGGAAGAGATGGTACAGAGTGCTTAGTGCTTTTTATTTCCAGACAAAATCAAGCTCTGGCAAAAGTGTGGTGCACTCCACCAAATAAAGAAATAATCCAGGACAGTCAGTACAAAGTTGAAATTCCATAAATTAATTATCCATGAATATATTGAAAGAGAAGGTCAAAACAAAAGTTAGGATCTGTAGGTATAACCCAGTACAAGCCTTGGTGCATCCCTTCTTAACCTACATCTCCTCTGCTCACCCTCTGAGGTCTCCTCAGCATGTCCATCTGCAAGCACAGTCATCCTTCTTATCTGACTCATGTCCCCACTTCCATTTCTTTGCATTCAGCCCGCAGCACTGTGAGCCGTGCTCCTTTTTCCCAACGTCTTGGTGTTTTGCCAAGGGGCCCCTTGTCTCTGCTTTGCTGCACCAGTTCTTTCACAATCCCATCTCTGCTTTTTTTTTTTTTTTTTTTATATATATACAAATCTTCCAGACTTCTTTATCACTGTCATTCTTCTCATTTCCCTCCCATCAATTCTGTTCAGGCTCTTTTATCCTTTTTAGAACATTAGAACAATCTAGATCAACAACGCTCACCAGTCCTTTTCACTTAATTTTTCCAAAATAGCTTCTATGGCTTCTACTTTCTAGTTGCGAAAATCCTACTATTTACCACACTACATGGTAGCTTATTCCATGTGTCTGTGGTTCCCTGTGTAAAGAAAAACTTGCTACTTAACATGTTTCAAATTGTGTCCCTGTGATTTTAAGGAACTCATTTTAAAATAACAATCTTGATCCACTGTACTAATTCTCTTCATAATTTAAACACTTAGATAGATAGATAGATTATTAATCCCAATGGGAAATTCACTTTCTCCAGCAGCATAATGATACAATAAATAATATTAAATTAAAGAATGATAATAATGCAGGTGAAAAACAGACAAAAACTTTGTATAATGTTAAATGTTAACGTTAACCCCCCTGGGTGGAATTGAAGAGTCGCATAGTTTGGGGGAGGAACGATCTCCTCAATCTGTCAGTGGAGCAGGACAGTGACAGCAGTCTGTCGCTGAAGCTGCTCTTCTGTCTGTCTTAAATCACGTCTCACCTTAATCTTCTTTTGCATAAACTGAAAAAGCTCAGCTCTTATAATCTTTCCTCATAATTCATCCCCAGTAGCCCTGGAATCAGCCTGGCCACTCTTCTCCAGATGTTTTCTAGTCCTGCTTTGTTATTTTTGTGGCCTGCAGACCAAAACTGTATGCAGTACCCCAGATGAGGCCTCATCATTGTGTTATAAAGCTTGAGCATAGGACGTGTACTCTATACATCATGCTATATAACCTAACATTATGTTAGCATTCGTAATAGCTTCTGAACGCAGTCTGGCAGTTGATAGTGTCAAGTCTGCTACGACTCCTAAATCCTTCTTATAAATAGATAAATATATATATATAATATACATACACATATATACAGCATATATTAAAAATAGCAGCGGCCCTAGGTCTGACCCCTGGGGAACAGTGCTCTTTAACACTAGCCAATTCTGGTTCCTCGCACCATAACCCTCTGCTTCCTGTGTCTGAGCCAATTTGGCACCCATCAACAACCACCCTGAATTCCCACATTTTATTTGATTTTATGTGCCACATTATCAAATGCTTTCTGAAAGTCAAGATAAATAATATCGTATGCTCCACTTTGGCCATATTCTTTTGTTGCTTCCTTATAGAATACCAGCATGTTGGTAAAACATGACATCCCTCTTCTGAACCCATGCTGACTGTTCTGAAAAACTACTGTTCTTGCTATTAGTTACTTAATCTTATCGTTAATAATTCCTTCCATTAGTTTACTTGTGATGAACGTTAAGCTTATTGGCCCATGTTTGCTTTGATCTTCTTGGTCAACTCTTAATATAACAGTGACTTCCTAAAAATTTGCATTAAGGATTTATATATGTACTCACTAACCTCCTTAAGAACCTGAGATTAAATATTATCTGGGGCTGGGAGGTATACTGGTTCATACCGAAAACCGTTTTTTTTTTTTTGTTATGATATGGATTTTTCTTATACCGCAACACCAGTTTAAATGGCCTAAACAACGTTCAGAACGTGGTGCAGTGGGAAACTGTTTAAGGGGGGACCTTTTTCACTGCTACACCGCTAAACACGCATGCAATGGAGTACATGCATTAGTGGAGGTATTGAGCGGTGAAAATGGACGGAGAACATTCCGAAACTGAAGCTGCGTCAGACGATAAAGTTGAACATGATGACACAGAAGAACTTTTGCAGAAAAAAGCCATATGTGTTGTCTGGAGATACTTTGGTTTTAAAAGGTCGGATGTGGACCAAACAACTATTTACTGCAAATGCTGTTGGCTAAAGTTGTCGCCGGAGGTGGCAAAACAAGCAATTTGCTGCACCACCTTAGCCGCAAACATGCTTTGGATTACCATGAATGTATGGAACTGAGATTGCCAACCTCCACGTCCTCGGAAAAAAAAGCTAGAGGACACTCAAGTCAGATGTCACTTGTAGACACGTTTGCTAGAGGTACTGTCTGCGACAAAAAAAGCAAGCGGTGGATCAAGATAACCAATGCCATTACAATCCATATAGCTAACGTGTCAGTGGACTGAGATTGTTAGCATTAACAGAAAGTGTAGTTGGTTAACAAAAAATATTTATTTATTTCTTTTCTTAAGACATGTTCAGTGTAATACAACTTTTGACAAACACCTCTGGATATTTTACTAAGTCTAAATGCCTCTTTAGATGGTTAAAAATATGTTGCCAAAATTTTAGTTTAAGTTGTTTGCAAAATGTGTTCAATAAAAAGGTTCTATATTTTGACTGCAACTGTCATGCAATGTGATTCCTTCTCTTTATTAGTGCCACCCCCTTGAAAACTATCACTTTATGGGACCATGCAAACCTGTATTAATACTTGTGTGCATATTAAAATGTTTTTTTGTACAATGTACAATTCTCATGACAGTGGAATAGGTTATTCTTAGCCAGTCTACTGCAGTAATTCCAGTAGAAAATGTGGTTAACATCCTCTCATGCATGGGGAAAAAAATACGGTCAAATACCGTGAAACCAGTATAATTTGAAAAATACCGTGATATAGAATTTTGGTCATGCCGCCCAGCACTAGGTCCTGATGATTTTTTTTGATTTCAACCTATTTAATCTAAGCAGTAATTCTCCCTCTACAATTTTGAAATTGCTCAGTACCTCCTCAGTAGTCGCTTTTACTCCTGGAAGGTTATCTACTCTCTCACATGTGAAGAAATGAGAAAAGATCATTTAGATAATCTGCTATTTCATTGTCTATATATTTTAATTCTGATGCACTGATTCACCTGTTTTCTTGCTGTAATGATTTCTCGCACTGCCACCTGGTGGAATCCTCCAGGTTTACTTAAAGTGTACAAGTATACTCGGAACACTGCTTGTTGTAGCAGCAGCATCCTCAAGTGCACGTATTGCATAGTGTTAAGTGCATCCCCAGCCTAAACTTGTGAGGGTCTGCTGTAACTGAATAATATTTCACTTAGTACTTGTTGACATATGCTTTGTTTGCATGTTAGCCTAAGTATTGGGGGGGGGGGGGGGGGGGCACATATATCCCTAGATACCTTTAAACACCATCCATTTATCTTGTCTTTTTTAATTTGGTTCTAGGCGAGAATCACAGTGAGATGTTTTCTTGGCCTGGTATTCTAATAACACAGATTCTGTAAGCATTTAACATTAAAGTCATATTTTGTAGGTGAAATTTCTGTTTGTCCTTAACTCTCTTTCAGGAACTGGCAAATTTGTCCAGAACGACATGCACTATTTCCAAGACTAGATGCGCCATTGTACCCTCAAAGCAAGACTGTATCAGTAAGTATTCTAAAAAGTAAAATAATCTATTGAAATAATGTATTCTAGTGCCTTTTTTCTTTAAATGAAATTAACTGTTCATTGTCTCTGTATAAACAAAATATGTTTCAATGACGTTTGAATTTAGTCCTAGATGTTAGCTTTATAAAATCACTACCTATTTTGTGTATTTTTAGTCAACTGTTAAATGCAGAGACCTTTAAAGTTTAAATTATTTTAAATGCTGTTTGCAATGTTATGCATTTTTGTTATGCTTTCCCTTGATCCACATATGGTCCAAGTTTACTTTCATAGTGGTATGTCTAATATGATGTACAAAAACTTAATAAAAGGAAAGGAAGGTTTTTTCAACCAAACATCTTTTGAATATTAAAATAGAACAATCAAGTAATTAAATTTTATATAAAAATCTTAAAGAATAAGTTTTGGAGTTTTAAGTGTGAAATTATTTTTTCATGTTCCTGGCCTGGATTAATTTACAGTGAATAAGTTTCTTAAGTGAATCATTTTTTTATTAACTAAAAAATGAAAACAAAAATACTATGCCTGTTCTTGTGGTTTAAAATGGGTTTTGTGAGGCATCGGTACAAATATTAAAAAAAAAAAAAAAAAGACAAATGTTTTTAGTGTTAGGTGGCTCAAAAACAGCATTGGAAACTTAGGGCTCACAGGTACAGGCACACCAGTGACTGTTAAGGTGAGTTAAGTCTGGTGTCCCTTTGGTCAAAGTAGAGTTATCTGGTGTTTAGCTTACCATAAACGTGATTCTGAGGTTACTCCAAGCTGAAACCACAACAGGGTTTAAATACGCAAGATTCATTTCTAACATTTTTGTGTTTTGATTTGATTTTTATTTTAAATGACCCTTCCATATGTATTTTGTTAGGACATCTATGTACTTTGACATAATTGAATTCCAAGTGTGGAAAAATGCCATAGACAACTGTCTATGTATTGTCACACTCAAGGTCTTTCTAATACGCACCCACAAACACATACATATATACAAACATACATACGTACATATATATATATTGTAAGACACGGCCGGTGGCTCAGCCCTGCTGGGAAGCCACAGGAATGATAGAATGGGGGAAGGCAGCAACTTTTGGAGTGTAGTGGTGCCCCGGATTCCCACAGGGCATCCTGAGACTTGGAGTATCTCAGCCCTGTTGGGTGCTGTAGAAGGGACCAGGAAAGTCACGCTTCCCTTATAGCCCGGAAGTACTAGGAAGTCACGAGGACAGACGTCCCAAAGTACTACTGGGCTGATTAAAGAACTCGATTTCTCCATCTGACCCGGAAGTGCTGTCAAGTTACATGAAAGGAATACAGTGATCCCTCGCTATATCGCGCTTCGCCTTTCGCGGATTTTATATGTAAGCATATTTAAATATATTTCGCGGATTTTTTGCTGGTTCGCGGATTTCTGTGGACAATGGGTCTTTTAATTTCTGGTACATGCTTCCTCAGTTGGTTTGCCCAGTTGATTTCATACAAGGGACGCTATTGGCAGATGGCTGAGAAGCTACCCAGCTTACTTTTATCTTTCTCTCTCTCTCTCTCTCTTGCGCTGACTTTTTCTGATCCTGACCTAGGGGGATTGAGCAGGGGGGCTGTTCGCACACCTAGACGATACGGACGCTTGTCTAAAAATGCTGAAAGATTATCTTCACGTTGGCTACCTTCTGTGCAGCTGCTTCGTGAAGTGACATGCTGCACGGTGCTTCGCATACTTAAAAGCACGAAGGGCACGTATTGATTTTTTTATCTGTCTCTCTCTCTCTCTGCTCCTGACGGAGGGGGTGTGAGCTGCCGCCTTCAACAGCTTTGTGCCGCAGTGCTTCGCATACTTAAAAACCAAACAGCCCTATTGATTTGTTTGCTCCTTTGAAGAGGAAGATATGTTTGCATTCTTTTAATTGTGAGACTGAACTGTCATCTCTGTCTTGTCATGGAGCACAGTTTAAACTTTTGAAAAAGAGACAAATGTTTGTTTGCAGTGTTTGAATAACGTTCCTGTCTCTCTACAACCTCCTGTGTTTCTGCGCAAATCTGTCACCCAAGCATGACAATATAAAAATAACCATATAAACATATGGTTTCTACTTCGCGGATTTTCTTATTTCGCGGGTGGCTCTGGAACGCAACCCCCGCGATGGAGGAGGGATTACTGTAACAGAAACACGTCCGGGTCAAGGACTATATATAGTACTGCTGAGAACCCAGCAAGCGAGCCAGAGTCGAGTGGAGGAGGGAAGGGGAAGGGGGAGGCGAGCGAGGCACTGCCTGCCATATTTAAAGGTAAAGAGGAACATGACTGAATGATCCGCCGATAAATTGAAACAGGCGGAATGCAGTCGGCCAGTGGCTGCATCCTGGAACTCCAAGACCCAAGAACTCACACAAGACCCGATGGCGCATGCACACAAAATTGGCATGTTTGCTGGCTCACAGCCAAGAGGTGGGGCTGATGATTGTCCAAGCCCATCTCCGGCCGATGGAGATAATGATTTTGATGTGCAAGAGCTGGAAATGTTACACCAGCCCGTACAAGCATTTCTGCAGATTATCTCCAATATAAAGAAGATAATTGAGGAGCTGGGAACAACGTCCGAGGCACCTTTGAAATTTGTGGAAAAACTGGATTTTATATATGTGTATAATGTGTGTGTTCTAATATGCTTAGTTGTACTGTAAATCTGAAAATGTGTTATAAGAAATAAATATATTTAGAAATATATTTACTAAAAGATCATTTTAATTCGGAGAAGTTGTTTATTTCAGGTGTGTTCAAAATCTAACACGTTTATGGGACTAAGAAGAAAATTATGCTTGTAATCATGACCATTTAGAAATTGTGCAATAGTCCAGTTCATGCATGCTGTTTTATTTCCTTTTTTTATTTTACTTAAGCTGTTTTCACTAAGAGAGTACATCAGGGTGTTGAAAAAATTGGTAGTGGTAGTGCATTTACAGCAAAACATGAATTTTTAAGCTGTCTTTAACACTAGAATTACCAGAGTCTACGAAAAAACTCGTAGATCCGGCCCACCTTAAAACCGTTCTCACCTCTCTTTTGTCTTCTAAATGTGCCGATTAAGAGGAGCAGCGAGCAGCAGGCTATTCCATCCCCCACCGCCGCAGAACGCTCACTAAGTTCTCTCAGCTCATGCCTTATTTGATTATCTGGGAGTGACTGAACTGCTGGAGTTTTAAATTAGAAATAATAGATCGCTATTTGGAATACATGCATTTCATGCGTGTTCCGTTTCTACAGTAATCTGTGTAAACACATTGCTAAAACAGAAACTTTTTCATATTTTAGTAATAAATGTTACAAAATGTAGGCATAAACTATAGAATCTGCGAAGCCTGAAGCCCAAACATCAAATAAACACTTTTACAAAAGGTTCAAGGATGATACAGCAGCTTCCGTGGCTTAACGCTACGGTTTGCTGACTTGGAGCACCGCTGCCTTACTGTGCCACAGAGACGCGAGTTCGATTCCCAGCTTTGAAGTGTTTTTTTTTTCTCAAACGTACATTGAATTTATAAATTGGTATGCACTGTAAATCGTTAACTTTAAAATGTCAATCGCGGTTATTTCTGTTGATTAATTCATGCTTTTTTACTTTGAGTCAGAACAGGAGCTTTTTCTGCTTATTCAGCTTCTGATCTGACTCAAACAGCGCCAGTATAACTTCACACCCGATCTGACGCTGTTCGTTTTCAAATAATATTGCATTACTTCGACGATGTTTTCTGATTGGTACTATTCGCGTCATAAAATGATTTCTTCAAAACGTCACATATATTTGTCTCTTTCTTTTTTTAAAATGTGCGTTGTAGCACTCAGCAACTGGCCACCTGCGTGTTCTTGCGCACACTAAATAAGACAGCAATCATCAGATTCAAATGTTAACAGTTATATAGCACAGAATGGAAATCAGCAGTTCTTAGCATTCCACCACGCAAGCTGTCATATCAACCGCCTACTGTAACTTGCTTTCTTTTTTCTTCGGTTATAGTCTTGAATAAAAGTGCACTTGTTTTGTTATACTTTTACATCAACATATGTTCCTGTGTTTGAGCTACATGGGCATGCTCAAAAAATACACGTATAATGCCACAAAAAGTGGCAAGCATTGGTACGACAATGCAGTCACAAGTACACTGCAGAGCTTTAGCGCGTCTTTATGTGAAAACAGCATCAGATGGGGAGTGTCTGATGATTGCATATAGCGCTGAAGTTACTGCTCTTTACTATGCTTTCCTCTGCATGTCCTGGAGTACAAAAGAAACACCATACAGCAACACGTGGGGTCTGGCAATATTGGGGGAAAAAAAACACGCAGTCGTATGTATCGTGAGACACTGCAGAACTATAGCGCATTGTAGTGGATGCCACATGTGCTTTATTCCAGGGGCAGTTTGCTGCCTCTTTGGGTGCCTTTCAGGAAAGAAGAATACTGTAAATATACCTTTAAGGGGGAGGTCATAACTCGGTCAGGGCGGTTAAAAACTGGAAAAGAAGGGGAGAAAGAGAGACATCTTGTGGTGGAGCAAAGAGAAGAGACGAGGTAGCGCCAAGAAAAAATATCTGCTGGAACAAGTTCTTTTTTTTGAAGGCTCAGCGACACAAGGGAGACGCGTCTCTGAAGACGGACCATTTTTTTTTTCTTCCTTTGATTTCGCTGGAATACTTGGACTGGTAGGATTGAACTTTTTTGTTACCGGCTCAACGGCCGGCGTATTCCCGTATGGTTTCTCTTTGCCCTGCACAATAAGGACAGTAATTCCGTTTGGTTGAACTGGTTTCTATGATTTATGAACATTGTGCGTTTAAACCAGAAAGGAGGGGGGTTTGATTGTTATGTATTTGTTTGTTTCTTTCTTTTCATGTAAGATAATATATGTGTTATTCTTTTGCTTCTTCTTTGTGTTGTAATATGATTTGTTGTTAATGATAAGCTGGGACTGGTGGTGGGGAAATCAATAAAAGGATGAGCGTTGGTCACGTTGCCCGATAGATTTTATATATTGAACTGCTTTACATTAGCACTTTTCTAATCGTGCTTATCCCGGGGTTTAGTTGTTTCTCCCAGGGCAGCGGTACAGCGTCTTTATGTGAAAACAGCAGTGTCAGGTGGGGGGCGGTAGGGATGGATCCTGAACGCGACTGAGACAATGAAAAGTGAATTTTAAAAAAATAAAGTTAACCTTTACAAATATCATAAATTACACCGGCTGTTACAGACTGAAATCAAATGTATCTTTTTATTCTAAAATAGTGAAAATAAGAACACTTCTCAAGAGGGAGTTGTGCAGGATCGAACTCATGACCTTCTGATTCCCAGGCAACGACTGATACTGTTGCGCCTCGGAAGCAGTGATAGTTAATTCCTGTCAATGTCTCACACTAAGGCGGGTTTTTTTTGGCGGTGGCTTTTTTTTTGTACCTTTTGTGAAAGTGTTTCTTTGATATTTGGACTTCAGGCTTCATACATTATATAGTTTATGCCTACATTTTGTCATTTGCTACTAGAATATATAAAACGTTTCTGTTTTAACAATGTGTTTACACAGATTACTGTAGAAATGCAAAACATATGAAATTCGTGTGTTTCAAATAACAATCTATTATTTCTACTCTAAAACTCCACTTCACTCCCAGCTGGGAAAAGCTCGTTTACGTTCTAAGTCGTTGGGGGGATGGAATAGCCGGCTGCTGGCAGCTTGTCTTTATCAGTACATTTAGATGACAAAAGACGCTGGCGGAGAGGTGAGAAAGGTTTTAAGAAGCGATTTAAGGTGGGCTGGATCTACGAGTTTTTTCGTAGGCTCTGGTAATTCTAGTGTTAATGAATGTATTGCTACAAGAACAGAGCTATTTCATACTTCAGAATGTTTTTTTAATCTTTTATTGAATTTATTAAAAACATATAACATTCTATACATTCAAGTCAGAACTTAACAAAACTAAATTCAAAGGACAATTGTTTGTCCTTCTCCACTATACGCCCATCTGGGAGTACACCAAACACAGCTGTTAATGGGTTAGAAGTGATTGTGACATCTAGGCTGTCTGATAGGCATTTAAAAAGTTTTGTCCACAAAGATGTTATGTTTTGGACATTTACCGAGTTGTGGCCTGGTGAAGCTGGAGCTTGATTGCAACGTTTTCAGGTTGGATCTTACCCTGGAAACATTTTGGACAATTTAAAGCGAAATGGATGTGCTCGATAAAAGATTCTGAGTTGCACATATGGAGCTAGAGTGAGGCCTTCTGAATTTGTGGGTTTTTCGAATTCTAAATAAACGATGTTATTATTGAGTTGAATTTCTTAATGATAATGTGTATTTGTGATGTTTTGAAATAGACACAGATGCTTAGGGAGTATATTCATGTTGCCAATGTTAATTCTCCCTGCTTAAGTAAAATGGAGGGCAGACCATGCATGCACGTCTTGTTAAATTTTGTCCATACAAACAGCAAAATTTTGTTGAAAATGAGCTTTATATTTACTTTTGATGTTGACCCCCAGGTATTTAAACTGATCTGCAGTGATAAAAGGGAAGCTGTCCAATCTAGTGTTAGTTGCTATAGAATTTACTGGAAAAAGCACACTTCAAATTAATTTTGAGTCCAGATATCTTTTGAAATTTTGCTAGTACATTTAAGGCTGTAGGCACAGAATTTTGTGGGTCTGATACATATATAGTACCATATCATCTGCATATAATGATATTTTCTGCTCATGACCTCCTCTGAAAATCCCCTTTATCTCTGAATGATTTCAAAAGTGAACAGCCAATGGCTTAATTGCGATTGCAAATAGCAGTGGTGAAAAGGGGCATCCTTGTCTAGTACTGCGTTCTAGTTTGAAGTAGTCTGAAATGATGTTAGTACAAACTGAAGCTTCTGGACTAGTATACAGTAGTTTGATTAATACACATATGTTCTGGCCAAACCCAAATTTATGCGAAGTGGTGAACAAGTAATCCCATTCTACCATATCAAATGCTTTTTCTGCATCCAAAGATATGATCTCCGGAGTGTTAGACTTTATGGGTGAATATATTACATTAAATAGGTGTCGAAGATTGAAAGCCAAATGTCTACATTTAATAAATCCGGTTTGGTCTTTCTCAATCCTTCTAGCTGGGGCTTTAGAGAGTATCTTAACATCATTATTCAGAAGCAAGATTGGTCTGTATGATGCACATTGTAATAAGTCCGTATTTTTCTTAGGAAAAACAGTAATTAATGTTTGGCGAAAAGTTTGAGGTAGAAATTTTTTGTCTCTGGCTTCTTTAAATGTTGCTAATAAGAGGGTAGCTAACTTAACTGAATATCTATACTAATAAAAGGCAAAGCCCTCACTGACTGACTGACTCATCACTAATTCTCCAACTTCCCGTGTAGGTAGAAGGCTGAAATTTGGCAGTCTCATTCCTTACAGTTTACTTACAAAAGTTAGGCAGGTTTCATTTCGAAATTCTACGCATAATGGTCATAACTGGAACCTGTTTGACTGACTCACTCATCACTAATTCTCCAACTTCCCGTGTAGGTAGAAGGCTGAAATTTGGCAGGCTCATTCCTTACAGCTTACTTACAAAAGTTAGGCAGGTTTCATTTCGAAATTCTACGCGTAATGGTCATAACTGGGACCTGTTTTTTGTCCATATACTCTAATGGAGGAGGCGGAGTCACGTATTGCATCATCACGTATTACGCCTCCTACGTAATCACGTGAACTGAAAACGAGGAAGAGATTTACAGCACAAGTCAAACGCGGGAACAAAGGTAAATAACGTTAATTGTTGACTGTCTTTTAATACTGTGTAATTGTTGAGTGTCTTTTAATACTGTGTAAGCATACATATTAACATGTGCAATTAAACGTGTGCATTTACGGGTTGATTTCTCAGGCTTAAAAACTCGCCTTTTATTAAAAAGGTAAATGCAAACTCTTTTCATTCTGAAGGGCACAAACCACGTTAGATTTCAGCCGTTAAACGCGCAAAAATTTCAGTACACCAGATAAATAAGCGCAACATATTATCAGTTGTATTGTATGCTTACAATGCATATAGAAATGTGTTAATCGTTAACTAATATTATGGGATGGTGTTTTTCGACTCGTGCCTTTATTTAAACGATTTCATGTCTTGGTGGGTTTGCGTAGCTTATTGTCAATGTCTTTACACCTCTTTTTAAGACTTAATTAAAATTTAAAAGCAATACTTCACCGCTGCGAAGCCCCTCTAGCGCTGACATCCGAGGTTCGATTACCGTAAGCGAATGCAGTGAGTGTGTACGCCTGATGAACCAAGAATAAGGGGGAAAGACGTGTTGCGTACTCTTTGCATTATTTGACAGTAAACTGTTTTCATCCATTCTATGATCTGCTTCTCACAACTGAAGGCACCGTGGCTGATGTTACCTGACTTGCTGGCCAACCATAAGCGTTACCTGGTAGGTAACCACTCACTCACTTCACTCCCTTACGGGAATCGAACCTCGGACGTCAGCGCTAGAGGCGAAGCCCCTAAAATTGCGCCACGGCGTGTGGTTCGTTTATTTGACAGCATGTAGATCGGGGTAATTACATTCACGGCATTCATAGTCTGATTCACAATCTGATTGTATGGGTGGTTACCTACCAGGTAACGCTTATGGTTAGCCAGCAAGTCAGCTCGAAGTGATCACTCGAGTGAAGGCAGCTTCACAAAAAAACAAATCCTTAACAAACTGTTATTGGTATATTTTCCCTCAATTTTAAAAGGTTTTCTTTTCTTCTTAATAAAAATTTAAAAGCAGTACTTCGCCGGTGCGAAGCGCGGGGATTTGAGCGACTGACGCATACAGACATATTCATGAGTGCAGGTACTTCAGAAAGAAAGCACCGTGTAAACCTAAACTTTAAATTAAGTTCATAGACCTACAAAAGGTTGCCATTGATTTATGGCAAGATTGCTTTTCTCATGTACAACTATACGTTGCATTCTTAACAGTAAGCTTGCACAGCTTGGTCATATTACAACCTGAGTGCTGAACTGACAACGTCGTATACAAACAGAACTATAACAATTGTAATAAACAAACCAAAAAAAAAAGCGAAGAACCTTTGGATTTAATAAAAAGGCTCCTTCCTTGGTGAAGCAAGGAAAAAGGAAGACTTTATATGGCGTTCGTTTATAAAACAGAGGAAAAGCTGTGTTAAGGCTGCTTCACAAAAAAACAGATCCTTAACAAATTGCTATTGGGATATTTTCCCTCAATTTAAAAAGCTTTTCTTCTTAATAAAAATTTAAAAGCAGTACTTTGCGGGGATTTAGATATCTATACATATTAATAAAAGGCAAAGCCCTCACTGACTGACTGACTGACTCATCACTAATTCTCGAACTTCCCGTGTAGGTGGAAGGCTGAAATTTGGCAGGCTCATTCCTTACAGCTTACTTACAAAAGTTAGGCAGGTTTCATTTCGAAATTCTACGCGTAATGGTCATAACTGGAACATATTTTTTGTCCATATACTCTAATGGAGGAGGCGGAGTCACGTATCGCGTCATCACGCCTCCTACGTAATCACGTGAACTAAAAACAAGGAAGAGATTTACAGCACAAGTCAAACGCGGGAACGAAGGTAAATGACGTTAATTTTTGACTGTCTTTTAATACTGTGTAAGCATACATATTAACACATGTGCAATTAAACGTGTGCATTTACGGGGTGATTTCTCAGGCTTAAAAGCTCGCCTTTTAGTAAAAAGGTAAATGGAAAACTATTTTCAATCATTCTATGATCTGCTTCGCACAACTGAAGTCACCGTGGCTGATGTTACGTCACTTGCTGTCCAACCATAAGCGTTACCTGGTAGGTAACCGGACACTCACTTCACTCCCTTACGGGAATCGAACCTCTGAGGTTTTCTTTTGTTCTTAATTAAAATTTAAAAGCAATACTTCACCGCTGCTAAGCCCCTCTAGCGCTGACGTCCGAGGTTCGATTACCGTAAGCAAGTGCAGTGAGTGTGTAATTACATTCACGGCATTCGTAGTCTGATTCACAATCTTATTGTATGGGTGGTTACCTACCAGGTAACGCTTATACTTGGCCACCAAGTCAGGTCGAAGTGATCACTCGAGTAAAGGCAGCTTCACAAAAAAACAGATCCTTAACAAACTGTTATTAGTATATTTTCCCTCAATTTAAAAACGTTTTATTTTCTTCTTAATAAAAATTTAAAAGTGGTACTTCGCCGGTGCGAAGCACGTAGATATGACCGACTGACACATACAGACATATTCATGAGTGCAGGTACTTCGGAAAGAAAGCACCGTGTAAACCTAAATTTTAAATTAAGTTCATAGACCTACAAAAGGTTGCCATTCATTTGAGGCAAGATTGCTTTTCTTCTGTACAACTATACGTTGCATTCTCAAGAGTGTGTTTGCACGGCTTGAGATATATATATATATATATATATGTATGTCTATATATAAATATGTAAGCTTTTAAGTACTGCCTTACTTCTCTTTAAGAAAGGAAGATGTAATGATACTTGATTTAAACGATTCCATGTCTTCCTGGGTTTGCGTAGCTTATTGTCAATATCTTTACACCTGTTTTTAACACTTATTTACTGAAATGGGCTTTCACGAAAAAAGTTAGGGCTTTGCTACAGGATACACCCTCCACAAGTTAAGCAAGTAAAAATAAAATATATATTTCTGTTTTATTTAAACCTTTTAAGTTCGTATGCAAAGCCCCATTTGGCTGTTTAATTTTTTTTTTCTTTCTTCAGTAATATTTAAAATCCTTAAAGAAAAAGAATATATCCATTTTACTTTTTTTGTATCTCTTTAGTAATATTTTAATGTAAAAGGATAACCAGTATTTAAACCTTTTATGTTACTTTATACATTTATTTTACACAATGTTGAAAAATTAATACAAAAGCTACATATTTTGGCAGCTGCTGCTTTCATTTTCAATCAAATGAAAAAAGCTCTCCAAGAGACAACGTCAATGAAGAAGAAACAGTTTGCACTATCTAAAAATCAGAAACCCTCATTTATAAAAGTTTGCTGCAGATGACTTAGCTTATTGTCAAGATCTTTACACGTTTTTTTAAGACTTATTGACTGAAACGGGCTTTCACGAAAAAAGTTAGGGCTTTGTTACAGGATACACCCTCCACAAGTTAAGCAAGTAAAAATAAAATATATATTTCTGTTTTATTTAAACCTTTTAAGTTCGTATGCATAGCCCCATTTGGCTGTTTAATTTTTTTTTTCTTTCTTCAGTAATATTTAATCTCCTTAAAGAAAAAGAACATATCCATTTTACTTTTTTTGTATCTCTTTAGTAACATTTTAGTGTAAAAGAATAACCAGTATTTAAACCTTTTATGTTACTTTATACATTTATTTTACACAATGTTGAAAAATTAATAAGAAAGCTACATATTTTGGCAGCTGCTGCTTTCATTTTCAATGAAATGAAAAAAGTTCTCCAAGAGAAAACGTCAATGAAGAAGAAACAGTTTGCACTATCTAAAAATGAGAAACCCTCATTTATAAAAGTTTGCTGCAGATGACTTAACTGAAAATAAATGAATAGTTCCTATGTGTATAATACATATTTATCTATTTTACTTATGCCTTTATTCCACCAACTTACAACATCTGAGGTACAATTTGTTACATTACTTTTGTTTTTTGCAGCACAGGCAGGTGAAGTGACTTCCTCAGGGTCACACAGTGGTGTCAGTACCAGGATTTGAACTGACAAGCTCCGGGTTTACTGAAATATTACTGAACAAAGAAAAAAAAACGAAAACGGGCAAATACGGCTATGCATACAGATGTCCATCCGTCCATTATCCAACCTGCTATATCCTAAATACAGGAGCCAATAAGTATATATATATATATACTGTATATATATATATATATATATATATATATATATATATATACTGTATATATATATACTAGGGGGCTCTGCCCCCTGCTCGCTTCGCTCGCCAACCCCTGGTGTTGGGAATGACAAAGAGCGTGATGTGTGAATGAGATATAGAATAGTGTGACGGTGTAGATGATGCAAATAGAAAGCAAACAATAAAGTGTGTGGCACAGTGTAAAGGTTTATTTGAAAATTTCTTTGTACACGCCGTTTAAGTGTAAAAGGTAATTCCAGCTCAGAACTTGTAAGGTCATTTAAGATGGTTATTGTTGTGATCAGAGTCAAGTTTGTCAGAGCTTAGAAAGAGTTGTGTCTCTCCAGGAAGTAATGGAATGACTTGGGTATTAATGTTTTCCACATTAATATTTTTTGGACATAATATAGTGCGTTGTGTTAAAAGGGGCATTTGGTCTAATGAGATTGCTGTTCCAAATGTTTCTGTAACTAAGTCGTCGCAGATAAAGGCTTGAGGAATTGTAATAATATGTGGCTGAAGTCTATCTGTATTGGTGAGTGTACCATCTCTCAGTTGTAATAAGCAATTGTTATGATCTGGTTCTGGACATCGTATCTTTTTTACTAACTGTATCTTTTGAAAGCAATGCCACTTGTCTGCGTATTTTAAGGTGCACTGAACAATAGCTGAGTGCATGGCATCTGGAAGAATAGCTAATCACTGTCTAAAATCTCCTCCTCATAAAAGTACCTTTCCTCCAAATCGAATATTATTATTCATAAACGTTTGTAGAAGTTTATGAATGGTGTTGAGTAAGTGACTTCATGCCATTGAACATTCATCAATAAACAACATTTTTTCAAGACGGATGTCACGTGCAGTGCCACCGTTAATGTTCATAGTGGATACCGATTTGTAGGATCTAATGTAGTTGATAAAGATTTCACTTTCAGGTACATCGTCAGTTATAAGCTTCTGTAGATATTCAGTATATGAATGTAAAGAAGGCAGTGTAATTTGACCCTTTTGACAACAACGTGTAAATGTATAACTTGTATTGCCAGTTGTTTCTTCAGGGAAGTGAACTGAATGACAATGATTGCAAATGACATTCATTAATCCGAATGAATTTTCCTGGTGTATGTTTTCCTTGTGCCGTTTGAGAGGCGCGTCGTTGTATGTCCAGTATTTGGGACGTGTTGTTTTGGAGCTGTAATCGATTTGCCTGTGCTGTGTGAGAAGCCCGTTGTAGCCTTCGCTGCCATTAACGTATGTCTGAGACGGGAGGTGTTTCGTTTTGAATCCGTGCCTGTTGCGATGCAGCACTTTGATTGATAGTTTGCGTAATGTGGATCTAGGATGTAGATTTGTGCATATTTGTGTTGTTGATTTGTTTCAGGGTGCACTGTTCCAATGCGATGCACTATCTGTGCACATATGCGAAAGCAGTATGGGCCATTGCCTTTTGGTGGCCTGATATTTACTCCGGTATATGCAAAAGCAAATGAACTATTGTAGGATCTAATGCAGTTCATAAAGTTTTTACTTTTAGGTACATCGTTAGTTAGAAGCTTTAGTTGAGCTTTGCGTTTTTGGAGTCGAGACATTTTTTCATTTAGAAATATTGATAAGTAATAAGGAGTATTGCACTCACTGTTAATATGGAGCCTTTTCTGCGGTTGAACGGTTAATAGTGCCTTATTGTAATGAGATCCACCTATGCTGCATAGCCGTCTATTTTGTTGTTTCTTTCGTGTTCGTGTGTTTGTTCCTGTTATCCTTTCCTTTTCGTTTTGTACCCGTGACCGTGTATTCATGACTTGTTTCTTTCTCAGCATGCGAAATATGGATAAGTAATAAAGAGGATCGCAGTCACTGTTAATATGTTTCCTTTTCTGCAGTTGAACGGTTAATAGTGCTTTATTGTAAGGAGATCCACCAATGCTGACACCTATGCTGTCTAGTGTGAAGGTGTTGATGTTCACTTTAGAATATGTGGCTTTGGGTGTCACTTCTTATGGATGTGTTGGAGGGGGGGGGGTTGAGGATTGTTGTCGCGCGAGCGTCTTCTTTCTGTTTGTGTTCCTGTGTCTTGTTGAATCCCCCTCTTTGTGTGTGTCCCGTCCCTTGCTTGTAGGGTCTGTGGGGTGGTTTTGTGTTCTTTTTTTTGTGTTCCATGGGCTTGTTGAATCCCCCTCTTGGTGTGTGTCCCGTCCGGTGCCTGTAGGGGGGGGGGGGGGGGTGCCTTGCTGTTGTGCGCGATCCTCTTTTTTTTTCTTTTTTTTTTTTTTTTTTGAGTCTAGTTTCGTGTGCAATGTGTTTCGTGCTTTGCTTGCGTTTGAATACTTTTTTTATGTGCCTTTTCCTTTTTTCGGTGCTCTTTGCGCCTCATTTCTCCATTTTTCCTGTGCTCACTCCTTTTTTCTGTGGTCTTGTCCGCCTCTCGCGGCCCCTCATCCGCCTCTCTCGCCCTCTTTTGTCCGCCTTTCTCGGCTCCTCAGCCGACTCTCGCGGACTCTTTTTGCGCCTGCGCAGTACGTCTTTTTGCAGCTACGGCCCATTACCGGATGTGCCTGCGTCCATCATCCGGTTTAGCATTCTCGGTTAGTAATATGGATATATATATACTGTATATATACATATGTGAATGTATGTATGTATATATGAATGTCTATATATATATATATATATATATATATGTAGATATGTAAATTTGTATATGTATATACAGTGGTGTGAAAAACTATTTGCCCCCTTCCTGATTTCTTATTCTTTTGCATGTTTGTCACACAAAATGTTTCTGATCGTCAAACACATTTAACCATTAGTCAAATATAACACAAGTAAACACAAAATGCAGTTTGTAAATGGTGGTTTTTATTATTTAGGGAGAAAAAAAAATCCAAACCTACATGGCCCTGTGTGAAAAAGTAATTGCCCCCTGAACCTAATAACTGGTTGGGCCACCCTTAGCAGCAATAACTGCAATCAAGCGTTTGCGATAACTTGCAATGAGTCTTTTACAGCGCTCTGGAGGAATTTTGGCCCACTCATCTTTGCAAAATTGTTGTAATTCAGCTTTATTTGAGGGTTTTCTAGCATGAACCGCCTTTTTAAGGTCATGCCATAGCATCTCAATTGGATTCAGGTCAGGACTTTGACTAGGCCACTCCAAAGTCTTCATTTTGTTTTTCTTCAGCCATTCAGAGGTGGATTTGCTGGTGTGTTTTGGGTCATTGTCCTGTTGCAGCACCCAAGATCGCTTCAGCTTGAGTTGACGAACAGATGGCCGGACATTCTCCTTCAGGATTTTTTGGTAGACAGTAGAATTCATGGTTCCATCTATCACAGCAAGCCTTCCAGGTCCTGAAGCAGCAAAACAACCCGAGACCATCACACTACCACCACCATATTTTACTGTTGGTATGATGTTCTTTTTCTGAAATGCTGTGTTCCTTTTACGCCAGTTGTAACGGGACATTTGCCTTCCAAAAAGTTCAACTTTTGTCTCATCAGTCCACAAGGTATTTTCCCAAAAGTCTTGGCAATCATTGAGATGTTTCTTAGCAAAATTGAGACGAGCCCTAATGTTCTTTTTGCTTAACAGTGGTTTGCGTCTTGGAAATCTGCCATGCAGGCCGTTTTTGCCCAGTCTCTTTCTTATGGTGGAGTCGTGAACACTGACCTTAATTGAGGCAAGTGAGGCCTGCAGTTCTTTAGACGTTGTCCTGGGGTCTTTTGTGACCTCTCGGATGAGTCGTCTCTGCGCTCTTGGGGTAATTTTGGTCGGCCGGCCACTCCTGGGAAGGTTCACCACTGTTCCATGTTTTTGCCATTTGTGGATAATGGCTCTCACTGTGGTTCGCTGGAGTCCCAAAGCTTTAGAAATGGCTTTATAACCTTTACCAGACTGATAGATCTCAATTACTTCTGTTCTCATTTGTTCCTGAATTTCTTTGGATCTTGGCATGATGTCTAGCTTTTGAGGTGCTTTTGGTTTACTTCTCTGTGTCAGGCAGCTCCTATTTAAGTGATTTCTTGATTGAAACAGGTGTGGCAGTAATCAGGCCTGGGGGTGGCTACGGAAATTGAACTCAGGTGTGATACACCACAGTTAGGTTATTTTTTAACAAGGGGGCAATTACTCTTTCACACGGGGTCATGTAGGTTTGGATTTTTTTTCTCCCTAAATAATAAAAACCATCATTTAAAAACTGCATTTTGTGTTTACTTGTGTTATATTTGACTAATGGTTAAATGTGTTTGATGATCAGAAACATTTTGTGTGACAAACATGCAAAAGAATAAGAAATCAGGAAGGGGGCAAATGGTTTTTCACACCACTGTATATGTTTATGTGGATGTGTATATGTGTATATACGTATGTATATGTAGATATGTGTATATGTAGATATGTATATATATATATATATGTATATGTATATATATATTTATGTGTGTGTATATTATATATATAAAAGACAGCAACACTCATAACAATGACAACACAATTACATTGACAATCATGTTACGTTATTTTTAAAATGTTTCCTTTTTTTTTTTCATAACCTCTTTAACACACTACTTCTCCGCTGCGAAGCGCAGGTATTTTGCTATATAGATATATATATATATTTATGTATATATAGATATATAAATATATATATATATATATATATATATATATATATATATATATATATATATATATATGTAAGCTTATAAGTACTGCCTTACTTCTCTTTAAGAAAGGAAGATGTAATGATACTTGATTTAAACGATTCCATGTCTTGGTGGGTTTGCGTAGCTTATTGTCAATATCTTTACACCTGTTTTTAAGACTTATTGACTGAAACGGGCTTTCACAAAAAAAGTTAGGGCTTTGCTACAGGATACACCCTCCACAAGTTAAGCAAGTAAAAATAAAAGTGTATATTTCTGTTTTATTTAAACCTTTTAAGTTTGTATGCATAGCCCCATTTGGCTGTTTTAGTTTTTTTTTTCTTTCTTCAGTAATATTAAATCTCCTTAAAGAAAAAGAACATATGCATTTTACTTTTTTTGTATCTCTTTAGTAATATTTTAGTGTAAAAGGATAACCAGTATTTAAACATTTTATGTTACTTTATAAAGTTATTTTACACAATGTTGAAAAATTAATAAGAAAGCTACATATTTTGGCACCTGCTGCTTTAATTTTCAATGAAATGAAAAAAGCTCGCCAAGAGAAAACCTCAATGAAGAAGAAACAGTTTGCACTATCTAAAAATCAGAAACCCTCATTTATAAAAGTTTGCTGCAGATGACTTAACTGAAAATAAATGAATAGTTCCTATGTGTGTAATACATATTTATCTATTTTACTTATGCCTTTATTCCATCAACTTACAACATCTGAGGTACAATTTGTTACATTACTTTTGTTTTTTGCAGCACAGGCAGGTGAAGTGACTTCCTCAGGGTCACACAGTGGTGTCAGTACCAGGATTTGAACTGACAAGCTCCGGGTTTGCTGAAATATTACTGAAGAAAGAAAAAAAACGAAAACGGGGAAATAGGGCTATGCATACAAATGTCCATCCATCCATTATCCAACCCGCTATATCCTAAATACAGGAGCCAATAAATAGATATGTATATATACAGTATATATATATATATATATATATATATATATATATATATATATATATATATATATATATATATATATGTGAATGTATGTATGTATGTATATATGTATGTCTATATTTATATGTATATATATATGTAGATATGTAAATTTGTATATATATATATGTATATGTGGATGTGTATATGTATATACAGTAATCCCTCCTCCATCGTGGGGGTTGCGTTCCAGAGCCACCCGTGAAATAAGAAAATCCGCGAAGTAGAAACCATATGTTTATATGGTTATTTTTATATTGTCATGCTTGGGTCACAGATTTGCGCAGAAACACAGGAGGTTGTAGAGAGACAGGAACGTTATTCAAACACTGCAAACAAACATTTGTCTCTTTTTCAAAAGTTTAAACAGTGCTTCATGACAAGACAGAGATGACAGTTCCGTCTCACTATTAAAAGAATGCAAACATATCTTCCTCTTCAAAGGAGTGCGCGTCAGGAGCAAAGCCTGTCAGAAAGAGATAGGAAAGCAAACAAATCAATTGGGCTGTTTGGCTTTTAAGTATGCGAAGCACCGCGGCACAAAGATGTTGAAGGCGGCAGCTCACACCCCCTCCGTCAGGAGCAGAGAAAGAGAGAGAGACAGAGTTTGTTTTTCAATCAAAAATCAATACGTGCCCTTCGAGCTTTTAAGTATGCGAAGCACCGTGCAGCATGTCGCTTCAGGAAGCAGCTGCACAGAAGTTAGCAACGTGAAGATAATCTTTCAGCATTTTTAGACTAGCATCCGTATAGTCTAGGTGTGCGAACAGTCCCCCTGCTCAATCCCCCTACGTCAGGATCAGAGAAAGTCAGCGCAAGAGAGAGAGAGAGAAAAGTAAGGTGGGTAGCTTCTCAGCCATCTGCCAATAGCGTCCCTTGTATGAAATCAACTGGGCAAACCAACTGAGGAAGCATGTACCAGAAATTAAAAGACCTATCGTCCGCAGAAATCCGCGAACCACCAAAAAATCCTCGATATATATTTAAATATGCTTACATATAAAATCCGCGATGGAGTGAAGCCGCAAAAGGCGAAGCGCAATATAGCGAGGGATTACTGTATATGTATATGTCGATATGTATATATATGTTTATGTATATATATATGTTTACATAACCTCTTTGACACACTACTTCTCCGCTGCGAAGCGCGGGTATTTTGCTAGTTTTTTATAAAATTCAGCAGGGTAGCCATCAGGACCTGGTGCTTTCCCACTCTGAAGTGAGTTTATTGCGTCTAGTAATTCTGATAGTGTCAGAGGTTTATCTCATTCTTCTGCACTTAGAGTATCTAGCTGTGGTATCTGTAATGTATCAAAAATGCTTTAGATTGTGTCTTGTGTTCTTTAAACTGAGTAGAATATAAAGACTCTAAATGTGTGCATTATATTTTCATGGCAAGTAATTCTATCTCCATCTTTGTTGGTGATTACTGATGCTGCATTGTGAACTTCTGTTGTGGCAGAAACACGCCGCTCAAAGAAGGCATATGGAGTTTCAGGAAGGCATAATCAAGTTTTATTGCATGATGCATACACGGACCCAAATCAAGTGAAATGAGCGATTAGCAAATTCAGCGAGCTTAAATTTATTACAATTCTTATCACTAATGCAAAATGCTCTCCTCCTCCTGGCTCTTCCCATCATTACCTAGTGTCCGTCACTTGACCAAAACTGCCATCATTACTTCATACCCTGTACAGGTGTCCAAAACTTATTTATCAATCGATTCCGATCATAAGTTGGAATCAGGCGGACCCACACATAAAATAATAGGCTAGAGGTTGGGGCAGCTGTGCCCCTAAAACAATAACACTGTTTCTCATAAGCTGCATTTTCCTTTACTTGTCATCACCTGTCCAGGCAAGCAGACAGGGAGGCAAAGGCCCAGATGCTGCAAATGAAAGTGAACAGCCTATTTGGTTTTCTCTCATGGCCAAAGCCTCAGTGGCTGCATTTCTTAAAACAATGGCCCATTAGCCCCCTAACAGTACACAATGTCCTTGAATGAAGTTTTTAAACTTAGCAGCTGCAAAGAGAAACATAATAAAATAGACAACCGTGGGTTTTTTATGGTTTAACCCTTACTATGTTAATGTACATCAGAATATTTAATACTTGTTCTCATACACGCTTTATGATTCTCTTTAGATATATACAAATTATCAACTTTAAGAATATTCTTTTCTACATTTCCCCCTTTTTGGGGTTCATTAGAACCCTAAATAATTTACAATCCAGAAGGTGAGAAGGGGAGCCAGTTTTCAGTCTTCTTCTAGGTCTTCAATCCAAGCCCATCATCAGTCTTCATAACCCCTGGTTCACTGTTCTCCCCTCACAGAGACACAGATGCCGAACACCTCCCACGTTTTATGCACTAGAGAGGAGTAAAACACCCCTGGCCGGCCAAATTGAAGGAGGCACTATATCTGTCAGTAGTCTAGGCATACAGTAATGTAAAAGTATAATAAGTAGAGGTTATATAGCACAATAGAATAAATTCAATAATATAGATATTATAAAATACAAGATTACATAGAAAAACAATAGTATACAGTCTTGGCCGAAATTATCGGCACCCATGGAATTTTCCTAGAAAATGCACTATTTCTCCCAGAAAATTATTGCAATTACAAATGTTTTTGTTTATACATGTTTATTTCCTTTATGTGCATTGGAACAACACAAAAAAACGGAGAAAAAAAAACAAATCTGACATCATGTCACACAGAACTCCAAAAATGGGCCGGACAAAATTATTGGCACCCTTTCAAAATTGTGGGTAAATCGTTTTATTTCAAGCATATGATGCTTGTTTGAACTCACCTGTGGCAAGAAACAGGTGCTAGCAATATAGCAATCACACATGAAGCCAGTTAAAATGGAGAAAAGTTGACTCAACCTTTCTGTTGTGTGTCTGAGTGTGCCACACTAAGCATGGTGAACAGAAAGAAGAGCAGAGAATTGTCTGAGGACTTGAGGACAAAAAATGTGGAAAAATATCAACAATCTCAAGGCTACAAGTCCATCTCCAGAGATCTTCATGTTCCTTTGTCCACTGTGTGCAACCTAATCAAGAAGTTCACAACACATGGCACTGTAGCTAATCTCCCTGGACATGGACGGAAGAGAAAAATTGATAAACGACTGCAATGAAGGATAGTCCGAATGGTGGATAAACAACCCCAATCAACTTCAAAACATATTCAAGCTGTTCTGCAGACTCAGGGTGCAACAGTGTCAGCTCGAACTATCCGTCAACATCTGAACGAAATGAAACGCTATGGCAGGAGAGCCAGGAGGACCCCACTGCTGACACAGAAACATAAAAAAGCCAGACTGGAGTTTGCCAAAATGTACTTAAGGAAGCCAAAATCCTTCTGGGCGAACGTCTTGTGGACAGATGAGACCAAGGTAGAGCTTTTTGGTAAAGCTCATCATTCTACTGTTTACAGAAAATGGAATGAGGCCTACAAAGAAAAGAACACAGTACCTACAGTCAAACATGGTGAAGGTTCTAAGATGTTTTGGGGATGTTTTGCTGCCTCTGGCACTGGATGCCTTGACTGTGTGCAAGGCATCATGAAATCTGAAGACTACCAAAAGATATTGGGGCACAGTGTAGGGCCCAGTGTCAGAAAGCTGGGTCTGCGTCAGAGGTCATGGGTGTTCCAGCAGGACAATGACCCCAAACATACCTCTTAAAGCACTCAGAAATGGTTGAAGACAAAGCGCTGGAGAGTTCTGAAGTGGCCAGCAATGAGTCTGGATCTAAATCCGATTGAACACTTATGGAGAGATCTCAAAACTGCTGTTGGGAGAAGGCGTTCCTTCACATCTGAGAAACCTTGAGCAGTTTGCAAAAGAAGAGTGGTCGGAAATTCCAATTGAGAGGTGTAACAAGCTTGTTGATGGCTGTAGGAAGCGCTTGATTTTAGTTATTTTTTCCAAAGGGCGTGCAACCAAATATTAAGTAGAGGGTGGCAATAATTTTGTCCAGCCCAGTTTTTGAGTTTTGTGTGAAATGATGTCAGATTTGGCTTTTTTTCTCTGTTTTTTTGTGTTGTTCCAATGCACATAAAGGAAATAAACGTGTATACCAAAACATTTGTAATTGCAGCAATTTTCTGGGAAAAATAGTGCATTTTCAAGGAAAATTCCAGGGGTGCCGATAATTTCGGCCATGACTGTAAAACATACACAGATATTGACAAAGTGCAGTGTTCTTGATCCAGTGTACTTGGTCCAACGGTTTTTCCAATTATATGTAGATATTCCAGTAAAAAATGCTGCAACATTTGCTTCAACCCAAGTACTTTGCGCACAGTAGAGGGTCCTCTTCCTTAGGAGCTGTTACCAGGACATCACCCAGGAAGCCTTTGGTTTAGCATTTCATCATCCATAATGTCATCAAGAAGAAAATCAAAATCTGGAGTTAAAAGATGCTTGTGGTTCAACAACTTGGATTTTCACCTGTCTGAAGGCAATTCTGGTAATAACTTATCTGAAAACTGGCAATACACGGCAAAAATACTATTCAAGGACACAACAATGCAATCAAGAGAATAATTCTTGCTTTGGAAAGCATAGCTCCCCATGTTCCTGGGTTCAAATGAAGCCAATCCTAAGTGTACTGGTCTTACCTTTTGTTTCTAAGATTAGTTTACACTAAACACAAAATGTCAGAATTGTCCTGTCAAAATTGTCCCAATTCCTAAATAAGGTGAGATAACAATATAATATATCTAGCTCTGTGTGTTCATCTACAATTGGACCTTTTAATAATACTGTTGGTGGCAACACAGATAACACAAATATTTTTCTTAAAAACTCAAAAGTTTACAGTTTTATGTTGCCACTGATGTGCACAATAATGATCAGAGATAAGGTCCTTACAAATAACAATAGGCTCACATCCTAACGCTTTCATTCATAAAGTTGCCCACGTTTATACCCAGCTGTGGTCTTAAGCTTGAACTGCCTCTATTGCATTAATGCAAACAGTTATTTTGTTGACATAGGAGTCAATCCTCCCTTCAGAAGATGTCAGCACTATTATCTGAAATGCAAATCACTGGGTCTTTTCTAAGGTCACATTTAAATTGCAAGGGATATAACCAAGCATGTCATTAAGGGTTAAAATTTTCTGACACCAGCTGAGATCATCAGATTGCGTCTGAGCTTTTCAATTCACAAATTGTACATTCACCACTACATGTACAGTATAAGACACTCCATCTTCTATGGTTTAAATTATTACTTCATTTCGGTATCCTTTATAATAATCATGTTCAGTAAGCCATAGTGTTAATCATTTGGCCTGTGTCGCCATCAACATGTCAGCCTAAACTGTATCATTCTATCCTAATGGTTGTGGATGTTCTGACCTACAGTAAGTGTCCGTTACTCCCAAAATATTAGTTATTTATACCATCCCACAAGTTTACTATTAATCTTGTCAATTAATAAATGTCCCTAAATGTTAAGCTCTGCATTATTTGTTATAATATTACAATCAATGACCAAGAATATTTAAACTGGACTGGCCTTAACTAGAAATACTGGACTATATCTACAATGATAGTAACCTAACATAATTCCAAATAGACATTTCATACTGTGTTAGATTAGATTTTAATTAGCTCAAGATTACATCAATCATTGGTCCTTCAAGGTAATTTATCTTATCATACTTAGTATCAATGGGCATATAAAAACACTTATCTAAAAATATCTCTTAACCACCACTTTGAATTCATAATAATAATGTAGTACAGTAATCCCTCACCTATCGCGGGGGTTACGTTCCAGAGCCCCCCGCGATAGGTGAAAATCCGCGAAGTAGCGACCTATATTTATTTTATTATTTATACATATTTTAAGGCTTTATAAACCCTTCCCACACTCTTATAAACCTTTCTCACTCTCTTGTTAACCTTTCCCACGCTCTTATAAACACTTCCTATGCTCTTAAACACTTTCTACATTCTTAAACACCTCAGACCAACACTGCACTCAGCGATCAGACGTCAATGTGTCTGCACTCACTTTGTGAAGGGGGGCAGCTGAACTCACGCTGAGCAGAAATGGACTTTGTGCTGCTTCTGCCAAAATGCCTGCTTGTCGCTCTGAGCGTTTGGAAGGAGGAGGAGGAGGAGTGTGTGTGTCGGGTGAGAGCGTGTGAGAGCTGAACCACCTTCGCTCAAACCCCCCCTCCCCGGAAGCGCAGTATGCTCCTGCCACTTCGCATTGTCAAGGGGGTTGGGAGCTGAATGAACGCTAAGGAGAAGTGGACTTTGTCCTGGCTTTGTGCTGCTTGTACATTACCAATTTTCCTGTCTCACTGTCTTGTCTTGCGTGAAGTTAAAATGTTTTATAATAGTGAGATGTTACTCATATCCTTAGCCCGCCATCCACATATCATATGTGTTAACAAAGTGTGTTTTATAAGTTTACATGTGTTTAAAGCATGTGGGATGGGTATTTTAAGGCTTAAACTATAAAAATGTTTACTTATATGGTCTTTCTATATCGTGGATTTTCTCCTGTTTCTGATGGGTCTGGAACATAACTTCCGCGATAGGCGGGCAATCACTTGTATTTAAAAACCCGCGAAGTCGTGAATCCACGAAAAGTGAACCGCGAAGTAGCGAGGGATTACTGTATTCTCATTAATACAAATAAATATTCATTAAGTACATATTGCTTAGGAGTTCCTTTAATCTACTTTGCTTACAGATAATTAGCTTTTCCTTCTATACCTTCCATAACTTCATGGTTCAAATCCTTTTTGAAAAATTTTGCTAGTTGTCAAACAAATGGACTAACTGTAGCCACATAAAGTGGGCTCCAGCAAAGAGTAATGAGCCCCGCAGAGTACAAGTGTAACAAAATTTCTTCTCTGGCAAGGATTTTAAGCTGGTCTTGGTGTCCAATACATCAAGGCATACAGCCAATATCTAACACTCTTGGTCCAAGGTGGATGGATGCCATCTATAGCAAGGTTATTATAGTTAACGAAAACTAAAATCAAAACTAAAACAATAAAAAAAAAACATTTTCGTAAACTGAAATAAAATAATTAACTTAACCGTAATGAAAAACTAAAACTAAACGAAACTATTAAAGTAGCTGGAAAGACTAACTGAAATAAAATAATAACTTAATAAATATTTTTAGTTTTTGTTTTTGATTGAATATTCTTACCATTATTCTTTAACTCTAAAACAGAAAGTAATCCCCCACGAGCCGCCCGCACATATTCATCCAGTGATCGGTGGCTGGTGATGGAGGGCGGCTGTTCACACAGCATTTGCGGTGACAAAGCGAGCTGAATGCGGGTGCGTAAAGCATGTGAAATGGAAAGCGATTTACTGTGCCGCCTTTCTTTGCGCTTGTTGTATATCAAAATATAATTCAAACGCCTGAAAACAGAATGTGCTGGTCAACAAAACTTTTACCATATGGACAGAAAAATCACGAGTGAGTAATGTTTCGGTTTATTTCCCAGATGTCTGCTTTTTGTTGACGGCAATTCACCTGCCACTTCGCACAGGAGAAGTCATTTTTACTTTCCCATATATGAAGTCTGCAGAAAGTATAGTAATCACAAAAAAATTTGACATATTTTGATGCATCTTGACATTATAGACCTCCCATAGTCCAAAAATACCATTTTTTTTTTTGGAATTGTATGTGTGTGTAAACACAATAACTCAAAAACGCAATTAGAAAGATGGATGAAATTCGGCATGTGGTTGTAACCCCACAGTTGTATATCTGTATTAACTTCTGGACCAAATCCATCACCCGGAAGTGGTACTTTACCTGAACACATACTCGATTTTTTTTTTCTTTATTCAAGCAGCTGCAGAGTCCGTTTTATTCAACTTTACTTTTATAATAATTGTTCAATATATTATTAATTTGATTTGATTTGTTGTTGATGGTTCCTTAATGTACATATTAAAATATAATCATTTTCTTGCGGTTTACTCCTCAAATATCCATCCCCATATCTGAGTATATGAGAAAGTCTCGGGAGGCCACTCCCGGTTTTTGAAAATAAAACAGCACTGATCGAGAGATTGACTAGGTCATCATACAAGATCAGCATGTTGTTACTGACCAATCACTTTTGCTTTAAAAACATCGTTTCACAATGAAGCGATACAAACAAAGGTAGGTAGGCGAAGAGAGTCTGCCAGGCGATGAAAAACTAAACATACTAATAGGTTTTTGTATTTATTCTGTATTTATTAATTTATCTGTTTTAGTTCATATTCACAACTCAGAATACCTGATATTGTGAAAGTAATCCATTAGCAGAATTATAATTTAAAATATTTGTCTCCCTTATTCACTGTTTTTCTCTCTCTCTCAAAATATATAGTTAAATATCATATTCCTTTTGTTCTTAACATCAGCCTTATCATACATATTGCATACCAGGGAGTTTTCCTGTCTTGCATCCAAACCTGCTGCGGTAGGGTCCAGGTTTCCTGTGATCCTGCTCTGGATAAACAAGTTTAGATAATGTATATATTGTTCTTAATCTCAGATGCTGTCTCTGTTGTTTTGTGCTTGTCTGTACTCCTATTACCTGCTCTAACTCTTCTCATTATGGGTTTACTGTCCTTTATGGTGGGCTATTCAAGTCTCACCACCCCTAACCTTCGCACTAAATGCTTGTTTTTCTTTGTTTCCCTCAATACAGCTAGGTTGGGTCTACACACTCATTCAAGTCTAAGAGCCCTGTTCTTACTAAGCCCCCATGATTTTCATGAGAAAATATTTAAAAAATTATAAAATGGTGTAAAATTGTACATATTTAGTATCTAGTTTTGATTATGCTTGTTTTTATCAGACAAAAACAAAACCAGATAGTAAACCATGTAGTGTAGTAAGGTTCCACTAACATTAAACTTGTATCCAAGTTAAGTGTATAGTGTATATAGTTCTGTCTGATTGTGACACAAAACTAAACTCCGTAGGAGCTCCATGCCATAATTGCTAAAACTAAAACTGAAACTAATATATATAAAAATAAAATAGAAATGTCTTTGTGAAATAAAAACTAAACTAAAACTATAAATATACAATAAAGGAAAACTAAAACTAAACTGAATTTCCAAGTAAGGTCAGAACAAATATAGAAATAAAAACTAATATAAAAAGGCAAAACTATAATAACCTTGATCTATAGTTTGTGATCCACAATGATCTTTTGGGCTCAACCGTCACCAGCACAGTTGAGCTTTTGGCAGCAGGGACCTGGGGTGCCTTGAACTGGAAGTTAAATACGTTGTCCAGTAGTCAGTCAATGGCCTGATTTGATCCCCTCTCTGGTATGGCTGGGTTCTCCTTGTCGGATGATTAGTTTATCTGCAGACCTTTATCACAGCCCAATCTTACAGTTTAACTTCAAATGCTGTCATCTATGACGTACTAGGAAAAAACAGCTTTCACCTGCAGATGTAAAGACTTAACATATTTTTCTCTTAATTAATTAGCATATTAATTCTTCATCGGTAGCTGCTTATGAATCCCAAAAAATAATGCCTCATAAGGAGTCAGATCTGTTTCGTTGAAAATACCGCTTATCAGAAATATTGCCAGTGGTTAAACAAACTGTCATTTCAATCCAGTCTACGCTTGTCTAAGTCAAGTTGCTTTTAATAGTCAAAATAAAGTTTGAAATTGATAAACACAATGTTCATCTTTCATCTTAATATGGCACTTATATTCAAAAATATATCTTTAATTGAAAGCCTTCCTTTATAGCTATTTCCAGTTTGGCTGCTGTTGCAAATTCTACTCAATTGAAAACATTCCCTCATAACAAGTAAGTCTTGATAAAAATAAAATCAATCTTAATATATGCCAAGGGAAAAGTACTCAATAAAAAATCATTGCAAAAATTGGTCTCGTAATAGTGTTGGCATAATATTCAAATTATCTTCATTGGTCCCATAATAATATTCATATTATTAGCACATAGCTGAAAAATGGCTTCAAAAATTAATATTTACTATAACAATCCTTCCCCCCCTTGTTGACACTTGTGATTGCTATTGTTATCTTACTATTAGGGGATATGTGGAACAAGATGGTATTGGACAGCAAGAACCTGAAACCGATCCCATTAATATAACAATTTAATAAAAGCCAAATGTTATAGCTCTCTTATATGTCCAGGGATGGAAAACAAACAAAAGAAAAGAGAAGGTAGATTGTTATGGAGGTTATTAGTTAAAGAACCATGTTATATGGAGGTTCCTGCAAAGCAAGAAAATTTCGGCCAATTATTCTAAATACAAATTTGTCTCAGTGTTCACTCTACCCTTCCCCTAAATGGATGGCAATGTATACCAGCATCCTTCAGAGAACATCTCTCAGTCAGCATAGCAAGCAGAAGTCAAGAAAGAAATCCACAGTGTGGACAAATAAGTTCTTAATTATTTTAGAAATTAATTATAACCACATTTCCTTTCCCATGTATCTAATTATAAGACATTGTTCAAATATGTAAAGTCTTAACATTTTTCCTTTTATGCAGAAATTTATAATTCACTGTATCTAAGATTAACAAAGTAAATGGTATAAAATACTTTATTTTTTCCCACATAAAGTCCCTTAAATTAATTCATAGGTCACTTAGATCAGCAAAACTGAATCCATCTATTAACACCTTGTAACCTGCCATATAAACTTTTAAAATGTATATACATATATCCCAAGTATTATTATTTCCTCTTTCTTCACTAATTGTGCTGCTGATGAAAGTACCACATTATTTATATTTTAAGGGTTAAGGGCTTAATAAAAATTGTGTGGAATATTTCATTAAAGCGTCAAATTATAGAAGTGAACTGTTCACCAGTTTTGTAATCATATAAACACCAGCATTACATTCTGTTACACATTTAAAATATATGTTACTTATAACACAAGAAGGGGAAGAGAAAAGAAATTAATAGATCAAAATGCATTTTTAAATGGCATATCTTAGCATGGTGTACAAACTGGACTGGAAGCCACCAATACTCTTCAGCTCCCTTACTGTTTTAAAGAATGTCTCCTTCCATTTAATTTTACCCTCAATGTATTTTTTATTAAAAATCCTTCCTCCATTTGAGCCTGGCCAGTACTCAAAGTAAAGAGGTGTTCAGACATTACCATCCCTAATCTGGAGACCTTTTATACCACCTGTTCATATTTCTCTTATTTAGAATTAAGAGCTCCTTTAATTCAAACAAACAAACAAACAAACAAATTTCCATTCTTGCACACGTTTTTATTGTCTCATCCTTTCAAATAGCAGCACATATGTTGACACAAAAATTCTCAAACACGATTATGCTTGTTTTAAATGCACACACAGGGATATCTTTAACACATATACACAAAATGAACTGAACTGTCTTTAACTCATTCAGACTCATCCCAGTATTACTATTTAAAGGATTAACACACCCTTTATCTCTCAGGTTTCTATTTGACCTCTCAATTCACCACACATTAAAACATCTGTTTACTCACACACTATATTTTAAAGCAAACAATGCAGCAAGGGAAACAGAAAAGAAGTGCACTCTGAAGAAGAGCATGTCCCACTCTATCTCAGTTTATTTATCAGGACAAGCAAACAATTATCCACCTCTCATAAAGCTAGCTGGTGTTAAACGTCATCAATTAGAGGGGAGCACAACACAGTCCTGCTCAGTGCTGGTCTCCAGATCAATGAGACTCTGTTGGCGAACTGAGTCAACAACAACAAGGAAAAATTCAACTATTGAGAAACCATGCAGTACGATACCACTGCAAGAACGCACTATCAGAGAAAGCTATGCATATGCATAGAGAATACACCAACTCAGCACAAAGAAACATACAAGCTTAAACATTCATTTCCCATTGCTGGGCAAGTTTGCTAACCACTGTTCCATCACAGACTCCACCGTAATAGTTCCCAAAACACACAACAACCTCACACACATCAGAAACAAGAAAGAAAATAAATTGTCTTGCTTTTATTTTGTACTTCTCAAAAGAGCATCTTTCCCTAAGATTTGATCAGGATCTGAAGGAAAAATGCTTTGCACATTTATAAACATTTTTATAACCAAAAGTGGAAAAGTTTTCATTTTATCAAACTACACATATGCAAAACTCATTTTAACCCAAATCTGCTTAGAGCTCTGGAAATGTATATCTGATATTTGAGAATTTATGTGCATAAGATGGTTTCAGCAAATTACAATTGAACTACATTACCCAGAGGTCTTCATGTTTCGCCTCCTCCCCACAAACATGCACACACTACTCCACCACTCTGGCCAAGCTCTCACAAAAATAAGTTTGAAAAAGCTGCTTTCAATCCCCACAGCTCCAGTGAAAAGATAAGGTTTAAAAGACACGCATACACGCTAAATTAGTTCAGTACAGACACACACCCACACAGACATCAGCATGCGCTAGGTATTTGAGGCCAAATACACTGCACATTTCTTTTTATCTCGTCAAATTATAGTCTTTCCCCACAAGTATGTATACAAATATATACACGTACACACACAGTCTGTATACTGACAAATTTTTCTATCGCTTAATTTTTCTTTTAGTGCTTTCCTCTTATTCCTCTCTCAAGGCTGTTTTGCTCATTAAACTTTAAATATGGCACAAATTGTTTTTCAATATGGACTAACATGAATCACAAGTATTTGGATCGCGTTAACTTTTTCAAAATTACTCTTATATTTTATTATCCAAATTGCATTTAACATACTTTTCCAATTCCCATATGCTCACACTTTTCCCACTTCTAATTTTCCTATGCTTTGTGGGGAACAGCCCGGACACAGACAGGCAGACACCGATGGTTCCAAAAACAGCACACCTTTTTTCGTTATATACAAGTGAAACACAGCACACTACCCACTTTCACCCCCAAAGTCCAGGCCTCACAAACAATGCCTTTCTCCTCTGGTCCACCTCTACTCCTCTCCTCCCGAGCTCTGTCCTTCTTCCACCCAACTATAGCCGTCAAATGGAGGAGGCAGCCCCTTTTAAACCCACCAGAACGTGCTCCAGGTGCCTCCCAATGAGCAACTGCCAGCACTTCCTGGTGTGGCGGAAGTACCGGCTGTGCACCTGGAAGCACTCCGGGTGTCCCTGGTCTTCTTCCCCCCAGCACTTCTGGGTGTGGCACAAGTGCTGAGGGCCAGGGCTCCTCAGGCATCTGGGCGCCCCCTGGCAGTGACCATGGGCCCCTATAGGGTTGAGCTTCTAAGCTCTGTTCCCGCGGTCGCCCCCTCGTGGTCTGAAGGAGGCGTAATTCCTCCTCCGGTCCTTCTGGGCGTTCCAGCTGGGTATCACCCCCAGCCACTTCCCACAGCTTGTTTCAGTTATACTTTATGATAATTTTATGAAATCCTAATACACTGTAAAATTAAACCTAAGCCAAGTGAAAGTGTTTAAATTGTGGCATTAATCTTACTTTAAGATAAAGAATTCTTGTCAAGGAAGTTTTTTTCATACATGCTTTTGCTGGTACATTTTTGCAGTGTATTCTCTCTGTCTGATCTTCTGTACACTGATTGCAAGCAATCAGCACATACCTATCCCTTCTAAACAGACTCTGGTTAGAATATCAGTTTTATCCCCTTTACTCAAATCTTCTTAATTGCTATTTTTCTTTTTTCATATGTATAATGTTTGCAATTTGGACTCATCTTATTTGAAGTACTTTGGCTTTCATATCTTTAATTGCTATACTTCCTAACAGTGAGACTGTCCTCATGTAAAAACCTCTCAGTGTGTCGTCATAAGAAAGGTGCTTGATTACAAAATTCCACTCACACTCGGTATGTGCTTAATTACTTTGCTGCATCTCTCATTACCCACTACTTGGGTCCTAGAGCTCTTTCACACACTTATCTCTGAACCTGTAGTTTATTTTACTGCCACTGAGAGATAACAGAGCTCATGTAGTCACTCACTCAATCATTCCTTATTTAGAAATGGGGCATTTTAAATATATATATATATATATATATATATATATATATATATATATATATATATATATAGGCACGTGGCGAATGTTAGCCGACATGCTGACCAACCACAAGCGTTACCAGGTAGGTAACCACCCATACAATCAGATTGTGATTCAGACTACGAATGCCGTGAATGTAATTACCCCAATCTACATGCTGTCAAATGAACGAACCACACACCGTGGCGCAACGTTAGGGGCTTCGCCTCTAGCGCTGACGTCCGAGGTTCGATTCCCGTAAGGGAGTGCAGTGAGTGTGTACGCCTGATGAGTCCAGAATTAGGGCGAAACACGTGTCACGTACTCTTTGCATTATTTGACAGTAAACTATTTCAACCATATATATATATATATATATATATATATATATATATATATATATATATATTGTCACACACGTGCGAGTAGGCGGGCAGCTAAAGGGCCTGAGTAATTGTAATAAAACATCTGACCAGGGGGAGGCAGAATGCGCAGACTCTCTTTCTCAGATCCCTACAGACCTTTCCCAAGAAATCCTGCAATGTTCCGGCGCCTCAGAAGACATCACTTCTGGTGCCACCCCCTTTGCTCACGTCACTTCCAGACCAAACGACATCACTTTCGGTGCGGGGCTGTTTGCTGACGTCACTTCCAGACCAGACGACATCACTTCCAATTCTGGTCCTTTTGATGACGTCACTTCCTTTATGGGTCTTTAAAGCCTCCCTCTTTGTCTTCTATAATCAGTTCTGTTTTTGGACTCTGTTCTATGCACATTGTGCTTCTAAAAAACTTTGGCTGCCCCAAATCTTTATGATGTCTTTGTCTAATATCACAATATATATTGTCACACACATACGCATGGGAGGCAGCTAAAGGGCTTGGAGTAAGGGCAGTTCCGAAGCATACCGGGATGTGGCAGAGTGCACTGACTGTTTTTCTCCCTTTCCTGTAGACCAGGGGTGGGCAGATTCAGTCCTGGAGGGCCACAGTGGCTGCAGGTTTTTGCTCTAATCCAACTGCTTAGTAAGAAGCACTTATTGCTCAAGTAACACTTCTGCTTTACTGTAGTTGTCTCGCTCATTAAGATTTTGAACCCTTATTGCTTTTTAGTCTTAAACAGCTGTAGTCTTGTTTTTTAATTGCTCCTTATTAGCAATAAGATGCAAACGACAAAAGAAACCAGCATTTCTCCATTTAGCTTGTTTCCATTTACACCTGTGTGTATTTATCATGCACTATTGGGTTTAATTAAATACCTGGAAGGAAAGTGAAGAGAAAAAAGCAAAGCACTGAGAATAACTCGTCTGTTTTAGACTTCTAATCATTTGGATGATATCCTTAGAAAGGAAAAAAAATCTAGGATATGAGAATGACTTGACATGGCAGAGTTAAAGCACTAGCAAGCCATGAAATTAAATAATTGACAAGGATTGTTTTTTAATTAAGCAGCTGGGTTGGAACAAAAACCTGCAACCACTGCGGCCCTCCAGGACTGAATCTGCCCACCCGTGCTGTAGACCATTCACGGGAGATTCCACCTGGTTCTCTTGACGTCACTTCTGGGACCTAGCCTATGGAAGGAGACCTTGCCGGCTCCGGCCCCGTGATATCACGTCCGGCTCGAACCAATGGCTGAAGACCTTCATGAGCCCGACACCTAGGATCTCACTTCCTGTCTTACCCTTTAAAAGCCTGCAGCTTTTCTCTATTCCCTAAGTTTTGTTTTGGACTTGGTTTTGTGCACAGCAGTGCTGTATTTATTTGATCGACTTTGCAGCCAGGAAATCAATTATATCGGTGGCTGCCCCAAACCTTTCAATGACTCTGAGTCAAGTTTCTGACAAATATATATATACATACACACACACACACACGACCCCCGCAAAATCGCGGTTCAGAGTTTGTAGCCTCAGTCATTTGCGGATTTTTCCTTAGAACCTAATAATCTAATAATTGTTAGCAGAAACCGCAAATATCCTCCACAAGTTTTATGGCTTTTTTCGTGGCAATACTGTACTGTAGACTGAACAGGAAGCAACTGTAGAGGAAAACATGGCTTGGGATGGTGAAAGTAGCCAATATAATTTGAAACTGCAACTCCCAGCAGTCCCTGCAGTGGCTTTGTTTGGTCTTCTGCTGAGGGTGCAGGGGCTGTTGGGGTTATTGGATGTCAGCGTGGCTTTTAAAAGGGGGCCGGTGACCAAAAGCAAAAAAGAAACTTTTGTAATTTGTGTTTCGAGTTCCTGTCTGTCTGCCTGCCTTCTGTTTGTGTTACCTGTACTTATTTGTTTTGTCCTGGATCGTTTTGTGGTTGGCGTCTGGATTGACTGCCTGTGTACATGAGGACTGTAAGTGGATTCATGGCCATCCTACAAAGAAAGAAAGGAGCGCTCTTGAACCTGTCCACCCTTTTTCACCATTTCAGGAACTAGCAGTAGGACTATCTTTCCATTCCCATTCAATGTGCGGATCTCTGGACTATCTATTTTCATCATTGCATTTCATCCTTTGCTGTTTTTCATGATTTACTGTGTGTGTTTTGTTTGTGCTTTGTTGTATTTAATGTGTAATCACCGTAAGGGGAACAGGGGTGGTATTGTTGTTTTCATTTATTTAATTTGTTTTAATTACATTCTTTATTTACTGTTTGATTACTGGTTTGCTTTGTTTTTGTCTCAGTTTGTGAGTGCGTGCAGGTTGGGCCAAGGCTGGGTGCATCCCTGGAATCTCCACCATAAAAATAAATAAATCACCGTCTTCTTGGCGGTGTGAATCTTAGCAGCACCAGACTGCTACAGCATTATTCATCTCTCCTTGCTGCTGATTGACTGTGATGCATCTCCAGCTGAGTGTTCTTGTGTTTTCCGTTCTGTTCCTCTCAACCCTTAAACCACCACAACCGGCTATAGTCGTTTCCCAGTGCGATTTGCCAGCACGCAGGAGCTGATCAGTCAGTGCTGTACATTCTCTGAGAAGCCAGCTCATGACCACTGCCAGCCTCTTGTGAGCAGGGGGGCTGGATGCACCCCGAAAAGACATGAATGCTCCTCAAAAAAACCCTCTTAAAATACGCTGATAGACTACTTTCACATTGCTCCCTTACCTGCGGCTGCTCTGTCACGTGATATGCTTCTCGCGCGACGCTATGCATACTTAAAATCCTGAACAGCACCTGTCCTTTCTGGCTGATTGCTTTGTTTCTCTCTCCTCCCCCAGACATCCTCTGCTCCTGTTGGGGGTTCCGCTTCCATTGTGCTCCCCTAAGATGTTTGTCCATTCTTTAATCGAGAACTAACTGCATACTGAGCTTGTTTTACTTCTGAAAGAGACATGTTTGTTTGAAGTGTTTGAATAAAGTTCCTGTCTGTACAATCTCCTGTGTTTCTGTGCAATTCTGGGACCCAAGCGTGACACCCTGTCCCTGGGATTGAGCTGCTGCACTAGACTAGCCTGCAAGCATCAACGCTTACCTCTGTGTGTTTGCGTGCAGCCAGTTCAAGCGCAGTTGGCAACGGTGATTTACTGAATTTCATCCATGGTATCATTTGCACCTTGTATATATTGTTCCAGTAGTTTTTTAAATAGTTTTTACAGTTCATTAGCAGTGTGTAAAATGACCAATGTTGCAGTAATTGTGATGCTCTTTGCATGAAAAAAAATGTGTTCAATTAAAATTTCACTTTTTCTTTTTGAATTGTGACATTTACTTAAAAAGTGCAGCAAAAAAGTATTTGGTGTCCAGGGATGCATTAACCCCCAAGTATGTGGCAGTTTAAGGGTTAAAACCCAAGATGCCGCCGAAATGCCCTGCACCTTCTAAGCTTCTGGCAATGAAAACGCGCTTGCATGAATTACAGTACATATAGTGGTAACATCGGTATTTTACAATCTAGCACTGAGGGAAACATAACAGTACAGTATACAGGTTTACCTTTACATTCTTTTTTTTAGGTAATGTATTAAGCTGAGTTTGAAATTAAAGTGTTTTGGGGGCATATTTAGGGTTTAAACTATAAAAATCGGCATTTTTTTTAACCACATCCAAAATTCGTGGTTTTTCACAATTCGCAAGTGCTCTAGGAACGTAACCCAAACTAATTTTGGGGGTGTGCTCTGTGTGTGTGTGTGTGTGTGTGTGTGTGTGTGTGTGTGTGTGTATATATATATATATATATATATATATATATATATATATATATATATATATATATATATATATATACAGTGCATCTGGAAAGTATTCCCAGCGCATCACTTTTTCCACATTTTGTTATGTTACAGCCTTATTCCAAAATGGATTAAATTCATTTTTTTTCCTCAGAATTCTACACACAACATCCCATAGTGACAACGTCAAAAAAGTTTACTTGAGGTTTTTGCAAATTTATTAAAAATAAAAAAATTGAGAAAGCACATGTACAGAACATAAGTATTCACAGCCTTTGCCGTGAAGCTCGAAATTGAGCTCAGGGTCATCCTGTTTCCCCTGATCATCCTTGATGTTTCTGCAGCTTAATTGGAGTCCACCTGTGGTAAATTCAGTTAACTGGACATGATTTGGAAAGGCACACACCTGTCTATATAAGGTCCCACAGTTGACAGTTCATGTCAGAGCACAAACCAAGCATGAAGTCAAAGGAATTGTCTGTAGACCTCCGAGACAGGATTGTCTCAAGGCACAAATCTGGGGAAGGTTACAGAAAAATTTCTGCTGCTTTGAGGGTCCCAATGAGCTCAGTGGCCTCCATCATCCTTAAGTGGAAGAAGTTTGAAACCACCAGGACTCTTCCTAGAGCTGGCCGGTCATCTAAACTGAGCGATCAGGGGAGAAGGGCTTTAGTCAGGGAGGTGACCAAGAACCTAATGGTCACTCTGTCAGAGCTCCAGAGGTCCTCTGTGGAAAGAGGTGAACCTTCCAGAAGGACAACCATCTCTGCAGCAATCCACCAATCAGGCCTGTATGATAGAGTGGCCAGACGGAAGCCACTCCTTAGTAAAAGGCACATCCCTACAGTGAAGCATGGTGGTGGCAGCATCATGCTTTGGGGATGTTTTTCAGCAGCAGGAACTGGGAGACTAGTCAGGATAAAGGGAAAGATGACTTCAGCAATGTACAGAGACATCCTGGATGAAAACCTGCTCCAGAGCGCTCTTGACCTCAGACTGGGGCGACGGTTCATCTTTCAGCAGGACAACGACCCTAAGCACATAGCCAAGATATCAAAGGAGTGGCTTCAGGACAACTCTGTGAATGTCCTTGAGTGGCCCAGCCAGAGCCCAGACTTGAATCCGATTGAACATCTCTTGAGAGATCTTAAAATGGCTGTGCACCGACGCTTCCCATCCAACCTGATGGAGCTTGAGAGGTGCTGCAAAGAGGAATGGGCGAAACTGGCAAAGGATAGGTGTGCCAGGCTTGTGGCATCATATTCAACAAGACTTGAGGCTGTAATTGCTGCCAAAGGTGCATCAACAAAGTATTGACCAAAGGCTGTGAATACTTATGTACATGTGATTTCTCAGTTTTTTTATTTTTAATAAATTTGCAAAAACCTCAAGTAAACTTTTTTCACGTTGTCATTATGGGGTGTTGTGTGCAGAATTCTGAGGGAAAAAATGAATTTAATCCATTTTGGAATAAGGCTGTAACATAACAAAATGTGGAAAAAGTGATGCGCTGTGAATACTATCTGGATGCACTGTATATATATATATATATATATATATATATATATATATATAGTGAAAATAGCGCTGTACAGCGCCCGACCCGGCACAGACTCACTCGGAGGCACGTGTAAAACACACAAGAACACTTTATTTTTCTTCACCTGTGAGGCACGTCTTCCCCATGAACCCCACAGGCAATACACATTCCAAACAAGCATTTTCAATAACCACAACACTCCCTGTTGGCACCACCACTCCTATCTGGCAACCTTGTCCTCTTCCTCCCGATTCTGGCCCTGAGTGGTGGTTGCTGGCCCTTTTTATAGTCCACCCGGAAGTGCTCCAGGTGCTTGATCACCTGCTTCTGATTGCACTTCCGGGCAGGGCTGTAGAGTTCTTTAGGCCGGCTCAGGGACCCATGTAGCACCCCCTGGCGTCCACCCCAGATCCCAACAGGGCTGTGGAGAACTCCATCTCCCATGGAGCCCTGTGGGAAACTTAGGCACCATCCTCTGCCAGGGAGGCTGCCACCAAGTGTCCTGGGGGGGAGGTATTGAGCAGTCCATGATTGCTACCCTGGAACATGTGTAGAAGGGGTGTCCCAGCAGGGCATGGGACCCGGCCGCCCACCACTTTGCCCCTATCTCAGATGAGCCCCATCCCGCAAGGGCCGGTCCTCTCCAGGATAGGGAGTCGGTTTCCTTGGATCCACGGCTCCGCCCTGTGGAAATATAAACAAAATGTCTGGGGGTGCTGCCCCGACGTCCCTGCTACTCGGACGTCCTCTCTGGACAACACCTCCAGACGTGGCCGCAGCGGCTGCAGTTGTAACAAGGCCGACCCCCTCCATCTCGACCCTTGCAGGAGCAGAAACAGGCAAGAAACCCCTGCCCCTTCGCCTGCACGGTTGAGGGCTCATGGCATCTCCGTCCATCTGCAGCATAGCCCTCACGTGCCCTCAAAAAGACAGGCTGACGCTGCGCACTGTCAGGAGTTCCCGGTTTCTTTCTCAGGGTCCTTCTCTTGCTTTGGGGTGCACTGACGGTCTGGGTTGCCTTATGGGAAGAAGGGAGACAGACCCCCTTACCGTCTGCACCCCTTTCAACACCCGTGAGACTGACGTTGGCAGCCGATGTCTATCTGCTGCCTCCCTGCATTCTCCTCTGCTGCGCTGTCAGTCATTGCGGCTGCGGCGTCTTATAGTGGGCGGGGTGGCCTGGCAAGCAGTACTAATCATGACTGTGGCTGCTGCGCTCTGCCCTCCCCTATCCTCTACGGCACAGGTCTCACTCACCTGTACCGCGGTGTCCTGCAGGCGGGAGGATGATGCACCGCGTCTCTAAAGCCACTCTGTGAGAGCTCCCAATGGCATGCCGAGCTTCTTTTCCAGACCCTCCTTCGCCTCCTGCAGGACCTGAAAAACCTGGGCGAGGGACTGCAGAGGTAGGAGGACAGCCTCCACCTCGCTTACAGCCCAGAAGAAGTCAGTTACACCAGTAGGCGGCAGATTTGGACTCACCTTGTCTTGCGCTGACTGTGAGTCTCCGAGGCCCTGTGCTTTCTCGGTAGATGCCTCCAGGATGTCTTCGGGAGCATGGTGGAGGTTCGTCACCCCCGTCTGCAAACCATTGTCAATGGGCACAGCCAACACATACCCCCCCCCCCCCCCCCCCCCGCCCTTTACCTGTCATGGGGAGGGACTCCTGCTTCTCTGTCGGGAAAACTGCGCCGGGGACGTCATCCGGGCTCTCTTCCCCCAACCGTTGACCAGAGTCGAACAGAGGGCCCAGGTCAGCATCGCTCGCATCGGAGCTCGCCCAACCATTACGCCATAGATTGGCGTCTGCAGGCCACCTACAGGGATCTGGCTCTTTGACACCTAGGAGGCACACAGACGGAACAAAGGCATATCTCTCCCAGGGCGGATAATCCCTGGGCCCGTTACCGGCCTCCCTGTGGCTCTGAACGGCATGGCCGCGCCTGGCCGCTGGTTTATGAGCCCGCCTGGTCTTCTTTCTCCCCATCAAGTGCGGTGTCCCTCGGAGCTGTCGCAGGGTGTCTCTCCTGCAGCTGTAGTGCTGCGCATGCTCTCTGCCTCTGGAGTGCACTCTGCACTGAGCTGTGCATGCTGTGTTGGGTGCGTGCTCCTCGTACTGTTGTGTCGGGCACATGCCTTGTGCTGCTATGCCGAGTCTTCACACAATTTTTAACACAGGTCCCGGCCCAAACAGACAGACTGGGATCCTGCCAACTACGGCAGTGTGAGAGTAGCGCTATATAGCTCCCAACCTGGCAGAGACTCGCTTGGAGGCACATGTAAAACACACAAGAACACTTTATTTTTCTTCACCTGTGGGGCACGTCTTCCCTTTGAAAACCACAGGCAATACACAGTCCAAACAAGCACTTTGAATAACCACAACACTCCCTATTGGCACCACCACTCCTACCTGCCAACCTCGTCCTCTACCTCCCGATTCTGGCCCAGAGTGGTGGTTGCTGGCCCTTTTTATAGCCCAACCGGAAGTGCTCCAGGTGCTTGATCACCTGCTTCTGATTGCACTTCCAGGCGGGGCTGTAGAGTTGTCCAGGCCGGCTCAGGGACCCATGTAGCACCCCCTTGCGAACACCCCAGATCCCAACAGGGCTATGGAGAACTCCATTTCCCATGAAGCCCTGCGGGAACCTGAGGCACCATCCTCCGCCAGGGAGGCTGCCACCAATTGATTGCTCCTCCAGAACATGTGTAGAAGGGGCGTCCCTGGCCGGGCATGGGACCCGGCCACCCGCCACAATATATATATATATATATATATTATGTACCTACACTTCACCTAAGTGCTTTTGTAATTTAATGATGTTAACCTAAGACCCTCTCAATAACAGATCTACACTGGCACTTGCTCATACAAAATTATATTTTATTCAACCGTGTAACACAATATATGTATACTGAACCTTACATGCAAAGCTTATATTTACATCTGTGCAGAATCTATTTCTCCAAGCCTGAAATCCTTCCCTACAATATTTTCTCCAAAATTGTTTCCTAATCGTGTTTATATCAACTTCTAGAAATATAAATAATAATCCACTACCGAAATGTCTCCATCTATGTTCCCTTAATTTTCTGTGGTCCTATAATTCTCATCAGTATGTTAGCTATTTGTAATACATTATATTTGAAAAAAAAGAAGTTAAAATCAAGCAGTGATATATGTATATGTATATGTACAAAGTATACGTTGTCACAAACTCGACTCAGAGTCATAGAAAGGTTTGGGGCAGCCACCCGTATAACTGGTTTCCTGGCTGCAAAGTCGTAAATTAGGTACAGCACTGATGTGCACAAAACCAAGTCCAAAACAGAACTGAGGGAATAGGGAAAAAGTGGAGGCTTTTAAAGGGGCAGACAGGAAGTGAGATCAAAAGGGTCTGGCTCGTGAAGGTCTTTAGCCATAGGTTTGAGCCCGGACCTGACATCACAGGGGCCGGAGCCGGCAAGGTCTCCTTCCATAGGCTCGGTTCCGGAAGTGACATCAAGAGGGCCAGGTGGAATCTCCCGTGAATGGTCTACAGGAAAGGGAGAAAAAGAGTCAGTACACTCTGCCACATCCCGGTATGACTCAGAACTACCCTTACTCAAGCTCTTTAGCTGTCTCCCATGCGCATATGTGTGACAACGTACATAACACAAAATCACACACTCTCGTCTATGTCACTCGGTCAATCCCTGCGCTTACCTGCACTAAACCTTTCTATTTTTGTAAAAACACTATACTAATCCTATTCCTGCCTACACACTCCCTTCACTAGTCTGTCAATTTTGCAGCCTCTGCACCCTTTAGCATTTAGGAATTTGGACACAATACAGCCTCTGCACCCTTTTGCGTTTTGTGACTTGGGCACAATTCTAATACTATCTTTCACTCACACTAGCTCATGCACACTACCTGTCTCTATTCAGCCCTCTACAGACTGTACTACTATGACAGAACGAGAGCAGTATCTTACAGGAATTTCGCCCGATCATGTCAGGCCCCGTCTCTAATCCGGGATGGTATCCGTGGGTCTTCACCTGGACTCAATTCTCCCACCTGAGTACTTTTTGCAGGTGTCGAGAAAGAGGGGCTTTGGATCAATGCAGCCTCTGCACACCTCTCCCAATACATACACTCTCATGGTTGATTCAATCACAGCAGCTCCTCGGCAGCCTCCAGCCCCCAGCTGACTTGAATGCAACACACCGGGAGAGTAAACAATACAGAGGCGGCTTCAGTGTAGCATGGTTTTCAGCGCACCTCCCCCTGTCACCCTCCCGTGCAAGATCAGCTTGAGTGCAGCTGTTCTCTGGCTGCAGCTTCCAGCACTCAGCTGGCCCAAGAATGACTCACTGGGAGAGAGGCACCCGATTTCAGCAAGAGCATTTCTCCAGGAATTTTTTGCCTACCTGTCCAGACCCACATTGTCATTACAATGGAGCATTTAACCGTAGGTCTTTGACCAATTCAGCTCCCTGCCCCATCAGGGCAGGGCGGTATCCATCAGTCCCTAAAGCTTGAGCTTTTTAACATACACACGCACACTCAGCCAATCACGTGATCTCACAGCAAACAGTGTAAATCAGCGCAGCTGGCTCTTCTTCTTTTAATTCTGCCTACTTGTCCTGTCCTCCGTGCTACATTGTTCTTTTTTAGGGAGACCTTTTTCCATTTCTTCATTGGAGGGGCAAGATCTCAGTGGAAGCAACACAAGTATTTTCACAGCGAAAAAGTATCGCTTACCCTCTCTTTAGGTGGCCACTGTCTGTTTGTTCCCGGACCCTTGCCCCAACCTTCGGATCAGCATTCAGCCAAACATCCAACTTATGGATTTGTTGCGCTAACATCTTGTTAGTCTTCTCTCTGTGTACATAGTAATGATGTCGCAATTTTAAAATGTGTTGTTCTGCTTCTTTTGTTGTCAAGAGGTCGAGTTCTGATTGCAAAGCCTGTCTCTTCCTTAAAAGTGCCTTATTTGGAGACCTGACCTGTTCTTGATCTGTTCTGGTAATTTCAGTGTTAACTCTGAGGACTTCTTGATTTCCGATTTATTTTTGTAAGAAAGATATGAGATAATCTGTCCTCTTAAAAATATCTTCTGAGTTTCCCAGAGTATTCCTGCAGAAACCTCAGAGGATGCATTTGTCTCTTAAAAAAAATCCAGGTTTGCATTTAAAACACAAAGTCTCCAGCCATTTTAATTTTGTGAGTGTTCAAGTTAGGAATGGATGCAAATACGTTTTGTATGAAGTCTCTATCATCCACATTGGGTGCATAGATATTTATCAAGATCACTTTACAATTACAACAACAACAACATATATAGCACATTTTCATACAAAAAGTAGCTCAAAGTGCTTTACCTAATGAAAAAAATAAAAATAAAAGACAAAATAAGAAATTAAAATAAGACAACATTAGTTAACAAAGAAAAGGAGTGAGATCCGATGGCCGGGGTGGACAGAAAAAAACAAAAAAAACTCCAGAAAGCTGGAGAAAAAAATAAAATCTGTAGGGGTTCCAGGCCACAAGAATGCCCAGTCCCCTCTGGGTATTCTACCTAACATAAATGAAATAGTCCTCTTTATAGTTAGGGTTCTCACGGAGTCACTTCATGCTGATGGTCATACAGACTTCTGGCTTTTAATCCATCCATCATTTTTGGAACATCATGGTGCTTTGGGTAGATGGTGGTGGTGCAAGCCACCACCAAAAGGACACCGGAAAAGGAAACAGAAGAGAGAGTGGGGTTAGTACAGATTTTAGAGCCACCATGAATAGTTATTATAATGAATTGGATATACAGAGTATCAGGATTTAAATTACAGTGAAGTTATGAGAAGGCCATGTTAAAATAATGTGTTTTCTGCAGTTTTTTAAAGTGCTCCACTGTATTAGCCTGGCGAAGTCCTACTGGCAGGCTATTCCAGATTTTAGGTACATAACAGCAGAAGTTCGCCTCACCACTTCTTTTAAGTTTTGCTCTTGGAATTCTAAAGAGACACTCAGTTGAGGATCTGAGGTTGCGATTTGGAATATAAAGTGTCAGACATTCCGATATATAAGTTGGGGCGAGATTATTTAAGGCTTTATAAACCATAAGCAGAATTTTAAAGTCAATTCCGAATGACACAGGTAACCAGTGTACTGACATCAAAACTGGAGAAATGTGCTCGGATTTTCTTTTCCTGGTAAGGATTCTAGCAGCTGCATTCTGCACTAGTTGCAAACGATTTATGTCTTTTTTGGGTAGTCCTGAGAGGAGTGCGTTACAGTAATCTAGTCGACTGAAAACAAACGCGTGAACTAATTTCTCCGCATCTTTCAATGATATAAGAGGTCTAACTTTTGCTATGTTTCTTAAGTGAAAAAATGCTGTCCTAGTGATCTGATTAATATGTGATTTAAAATTTAGATTACAGTCAACAGTTACCCCTAAGCTTTTTACCTGTGTTTCCGCTTTTAATCCTAATGCATCCAGTTTATTTCTAATAGCCTCATTGTATCCATTATTGCCAATCACTAAGATTTCAGTTTTCTCTTTATTTAATTTGAGAAAGTTACTATTCATCCATTCTGAGATACAAGTTAGACATTGTGTTAGTGAATCAAGAAATTCGGGGTCATCAGGTGCAATTGATAAATACAGCTGTGTGTCATCAGCATAGCTGTGGTAGCTCAAGTTGTGTCCTGAGATAATCTGACCTAATGGAAGCATGTAGATTGAGAAGAGCAGCGAACCCAGGATAGAGCCTTGTGGAACACCATATTGGATATCATGTGTCTTTGAATTATAATTACCACAACTAACAAAGAATTTTCTCCCTGCCAGGTAGGATTCAAACCAATTTAAGACGCTGCCAGGGAGGCCCACCCATTGACTAAGGCGATTTCTAAGAATATTATGATCAATGGTGTCAAATGCGGCACTCAGATCTAAGAGGATGAAAACAGATAAATGACCTCTGTCTGCATTTACCCGCAAATCATTTACTACTTTAACGAGTGCAGTTTCTGTGCTGTGATTTGTTCTAAAACCTGACTGAAATTTATCAAGAATAGCATGTTTATTGAGGTGGTCATTTAACTGCATAATGACTGCCTTCTCTAGAATTTTACTTAAGAAAGGCAGGTTAGAGATGGGTCTATAATTCTAAAGAGCAGAGGGGTCGAGATTATTTTTCTTAAGTAGTCTTAAGACAGTCTGGGAAGACCCCCGTATCTAATGACGAATTTACTATGTCAAGAACATTATCAATTAGCACGCCAGATACTTCTTTGAAAAATTTTGTTGGTTTTGGGTCAAGGGCACAGGTGGAGGGTTTCATTTGAGAAATTATTTTATGTAAATCAGGTAAATCTATCCTAGTGAAAGAGTTTAGTTTGTTTATAACGGAATACTGGGGTTTAGTGTTGGGGAGATATACTATGTTATTTCTAATATCATTAATTTTTTGATTGAAAAATACAGCGATAGTCTCACAGGTTTTACTGGAAGTACTTAGGAGGCATTCTTTTGAGTTACCTGGGTTTAACAGATGATCAGTCGTCAAAAATAAGACTCTGGGATTACTAGCATTGTTATTTATAATCTTAGAGAAATAGCAGCGCCTCTCAAGACGGACTGTGTTATTGTATTCTGTTATTTTAACTTTTAATATTTCATAGTGGACAGTTAGTTTAGTCTTCCTCCATTTACGCTCAGCTCTACAGCATGTTCTCTTTAAATCAGACACTCTTTGGGTCTTCCATGGTATAACAATGCTTGAAAATTTTTTTAACTGTCTTTTCAGGTGCAACTATGTCAACAGCAGCTCTCACCTTAGTATTAAATTTTTCCACCTTACTATTTACATTAACCTCGCTATTATAGTTGGCACTATAAACTGACTGATTGCCTAGAATGTTTGTAAGTTTTAAAGCTGCTGATGAGTCAAAGAAGCGTTTTTTAACAATATGCTTCTCATGAGTGTTTTCTATCATTATTTCTATATTAAGAAGTAGAAGAAAATGGTCTGATTGACTCGTATCAGTAGCCAAGTTTCCATCCAAGGAGTTTTTGCGAAAAAATATTTAGCGCTTCAAATTTTTTTACCGATATAGCTGATGGAAATGCTAATTATCGATAAAATGTTGTACATGTCGACATAATATTTTTCCGTTTAACTTTAGCGCATAAATTCTATATCGATACTTCAGATGTCGCAAAAACTACATTGGAAACAGTTTTTGTCGGAAAAAAGGGCTTTAACGCAAATAAATGTGTCACATTTTCATCACGTGCAATCAAAACGAGAATGGCGGAGCGGTTCGCATGGTCTGATGAATAGAGTTTTTTTTTTGATTAAACGTCGTTATTTTGTATTAATTCAAATTTCAGTTTTAATTAAAAACCTTAAGGGAAGCAGGTTAATTCAGTTGTTATCGCACTGTGAACGGATGTTGAAAGGTAGGCTCACCTGTACAGATCCGATGCTGCAAACACAGCTGCATCATGGGCACTTCCAGGAGTGCCAACGCAAATGTCTTGTATCATGCACCTGTCATCAACAAGGGCCTGGAGAACAATAGATGGCCACCCTTTGCGATTAATGTAATCGCGGTAGCCTTCCGTCGGGGGAAGAATAGGCACATGCGTGCCATCCAGCACACCGTAAATCTGTGGCACAAGATGCACCAAGGAATTGCGGTATGCAATTTCATTGGCCTCCGCTACAGTCGGAAGTCTGATATAACGCCGCATTAATTTTTCTTTAATAGCGGTGCACACAGCATATACACATCGATGGACGGTAGTTTTACTAACCCCGAAAGATTCTCCAACTACTCTATACTCGGCGCAGGTTGCCAGCTTGTAAAGGGCGATGGCAATCCGCTTTTGGGTTGGAACCGGTGGTCGGTGGCAACCTGTGATGGGCGCAACATCAGGACTGATGAATCCACACAACATCTCAAACGTCGGCCGTGTCATTATAAAATGTTGCAGCCAGAGATTTTCTGTGAAGTGTCTCTCCACCACCTCCTCCCAGAAGGTCTTATTCCGTCGTATCTCCCATACCCGTGGGTTTCGTCGCACTGGGGTACTTTCTTCGAGCTCTAGGGCTATCAGACAAGCAACTGCTTCATTCTGCTGTCGTCTTCGGATATTATGTACAATTCCAATTATTTGTGAAACTGAAATAACAGTAAGCTGGCAAATTTCAAAAAACTGTCTGAATAATCTCTCCATTTCTTTGTTTAGTGGAGGGGGTGTAACGTGGAAAACAAAAGGTAGATAATTTGCGACATACACAAAATTATGTATGGAAACGGCTCAAGGGCAGATTTTTTTCGCGATACAACAAAAGTTATGCGACAGTTCGTTTTGGGGGGGGATGACGTCATCACGCACACCATTTTATCGATAAAAAGCCAGTTTGATGGAAACAGGCTGGAGACAGCAAATTTCGCACATTTTTTTTACGTATATTCTGTTTGTTGATAACAAAACGTCGCAAAAAACTGGATGGAAACTTAGCTAATGACCTGCTTTATATCAACTTTTAGTCCTTTAGTAATCACTAAGTCTAACGTATGACCTGCTTTATGTGTAGGCTGATTAACGAGCTGTCTCAAATCAAAAGAGTCCAGGAGGTTCATAAATTCTTTTACTTTTTGGTCACATTGTTTATCTATATGAAAATTAAAGTCACCGACTATTAAGATTGTGTCATAGTTCGTAATTAAAATTGACATTAAGTCAGAGAATTCTTCAAAGAAAGATGCGTGGAATTTAGGAGGTCTGTACACGGATAATACTAGAACATGAGAATCTCCATGAATAACAATGGCGAGATACTCAGAGGACTTGAATTTACCAACACTGACATTTTTACATTTTAACCTGCTTGAATAAATGTTTGCTAGTCTGCCACCTCTCTTTCCTTGGTGATCTGCACGAGTAAAACTGTACTCCGGAGGCGCAGATTCGATTAAAACAGCTGCGACATCTGAGCTAAGCCACGTTTCACTTAGTGCAATAAAGTCAATTTTTTTTATCACTAATAAGATCATTGATAAAGAACGCCTTGTTAGTTAAAGCTCTAACATTTAATAGTGCCATATTTAATGTTTCGGAGGGGCAGAGATGAATACTATGTGTGTTATTGATATTTGGAACAGGAACTAAGTTATTTTTATTAGCGCCGCTCTGTGTGTATTTTTTGTATTAAATAAATTACTGTGGATGCTGAAGTCGAAAACAACGGGAAAACAACGGGAGACAAAAACACCAATTTAAAATAAAAAGCAATTTCTTTATTCTTGGTGAATGAAGGAGACTGCCCCCATAGCTCAGTGCCACTGATTGGTCAGATCAGATAGTCTGCTGAAAAGAAAAAATTCCCCTCTTTATATTACCCAGCTTGTTCATTAGCCAAAGAGAAAAAACATGACAGTTAATTTTGAGGTTATACATAGATTGCTGTAAGTTACGGTTACATCCTGATTTATTACATACAGGAGTGCACAGAGTTTCTTACCAAAATAAAGGGTTATCAGGCACTCGCATTCCTAAGAAATACAGTGCATCCGGAAAGTATTCACAGCACATCACTTTTTCCACATTTTGTTATGTTACTGCCTTATTCCAAAATGGATTAAATTCATTTTTTTCCTCAGAATTCTATACACAACACCCCATAATGACAATGTGAAAAAAGTTTAATTGAGGTTTTTGCAAATTTATTAAAAATAAAAAAATTGAGTAAGCACATGTACATAAGTATTCACAGCCTTTGCCATGAAGCTCCAAATTGAGCTCAGGTGCATCCTGTTTCCCCTGATCATCCTTGAGATGTTTCTGCAGCTTAATTGGAGTCCACCTGTGGTAAATTCAGTTGATTGGACATGATTTGGAAAGGCAAACACCTGTCTATATAAGGTCCCACAGTTGACAGTTCATGTCAGAGTACAAACCAAGCATGAAGTCAAAGGAATTGTCTGTAGACCTCCGAGACAGGATTGTCTCGAGGCACAAATCTTGGGAAGGTTACAGAAAAATTTCTGCTGCTTTGAAGGTCCCAATGAGTGCAGTGGCCTCGCATCATCCGTAAGTGGAAGAAGTTCGAAACCACCAGGACTCTTCGTAGAGCTGGCCGGCCATCTAAACTGAGCGATCGGGGGAGAAGGGCCTTAGTCAGGGAGGTGACCAAGAACCCAATGGTCAATCTGTCAGAGCTCCACAGGTCCTCTGTGGAGAGAGGAGAACCTTCCAGAAGGACAACCATCTCTGCAGCAATCCACCAATCAGGCCTGTATGGTAGAGTGGCCAGACAGAAGTCACTCCTTAGTAAAAGGCACATGGTACCCCGCCTGGAGTTTGCCAAAAGGCACCTGAAGGACTCTCAGACCATGAGAAAGAAAATTCTCTGGTCTGATGAGACAAAGATTGAACTCTTTGGTGTGAATACCAGGCATCACATTTGGAGGAAACCAGGCACTGCTCATCACCAGACCAATACCATCCCTACAGTGAAGCATGGTGGTGGCAGCATCATGCTGTGGGGATGTTTTTCAGTGGCAGGAACTGGGAGACTAGTCAGGATAAAGGGAAAGATGACTGCAGCAATGTACAGAGACATCCTGGATGAAAACCTGCTCCAGAGCGCTCTTGACCTCAGACTGGGGCGACAGTTCATCTTTCAGCAGAACAACAACCCAAAGCACACGGCCAAGATATCAAAGGAGTGGCTTCAGGACAACTCTGTGAATGTCCTTGAGTGGCCCAGCTAGAGCCCAGACTTGAATCCGATTGAACATCTCTGGAGAGATCTTAAAATGACTGTGCACCGACGCTTCCCATCCAACCTGATGGAGCTTGAGAGGTGCTGCAAAGAGGAATGGGTGAAACTGGCCAAGGATAGGTGTGCCAAGCTTGTGGCATCATATTCAAAAAGACTTGAGGATGTAATTGCTGCCAAAGGTGCATTGACAAAGTATTGAGCAAAGGCTGTGAATACTTATGTACATGTGATTTCTCAGTTTTTTTATTTTTAATAAATTTGCAAAAACCTCAAGTAAACTTTTTTCACATTGTCATTATGTGGTGTAGTATATAGAATTCTGAGGAAAAAAATGAATTTAATCCATTTTAATCCAAGTCTGTAACATAACAAAATGTGGAAAAAGTGATGCACTGTGAATACTTTCCGGATGCACTGTATGCCCTTATCAGCTCACACACACACGACCAGTTTAAAGCAGTTTCTTATAGTTCAGTACATTAGTTATAAAGAAATTATATTCTTATAGCTTTAATATCTTCATTAGATTTTGTTTGGTTAGATTAATAAATCCTTATTTATTAATTCATAAGTGACATATCTATCTATTATAAAAAGAAATCCTTTCCTGGAAAGCAAAAAACAAGTCTACGATACGTGATCTTCTCGGGAGACATTTTAAAGACCCGCGAGACCAAAGATACACCCTACTTACAATCTATCAAATAGGACAATAGGCAGCAAAACATTCAGTCTTGTGAAGGATTTGAGCACACACAGATCCAGGGCTCTCAGCGCATATAAAGTGTATAAGAACAGTACGTTATAAATTAAATGTCGACATATAAGTGAAGAAGAAAGCAGCACAGAGAAAAGAGACTCAAATACGTTGGACAGAAAAAAGAATAATCAAGGTGCAAATTCAGAAAATAAGGAAAGTAATTATCAGCCCGGAACAAGTTGAATTGAAAAAAAAAGCATGTCCAATCTGGCTCAGAATTAAATGGCAGTAAGTAAAAGACAAAGTGGAACTTCATAAAGACGTTTACAAACATTGCCGCAAAACACATGCAGAGCAGGTTAGAGACTATGAAACCAGGGAAATTAGAAAGGCTCAAAAAAAAAAAAAAAAAAAAAACCTTGGCGCTATACACATGTGGAGAAAGTTAAGGGATATGAAAGTAGGAAAATTACAAAATATAAAAAAGTAAAGATCGCGGAAGCGCAAACAAACAAACAAACTGCCTCATTTAACTATGCACCAGTCTAACTTTGGTTTTGCACAATAATTACTACACTATTGCACCTTAACACTTAATTCTACTTTATTCACATAATTTTACTTATTTGTTATGTTATACTATACTGTTATCTTTCAATCTATGACTTTTTGTTACTCTAACTGATATTCTTCTAACTTTGCACAGTTTTTGATAAGCGGATCAGGATGCATTTCACTGCGTGTTGTCCTGTATCACTATGCATGTGACAAATAAAGAATCTTGAGAATTTCAAAAACGGAGTTTACCGCACATGCATTTATTGGTTACTTTGTTAATGTATATATATTTATCTGTCTGCTTATTTAAAAACCTAAATTTACCCCAGGAGTCAAAAACGTTCTGTCTAGCCTTTGTACAAAAACCTAGACAAAAGCTGGGGTATCACCTTGGTAACCCCATGTACTTTTGGAACTGTGAGAGGAAAATAGCACGACTACAGACAGGAGTCCAATGCAGAACTCTACTTACTTTTTTACTTTGTGAAAAAAAGTTATTAACTGCTGATAATGTAGATCGTTTTGTCTATGCTGATATTCCAAACAAAGAAACCTATCCTGACCTCATTAAAGATTCAGCATATTGGGACTCGCAAGATTACAAATATTGTGTTTACAGAAGTTCTGAAATAAAAGTGAAACTAATGAAATAGCAACAATTCAAAGAAAAAAAAATTTTAAAAGTGTGTATCCGGAAAACCAAACACGGGGGTTGGCGAACGAAGCGAGCAGGGGGGCGAAGCCCCCTAGTTTCTTATAGTTTTAAGCAAGAATTCAGAAACTATTACATTGATGTATAATATCACAGGATGTTCTGTTAGTATCAAGAGGTCAGCATTTTCTCATAAAAGAATGCAAGTTACTCTCATAATTCTGTGCACAAGCTTAATTCTTTTTCTACCTAAATGAAGAACAAATCATATAGAAGTAAAAATCATATAGCTCTCTGCAGCATGATTAATACAAAATACAGTCCTTGGTATTTGTGAGTTAAATACTTATAATCATTACAGTTAATAATGTTTTTTTTCTTTCTCATTACCCATTACCATCACATATCGCCCTTCAGAATTTGATACTACATTTGATACCAGAATGTTTTCTAAAATAGGAAATTATTAAATGATAACATATGTGATATTTTGAGTTTGATGGCAATTAGAAACTACAATATGCCTGTTCATTAGATTATTATGGCTACATTTATATGAAACCTATTTTTCTATTTATAATTGGTTTTACAGATTATTTTGAAATGAATGACTGTTACACATATATTTACTATAGAGTAAGTTAATTGAGGTCTGTTTTGGTGAAATTTTAACTGGAAATAAATGAGTTATAATAGCTGTCCAGTAATCCATTCTTTATGATGGATATCAATAATATGACACATTATATCTTTATGTCTGTCTATCAAACAACAATGTTCTTAGCACTTGTACTTAATTGTTGTCTTTGTCACATATGTGGCAGAGAAAAGACACTGGCATATGATATGTGTTGAATCAGCTAATCTTTTGATCCAAGAATGGTGATGTTCTTCTTCAGACCCCTCAGCAGCCTCATTTTCAGATGCTTTTTTGAGCAAGTTGTCTGCAGTAAAAATATTGCAATACTGTTAAAGATGCATAGAAATGCCTCGTCTTTGCTTTTTTGGATACCAGATTGGTTACCATCAGTACCCTGGACAGGTGTTGAAATTACAGTGGATTTAGAAAGTATCCCACCCCATTCCTCATTTATATAAATATTTAGACAATAGGTTCAGTGCTTTGTAACAGCCCTTTTGGCAGAAATTACAGCCTTGATTGTTCTTGGTTACGTCTCTACAAACTTGACAAACATAGGTTTGGACAGTCTATCCCATTGTTCTTTGAACATCCTTTCAAGCTCTAAGAAACTGATGGCAGATTACAGATGCTTCTCCATCATTCGGTTTCTCCACAGATATTCTATGGGACTTGAATGTAGCCTTTGAATGTAGCATTTTTCTGGGCTTCTCAAGTGGGCAGTCAGAGACTTGTCCTGAAGCAACTCCAGCATCTTCTTTGTATGCTTTGTGTCACTGCTGTGCTGAAAGATGAACTGTTGGCCCAGTCTGAGGTGGCATGGCTTCTTTAATCCTTCCCTCAATTCGGATGAGTCTCCTTATCCCTTGTGCTGAGAGAGGCGCCCCATAGCATGATGCTGCCACCACTGTGCTTCACTGTAAGAATTGCATTAGGCAGGCAATGGACAGTTCCTGGTATTCGCCACACATAGTGCTTTGGGTTTTGCTTGGATAGTTAATTTGTGTCCCTTAAGACCAGAGAAATTTATTCATATCCTCTCAGAGTCCCCTAATTGCCATTTGGCCATCTCCATGTAGGCTATCATATAGTGTGCTGTTAAGATTATCAGTGTTCTGCCAGGTTCTTGCATCTTAGCAGAGGACTTTTTAAGCTCTATTAGAGTGACCATTGGTTTTTGGTTACCTTACTTTCCAGGTTTCCAGTTTGGCTGGATGAACAAACTAGGAAAAGTCTTGGTTGTTTCAAATCTCTTCAATTTCATGATTATTAAGGCCACTTTGCTCCTGGCAACACTGAAAACATTAGAAATGGTTCTATACCCCTCCCCTAATCTGTGCCTACCACAGTTTAATCACAGAGGTCTAGGGAGAGTTCCTTGAATTTCATGGATGGGTTTTTGTGCTGACACAAAAATTTCACTTATGGAATTTTATATACACAGGGGTGTACCTTTCTAAATGATGACCAGTCAGTTCAGTTTACCTCAGGTGGACGCCAGTTGAGTTCCAGACACATCTCAAAGATAATTAAACCAAACAGGATGCACCTAACCACAATTTAGAGTACCACAGCAAAGTATGTTTACGAATACATATATGAATGAGACATTTCAGTTTTTGATTTTTAATAAAAATACAAACCTTTCTGAAAACATGTTGTTCCATTTAGACTGATGGGCAAAAATGGCAAAGAAATAAAATCTACAACATAATAGTGTGCAGAATGTGAAGCAGTCTGAATACTTTTAATATATTGTATCTCTACTTGCAGTGTAATTGCATATTGAGATTTTCCTTACACTTAATATCTGTAAATTGTGTGAGCTCGTCTTTCAACTAGGGGCTTATTCTTAGAGCCCACCACAGTTTGAATTAGTTGCCCTGGTACAGCTACCTTTCTATTTATAATATGAGTTGAGGTCACCACCAATTAGAGTGAAACGTGTCATCAGCATGCATCATTAAATAGCCTGTTACTAGAAGGATAAATTTGAAATGTTCATTTTCAAAGGAAAGCCAACAAATTCTCAGTATAGAATTCTCTAAAGATTATTAAGCATTTCCATGTATTAATGTACATATTTTTTTATGTTTAGGACAGTTGGAATATAATTGTTCTGCGCTAGTGGAATTGAATATAGCATACAAACAAATTACATAGAAAATGAATTCCCGCTTAATTGTCAGTAGTTGGTAGGAGGAGATGAACAGATTTAAGGCATTCAATATAACAGGATTTCCTTTCTGTAGCTATCCAAACAAGTAAGTTTAATTTTTCTGCTCCCTCCTTCTAAAACTTCAGAATATGTAAACCATAAATGTTTTTTATTTCATAATTTATTTCAGCAAAGGTGGCATACCATTTGTATTATGTATCTTTGAAATCTCCATGGTGTTTGATACAAGTCCTCCAGAGCTTACCAAGTGCCTGGATTCTGCTAGAAAGAAAATATTTTAGTCACATGCACAACCACTCATGTACCACCTGCTGCTGCACCTCTTCGTCTGACTTGAAAGTCTTTCTACCCATTGCCTCTGATTGGACCAAACGTGTGGTAATCACTGGAGGCAAGGTCTGGCGAAAACGGCAGAATGTGGAAATCACTCGAAGCACATGTCTTCAGTGGTTTCAACCATTGCACAGGCAGTATAGAGGCTGATCATTGTCATGCTGCAACAAGAAATTTTTACTATGAAGTCTAAGTTGTTCGGATTTGATTGCAGGACAGAGGATTTATAGATTTCATCCCTTCACTACTCAAAAAATGGGTAATAGAGCACTGCTTCTCTTTGATGCATATGTCAGTGGGGCTGCTATCTTTATACTGCTATTGTGATGTCATGTGGCTTGTTTGCACTGTGCTTCCACCTACTGAACACTCCTAATGGACTGCCAATACTGATTCTCTGTGCAAGAGAGGACAGAGCCGGTTATACTTCCTTAGAAGACTGGCGTCCTTCAACATCTGCAATAAGATGCTGCAGATGTTCTATCAGACGGTTGTGGCGAGTGCCCTCTTCTACGCAGTGGTGTGCTAGGGAGGCAGCATAAAGAAGAAGGATGCCTCACGCCTGGACAAACTGGTGAGGAAGGCAGGCTCTATTGTAGGCATGGAGCTGGACAGTTTGACATCCGTGGCAGAGCAACAGGCACTCAGCAGACTCCTATCAATTATGGAGAATCCACTTCATCCACTAAACAGTGTCATCTCCAGACAAAGGAGCAGCTTCAGCGACAGACTGCTGTCACTGTCCTGCTCCACTGACAGACTGAGGAGATTGTTCCTCCTCCAAACTATGCGACTCTTCAATTCCACCCGGGGGGTGGGGGGCAGGGTAAACGTTAACGTTATTCAAAGTTATTGTCTGTTTTTACCTGCATTTTACTGCATTACTGTTTAATAGTTTGTTTTTTTTGTATCAGTATGCTGCTGCTGGAGTTCAGTAATCCCTCGCTATATCGTGCTTCGACTTTCGCGGCTTCACTCTATCGCGGATTTTATATGTAAGCATATTTAAATGTATATCGCGGATTTTTTGCTGGTTCGCGGATTTCTGCGGACAATGGGTCTTTTAATTTCTGGTACATGCTTCCTCAGTTGGTTTGCCAAGTTGATTTCATACAAGGGACGCTATTGGCAGATGGCTGAGAAGATACCCAACCACAGCGCGTATTATGTATTAAATAAAACTCCTCAAATGTATTGTGAGCACGGGGGCTGTTCGCACCCCTAGAGGACACGGCCGCTCCTCAAAAAACGCTGAAAGATTACCTTCACATTGCTCTCTTCCTTGCTGGGCTTATATGTGGCTGCTTTGCAAGCGATATGCTTCCCGCATGGTGCTTTGCATACTTAAAAGATCAAACAGCACATATTGATTTTTGATTGTTTGCTCTCTCGCTCGCTCTGACGGAGGGGGTGTGAGCAGAGGGGCTGTTCGCATACTGCCCTAGAGGATACGGACGCTCCTCTGAAAAATGCTTGCTCCCTTCCTTGCAGCTACTTTGTCCAGCGGTGCTTCGCATACTTAAAAGCCAAACAGCCCTATTGATTTTTGACTGTTTGCTTTTTTCTCTCTCTCTCTCTCTCTCTCTCTGACGCGCACTCCTTTGAAGAGGAAGATATGTTTGCATTCTTTTAATTGTGAGACGAAACTGTCATCTCTGTCTTGTCATGGAGCACAGTTTAAACTTTTGAAAAAGAGACAAATGTTTGTTTGCAGTGTTTGAATAACGTTCCTGTCTCTCTACAAATTTTAATTTTAAGCTTTTCATTTGACTTGCCAGCATTTATTTGCAACCAGTAGTAAAGTTAGAAGTTAGATAGTGCCAATCTCTCTTATTAGCAGATGTAAATTTTATCTAAGCAATATAAGTTTTCTATTCAGCTGGGTAAGTTCTCATCGTCTTTAGCCCCCCTTATTTGTTGGGTACCTCAGGGTTCCATCCTTGGACCAGTTCTCTTTTTGATATACGTGCTACCTTTAGGTTCCATTGTTAACAAGTATGTCTTCTCCTTTCACTGCTGCACTGATGAAACTTGAATCTATTAAGTCAATAAAATTAAAGCAGAGTAAGACAATACAGACCCTCTATGCATGCTTGAATGATATTAAAACTTGGATGGCAATGAATTTTTTAAATTAAATAATAATAAAACTGAGATTGTGGTGTCCAAAAGCTCAGAAACTTTTAGTGTCTCTGATGTTGCTTTTGGACAACTTGCCATATATCATAAAGCTTTAGGAATGTAGGCGTAATTTTTGACAGCTCATTCAAACTCGACAAATAGATAAATTCTGTGGTTAAATGCAGCTTTTTCCAGCTGAGACTTGCAGCTAAGGTAAATTCTTTTATTTTTTTTAATGATCTTGAAAAGACCATCCATGCTTTTATAACATCTCATTTGGACTATTGCAATTCTTTTTATGTAGGTGTTTATCAGACCTTGCTAAGACACCTACAACTAGTTCAGAACTCTGCTGCTCTCTTATTGAATGGCTCTTGTAAGTGTTACCATATTTCACCAATACTGACCTTGCTTCATTGGCTTCCAGTTCATTTCAGAATTGATTTTAAAATTCTATTACTTGTTTGAATGGAACAGCCCTGTCTTACCTTTCAGAACTTCTTCACTTATATGTGCCAACAAGAGCACTACAGTCTACTAGCCAGATGCTCATAGTTGTGTCGAGACTGAAGCAAAGGGGGAATCGGGCTTTTGCAGTGGCTGCTCCTTTTCTCTGGAATGGCTTACCTTATTATATTATGTCTGCTCCAACACTGGACATTTTTAAGTCATCAGTAAAGATTTACCACTTCACACTGGCACTTGACCCTGCAAGTGGTTGACATTATGTTTGTATACTTTGGTCCATATACATTCATGATTATAAATATGTATGCATGTGTGTAGGCATTTTGAGTTGATTTTTTTATGTAATGGTTGGTTATGTTTGCAGTTTTGTGATGTGTACAACTAAATATTGTGTATATTTTAACTAATTTCGTTTATCCTTTCTTGTACAGCACTTTAGTTCAGTTTTGGCTATTGTCAATGTGCTCTATAAATAAAGTTTGCCTTGCCTTATAAAACATTTTAATGCATAACTCTAACAAATGCGGATATGAGACAATGGATTGCGAAGATGAAGTTGGTTTGCAATATTTGTTACAAAAAAGTTAATAAATAGAACTAGAATTGTAGGTTGTAACAGAACAATGAGGGACATGTATGCTTATGTTACATTTTCTCAAAAAAAAAGTAATGTTTCATTTTCCTCACATGTTATCTAAAAACAGATTCATGTTTTCCATATGTGAAATAAGGAAGATAAAGCATCTGAGGACATATTCCCTATCCTTTTCTGGAAATTCAGATAACATCAAATTTCTGAAGGGCCGCCTCTATGTAGTCTTTCTCGATTGACACAGTAACATAGACTTACTCCCTGAACACAGATTTATTCTCAGCACACCACTTCTCTGCCTCCATTAATTGCTGAAGGATTACATGTTGCCGTAATATTTAAGAGAAAAAAAACAATTTTTAAATGGTCATCATAAAGCTTATAGCCTTTCCTACACAATTGCATGGAATGTAAACAAAGGAAAGAGAAAAAATAATGTACAGTACTCTCTAAATATTTTATACATTATTAATATTGCTCATTTTAATCACAAATTCTATAAATCTTCAATGTTTCTTACAATGCACAATTAACATAGTACACAATGCATTAAACATTTTCTAAGGCCTTTAAGAGTTATATTTCTGTTTCAGAAGAGGTAAACAGGCTTGTAGTCTTTCAGACTTAGACTCTTACTGGTTACTGATTAACAGTATACATTTGAGGCAAGCTTTAAAAGTCTTTTCATACATTGTATAAGCATTTTAAGCCAGTATAAACAAAATGTAATTTAGCCTTCTTATGGATGTTTATAAAATAATATGTCCTACTTGATCATCAATGCCCTGTGCTGGATGTTGGAGAAGAGAGGCTGATGTTTCTTCTTAAAGAAAAGATTTAAAACCAGCATTAACTCAGTGTTATATAACAGCAAAACATTCTGTCTTTTCATTAAAAGCTCAATAGAGTCTAAACCTGAAAACAGAAAAAAATATTTACCTAAAGAAATGTTAAAAAGAACCAAAAGAACATACAGAAAAATGTACTGTCCAAGCTGTGTATCATTTCTGTACCTTCTAATTTTTGGCCACCATTTAGAAGGGTGTTTGCTTACTCAGTCCAGTGTGAGTATTTACCTTCAGTGATATAAAAAAAAAAAGGAATTAAGTTTATAATGGTAAACATTTTGATTATTTGTCTTTGATTTACAACATGGCTAATCATCATTGTCACATTACCACAGAATTGAATTAAAGTTATTAAAGGAACTTTAATCTTCATTTACCCCTTGGGGCGCTGGAGTTCTCAAGCAAATACTTGGAGATTACTTAAGTTGAGACATACCTCGTTATAATCAAAAGAGGTCTCAAGGATGACATACAGAGCATTCTGTAGAGAAACCACAAAATGATAATTTGTCTGTATTTAATGTTGTGTCACAGTTGTACATATACAAAACTATAGTTATAATATGAAATGACCAAACCATAAACATGAAAACTCCACTGTCATGGCTTGGCTACCCACAGTCATGTGTATTCATCTACCTTGACCCTAATACAGGAGTAAAAAATTAATCAAAGAATAAAATGAAATACTGATTTACAGCAGACTGTTAACAATGACTTTTAAACAAAAATAATGTAAATGGCTACTTGTGACACACCCTGTGTTGAATCTGTAGATAGTAAAACCTGCCAAACAATGCAGGATTAGCTCAGCTTTTTTAATTCAAATATCTAACAATCAGTATTGTCTGCAAGTAAAGTAACCTTTTTTTTTTAAATAAAACACGCATGCATACACTGCTGGCATAGTTACCTGCATATTTTATAACGTGGGGTTCATGGCTCTGAAGGTGAGGCAGCATGATGCTGTAGTCTCCCTGCTTTTTGCAAAGAGGGCACTTGTACTCATTTTGATATTTAATTAATGTTGGTTTTATATTCTCTGTGTATATGGAGAAATGTGGCTGTGGAAATCAAGACAAAAATAATTTGTAATACATTTGTCAGAAAGCACTACCATGCTTTTATAAATATATAGCTAACTTAACTCTCCAACTACAGAAAAATCAAGTTAAATAAGATATCTAACAAATTTAATGATGACGATAGACATAAATACCTTTCATATTGCACACTAACATTGCAGTTATGCTACATAAAATCACATAAATAAGTTAAAAAGTTAATATAGCTAAAATAATAAGACATACCTATTAAAAATAATTGCAATAAGAGAAAGAGAATGAACTAAAATGATATGTTTAAAAATAGGATATCTAGCCAAAGTCAGTAATGATGATAAACATAAAACTCTTGGATTTGTAGCATATGCTATATATAATCATATATACTGTATAATCTCATTAGTTTTATTTAATGTCTTTAAACTTTCTTTAAATATACTGAGCTTTTTATTCTGGGAATCAATACCTGATTCTGTTGTGCTATTGTTCCTTAACGGAAAAGGTTTTCAGCTCCTTTTCTTTTTTGAATTGGAAAAAATGTACAGCTGTTCTTCTCATTCTTTTTCTACGGATTGTGGGAGGCCATGGGGTGTGCAAGGCAGGGTCATTGACCTGCAGCGGAACCTTTCTCTAAGATAAACTGAAGAGATTAATATTGTGACCACCAGGGGGCATTGCAGCACCCCAAACATAACCTCATAGACACAAGTCCCGATATAAATAAAAGGTTTATTAATAATAATACCTTACACAAAGGGTTCAAAATTACCATACACCAAACATAATTATTCTCTCTTTTGAAGACACCACATAAGGATTCATTAACACAGATGGTGAAAGTGAAGAACTTCAAAGTAAGAAAGTAATAATTGGGGTGCATAGTTAAGAAAACAGACAGGGAAAACGTAAAGGTCAATAACTTCAAAGAAGCACATACAGCAGGCAGTTGAGGGGGAGAGTATTACAGGAGCTTAAAGGACTAGAAGGTGTTAAATAACTTCAGTAGTCCTTCTATGAATTCATTTTAATTTTTAAGTTAAATAATTTAAATATAATTAAAAAGAATTGAGCGGCTTAGTAATCCAAAGCCAGATTTTTACAGGTAGCCAGCACAATGCATGTCCTGTTGGATGTTGGACTTTTTGGAGACTGACTTGGAGGAGTCAGTATTCATTGAAGGCTATGTCTGCAGAAGATCCCAGCTAATCCAGCACCTCAGGCACAGTTTCTTTTAGAGAGATAGTTTGAAACCCAGTGGTGGCACGGAAGGTGTCTCCAGACAAAACAGGTAGAGATGGGTGAGTCACAGTTACAAGGTAAAATTCTTCACAGTGTCCAGGGGTATTAACCCCAAAATTCACAGTTTCAAACCATTTTCAGGTCACTGCGGAGCTTATTGTGTCACTAAAGACTCAGGTGTCATGCAGGCATGAGGAGCCCCAACAGGCCACCTCAAAACCCTGTTGTGGTAGCAGGAAATGATAAGGAAAAACTCGACCCAGGTTCAGTTTAGATAAAATGGTTCTGCAGACAGCAATACATAATTACAAGAAATGTATTTAACAGATGTACTTTGGAGCACATCAATTGAAGGTTACTCTTGTAAAACATATTGGGTTATGCTATTAAGCCTTTGTTAGACAAAGGATTTGTAGAATTTGAATTTACAAGAGAATGTTTAGCATATACAGTTAGGTCCATAAATATTTGGACAGAGACAACTTTTTTCTAATTTTGGTTCTGTATATTACCACAGTGAATTTTAAATGAAACAACTCAGATGCGGTTGAAGTGCAGACTTTCAGCTTTAATTCAGTGGGGTGAACAAAACGATTGCATAAAAATGTGAAGGAAACTAAAGCATTTTTTAACACAATCCCTTCATTTCAGGGGCTCAAAAGTAATTGGACAATTGACTCAAAGGCTATTTCATGGGCAGGTGTGGGCAAGTCCGTCGTTATGTCATTGTCAATTAAGCAGATAAAAGGCCTGGAGTTGATTTGAGGTGTGGTGCTTGCATGTGGTATATTTTGCTGTGAACAGACAACATGCGGTCAAAGAAGCTCTCCATGCAGGTGAAAGAAGCCATCCTTGAGCTGCAAAAACAGAAAAAACCCATCAGAGAAATTGCTATAATATTACAAGTGGAAAAATCTACAGTTTGGTACATCCTGAGAAAGAAAGCAAGCACTGGTGAACTCAGCAACAAAAAAAGACCTGGATGTCCACGGAAGACAACAGTGGTGGATGATCACAGAATCATTTCCATGGTGAAGAGAAACCCCATCACAACAGCCAACCAAGTGAACAACACTCTCCAGGGGGTAGGCGTATTGATATCCAAGTCTACCATAAAGAGAAGACTGCATGAAAGTAAATACAGAGGGTGCACTGCAAGGTGCAAGCCACTCATAAGCCTCAAGAATAGAAAGGCTAGATTGGACTTTGCTAAAGAACATCTAAAAAAGCCAGCACAGTTCTGGAAAAACATTCTTTGGACAGATGAAACCAAGATTAACCTCTACCAGAATGATGGCAAGAAAAAAGTATGGAGAAGGTGTGGAACAGCTCATTATCCAAAGCATACCACATCATCTGTAAAACACGGTGGAGGCAGTGTGATGGCTTGGGTGTGCATGGCTGCCAGTGGCACTGGGACACTAGTGTTTATTGATGATGTGACACAGGACAGAAGCAGCTGAATGAATTCTGAGGTGTTCAGAGACATACTGTCTGCTCAAATCCAGCTAAATGCAGTCAAATTGATTGGGCAGCGTTTCATGATACAGATGGACAATGACTCAAAACATACAGCCAAAGCAACCCAGGAGTTGATTAAAGCAAAGAAGTGGAAAATTCTTAACCCAATTGAGCATGCATTTCACTTGTTGAAGACTAAACTTTGGACAGAAAGGCCCACAAACAAACAGCAACTGAAAGCTGCTGCAGTAATGGCCTGGCAGAGCATTAAAAGGAGGAAACCCAGCATCTGGTGATGTCCATGAGTTCAAGAGTTCAGGCTGTCATTGCCAGCAAAGGGTTTTCAACCAAGTATTAGAAAGGAACATTTTTTTTCCAGTTATTTAATTTGTCCAATTACTTTTGAGCCCCTGAAATGAAGGGATTGTGTTAAAAATGCTTTAGTTGCCTCACATTTTTATGCAATCGTTTTGTTCACCCCACTGAATTAAAGCTGAAAGTCTGCACTTCAACCGCATCTGAGTTGTTTCATTTAAAATTTATTGTGGCAATGTACAGAACCAAAATTAGAAAAAAGTTGTCTCTGTCCAAATATTTATGGACCTAACTGTAGCTAAGAACATGTTAATCTACAGACTGGTCCATATGTGGGACATTAGCTCAACCTGTATTAAGTTACATGAACTCATTCTATTCACAACAGTCACACAAAAGGCAATATAACTAAAAAACTTATGAAAAAACTTGTAATCCCAGCCCAACTTAAATTCCTTCATATGTCTCCATCAGCGTCTCTTGTTTTGTAAATGTGTTGATCAGCACAAGCAGCCTGATATCCACCCACCCCCTCGGCGGAGCTCAACACAAGCAAAATGTTCTCCCAGCTCGTCTTGTTTATTTGTGTTTGAGGTGCCAATACTTCTCTGCCACTCCTGACTTCCTCATACAATACCATAGCTCCTCTCGGGGCATCCTGTCATATGCTTTCTCCATAAAGACGCAATGCAACTCCATCTGGCCTTCTCTAAACTTCTCCATCAACATCCTCAGAGCAAACATTGCATTTGTGGTACTCTTTCTTGGCATGACACCATACTGCTGCTCACTAATCATCAAGTCACTTGTTAACCTAGCTTGGACTACTCTTTTACATAACTTAATGCTGTGGCTCATCAATTTTATTCACCTGTAGTTACTGCAGTCCTGCACATCCCCCTTATTCTTAAATATCGGCACCAGTACACTTCTTCTCCACTCCTCAGGCATCCTTTCACTTTCCAAGATTCCATTAAACAGTCTGGTTAAAAACTTCACTGCCATCTCTCGTAAACACCACCATGCTTCCATAGGTATGTCATCTGGACCAACGGTCTTTACATTTTTCATCCTCTTCATAGCTGTCCTTGCTTCTTCCTTGCTAATCTGTTGCACTTCCTGATTCACTATCTCCATATCATCCGACCTCTTCTCTCTCTCTCTCTTTCTCTCTCTCATTCTCTTCATTCATCAGCCTCTCAAAGTACTCTTTCCATCTGCTCAACACACTCTCCTCACTTGTGAGTACGTTTCCATCTTTATACTTTATCACCCTAACCTGCTGCACATCTTTCCCAGCTCGGTCCCTCTGTCTAGCCAATCAGTACGGGGGGTATTTTCCGTAAGTCGCTTAAATAATCCGAGATCAGATGCCTCATCTTGGATGAGTTAATGCCGGTGAAACTCATCCGGGATAAGTCAGTTTTTCAAACGTAGTCGTGTAGTAGATTAGTCCAGCTGGATCTAATCATCCGAGATGAATGCGCGCGCCTGCGCTGATTGGAAAGCCCATATATATTGAGTCTAGAAAACATGATCAGCAAGTCTTTGATAGGCTGTAACAAAATGACGAAAGAACGGGCACATTTTTTTTCACACAAGCAGAGCAGGACCTTTTAATCGAAGGACATGAAGAATTTCAAGATTTAATATGCACAAGGGGTAACACTGCAAAAGCAGCCCAAACCAGAAAAGACAGCTGGCAAAATTAAACAAACGCTAAGTAGTGTGCATTGTACTTACTGAATGCAGCGTTTCATTTCCTATGCGTCAGATTAATTATTATTTAATATGTCATAATTCCAGATCAAACGTGAGAACATGGGAACAGGTTAAAGTGAAGTACAAGAATATACTTCAAACTGGTAAATATTGGTATATAACTATTTAAAGAATTGTTGACATAAATAATCATATATAATTTTAAAAAACATTAATTTTAAAGCTAATAAGAAGGCAGACAAGCAAAAAACAGGTGGAGGTCCACGCGGTCCAGACCTAACCCCTGCAGAAGAGTTGGCTATCCAGCAAAATGCCCATTGCCCTGTTTCTGAGGGCATTCCAGGGGAAGCAACTCCCCAGAACCAGTGCCAGGATGCAGTGGTCACTTCATTTCAGGTAAAGGATGGTCATTGCATATATTTGTCCTCAATGTGTGCCATAGGTATGTTCCATATAGCCCTCTTTTTTTGGGGGGGTCAGTTGCAGGGAATGTCATATCCCTAGAACTTGTGTCTGATCAACGAGATATTGACGAAGGTCAAATATTTGATAAAAACACTGTGTCTGGTTATTCATCAGGAGGAGAGGTACATTTTCCAAATAATGTTTGATCAAACTCCACTCTGATCAGTCCCATGTGCCCCAATCACATTTGGAAATCCTGGGTAATGAGAATGTTAGGCTGATTGTGAGATTCTTCATGTAACTGTGGGTTCCATGTAGGTAATACCTACCTGCAATGGCATGAAAAGCCTCTTTTATTGTATGCACACGCAGGTGTCCAGGAAACATTATGAAAACCCGAAGGAAATATTTCAGAGCCAAACAGACTTTACGAATTGCCTGTCAAACTGCACTTTTAGATAGATTTTCCGCATCGCCTACAGTATATAAAAAAAGTGCCACTTGCAAAAAACCTCAAAGCAATGCAATACTGTCTGTGTGGTTGTGAAAGCCCAACTTCGCCTAGTTTGACTTCGAATATAAGGTGGTAATAAATTTTTGAGGTACAATATTCCCCCTCGGCTAAAGTGGTATCTTTCGAAAAGAATTTCCTCTGGGAGCAATAAAGTATCTTGCCGATCACGCAACACCCTCTCTATATGAAATTCTCTTCTTATAATTTGCACACCAATATCAATTGGTTGCTCATTCATGAACGATGAAGCCATGACTGAATGAATTCCATGCACAGACACTGATTAAGTATGTGAGCTAATCCTTGTTTACATAGAACGAACCTGCTCCGAGCAGGTTTGAGGATTTGGATGTGCTGCTATGACAACACATCCAGCAAGAGTTTCAAAAAACCGATAGATCCAGGATCATGCCAAATCGTCAACAATTACATTCGGCTCAACGAGTAATCCATGTACGAAAAATACCCCCCAGGTCCTTTTCTCCCTCCTTAGTGTCCAATCTCTCATACTACTCATCATATGTCTTTTCTTTAGCCTTCGCCACCTCTCTCTTCACCTTGCGCCTTATCTCCTTGTACTCTTGTCTACTTTCTGCATCTCTCTGACTATCCCACTTCTTCTTTGCCATCCTCTTCCTCTGTATACTCTCCTGTATTTCCTCATTCCACCACCAGGTTTCCTTTTCCTCCTTCCTCTTTCCAGATGTCATGCCAAGCACTCTTCTTGCTGTCACCCTTACTACATCTGCTGTAGTTTCCCAACTGTCTGGTAAGTCTTCACTGCCAACCCAGTGCCTGTCTCACCTCCTCCCTAAACTCAACCTTGTAGTCTTCCTTTTTCAACTTCCACCATTTGATCCTTGGCTCTGCCCTCACTCTCTTCCTCTTTTTGATCTCCAATATCATCCTACAGACCACCATCCTATGCTGTTTAACTACACTTTCCCCTGCCACCACTTTGTAAATGTGCATTACACATTGGAGAGAAAAATAAAAGAAAATGATAAATTTTTTTATAATACATACGAATATTCAAATGCTTACTCCAATGGATCTGATTGACTTTTACTGTAGTCTGATTATGTAAACAGCAATTAAACCAGATTTTTGCATAATACATAAAAACACTTGATTAAACAGTCTTCAGCTTGATCTAATTACACAATCAACAACTGGATCTCAGTTCAGTAGTCCAATTATATAGCATCAATTACCAATGCATTACAGGATTCTTCAAGGCTATAGATTAGTTCAGATGAATGGCTTCTATTTTAAATAGAAGGAAAAAATATTTTTCTTTCAGCGTGGGTCATGGATAAAAACATGCTTATTTTTAAACAAAATTTTTAACATAACTAATTTATTTTACCTGTGTAGCAGGCAACTCCAGTTTCGCCTTTGCTGAAGAACTGTTATCTTGTACTGAAAAAGTGAGAAACCATATGACATTTAATTAAAACAAGTTCAATCAAAGAGAAAAAAAAGCCATTATCAAGAAGTAAATATTTTAAACAAAAACACATGTGCCACAATTGTTGACACCCTTGGAAATTAATGTGAAACAATGTAACTGAAACATGTTTCCCATTTAAATTGGACAAGTTGATTGGAGTGTATAGGAACTTTCCAGCTGAAACAAATGACTTCCTGATTAACTGGGATAGAAATGTGAGGAGACACAGAACCAAATTTCCTTAGCCAACCATCATCATGGCAAAGAAAAGAGAACACTCAATCCAAATGAAATCTACTCACCTGAAAATGCCCATTTCTACAGTTAGGGCAATAATAAAAAAGTGGTAATCAAGTAGAACTGTGACAAACATGCCAGGAAGAGGACCCAAGTTTATTTTATCCCCACGTAAATTGAGAAGGATGTTAAGACTGCCAATAATATCTCTAAGGATCACTGTTGGGGAATTGCAAGAAAAAGTAAAATCCTGGTGGTTATCAAGTCTCCAGGACCACCATCAGACGGCATCTCCATACCAACAGATTATTTGGAAGGTATGCCAGAAAAGAAGCCTTTTCTGTCAGTTATACACAAACATAAGCAGTAGTAAAACGTTATTACAACTTTGACTGGAACCATGTTCTATGATCTGATGAAACAAAAATTGAACTTTTTGTCATTAAATACGCAAAGTGGGTTTAGTGTAAAAAGAAGGATGGCTATAACGAAAAGAACCTTGTCCCATTAGTGAAATATGGTGGAGGTCCTGTGATGTTGTGGAGCTGTTTTTCCTCCAAAGGCCCTGGAAACATTGGTAGGGTACATGGCATCATGGATTCCATGAAATATCAGAAGATTTCAAATCAAAAACTGGCTGTTTCCGCCAGGAAACTAAAACTGGATCGTCATTGGATCTTCCAGCAGGATAATGATCCAAAACACATGTCCAAATCAACCCTGCAGTGGTTAACTGACCATAAAAATCCAAATTCTCAGTCCCCTGACCTAAACCTTATTGAAAACGTGGAGTGATCTGAAAGGAAGAATACACAGGAGAGGGCCTAGGACCCTGGATGATCTGGAGAGATTATGTAAAGAAGAATGGTCTCAGATACTATGCTGTGTATTTTCCAACCTTATAAAAGATTACAAGAGAAGACTCCATGCTGTTATATTGTCAAAGGGAGGTTGTACAAAGTATTAAATGCAGGGGTGCCAACAATTGTGGCACATGTGTTTTAATTAAAAATATTTTTTGGTGAGTGCTTTTTTTTTTTTCTTTGAATGGACTTGTTTCAATTAAAAGTCAGATGTTTCTCATTTTTTCAGAGCAAGATGACGGTTCCTCAGCAGTGATTTTTTTTCTCACCCTTCCTACTAATTCCTGCAAAGTTTGCCAATAATAGTCGAGGGCACTATATATATATATATATATATATATATATATATATATATATATATATATATATATATATATACATACAGTGCATCCAGAAAGTATTCACAGTGCATCACTTTTTCCACATTTTGTTATGTTACAGCCTTATTCCAAAATGGATTCAATTCATTTTTTTCCCTCAGAATTCTGCACACAACACCCCATAATGACAACGTGAAAAAACTTTACTTGAGGTTTTTGCAAATTTATTAAAAATAAAAAAACTGAGAAATCACATGTACATAAGTATTCACAGCCTTTGCTCAATACTTTGTCGATGCACCTTTGGCAGCAATTACATCCTCAAGTCTTTTTGAATATGATGCCACAAGCTTGGCACACCTATCCTTGGCCAGTTTCACCCATTCCTCTTTGCAGCACCTCTCAAGCTCCATCAGGTTGGATGGGAAGCGTCGGTGCACATTCATTTTAAGATCTCTCCAGAGATGTTCAATCGGATTCAAGTCTGTGCTCTGGCTGTGCCACTCAAGGACATTCACAGAGTTGTCCTGAAGCCACTCCTTTGATATCTTGGCTGTGTGCTTAGGGTTGTTGTCCTGCTGAAAAATGAACCGTCGCCCCAGTCTGAGGTCAAGAGCGCTCTGGAGCAGGTTTTCATCCAGGATGTCTCTGTACATTGCTGCAGTCATCTTTCCCTTTATCCTGACTAGTCTCCCAGTTCCTGCCGCTGAAAAACATCCCCACAGCATGATGCTGCCACCACCATGCTTCACTGTAGGGATGGTGCCAGGTTTCCTCCAAACGTGACGCCTGGCATTCACACCAAAGAGTTCAATCTTTGTCTCACCAGACCAGAGAATTTTCCTTCTCATGGTCTGAGAGTCCTTCAGGTGCCTTTTGGCAAACTCCAGGCGGGCTGCCATGTGCCTTTTACTAAGGAGTGGCTTCCGTCTGGACACTCTTACCATACAGGTCTGATTGGTGGATTGCTGTAGAGATGGTTGTCCTTCTGGAAGGTTCTCCTCTCTCTACAGAATACCTCTAGAGCTCTGACAGAGTGACCATCAGGTTCTTGGTCACCTCCCTGACTAAGGCCCTTCTCCCACGATCGCTCAGTTTAGATGGCCGGCTAGCTCTAGGAAGAGTCCTGGTGGTTTCAAACTTCTTCCACTTATGGATGATGGAGGCCACTGTGCTCATTGGGACCTTCAAAGCAGCAGAAATTTTTCTGTAACCTTCCCCAGATATGTGCCTCAAGACAATCCTGTCTCGGAGGTCTACAGACAATTCCTTTGACTTCATGCTTGGTTTGTGCTCTGACATGAACTGTCAACTGTGGGACCTTATATAGACAGATGTGTGCCTTTCCAAATCATGTCCAGTCAACTGAATTTACCACAGGTGGACTCCAGTTAAGCTGCAGAAACATCTCAAGGATGATCAGGGGAAACAGGATGCACCTGAGCTCAATTTTGAGCTTCACAGCAAAGGCTGTGAATACTTATGTACATGTGCTTTCTCAATTTTTTTATTTTTAATAAAATTGCAAAAACCTCAAGTAAACTTTTTTTACGTTGTCATTATGGGGTGTTGTGTGTAGAATTCTGAGGAAAAAAATGAATTGAATCCATTTTGGAATAAGGCTGTAACATAACAAATGTGGAAAAAGTGATGCGCTGTGAATACTTTCCAGATGCACTGTATGTATATATGTATGTATGTATATATATATATATATATATATATATATATATATATATATATATATATATATATATAATAACCACCTGGGTATGATATTACAAACAAATCTGAGGGGAAAAATGATTAGATTTATTCAATCTACAGGTTAACTAACAAATCATATTTAAACTTTCCTCTTAAACTAAATAAACGTTAATAAAATTGACTATTTCTAATGCGTCAAGTACTTGGGGTATCAAATCATTATAAAGAATAAAGAGTGAATAGGAGGAAGACAACATTTACTTTACATGTAGTAATCATAAGAAAGGCACCATGTAATGTCAATGCAGTACTGGAGCAAAAGTAAATTGCAGCAACATAATGATGGTTCAGAGCAAAGGAAAATGTCCAAAATCAGCTAAATAAACAAAAACAAGAATACTAAAGATTGTGGCAATGCCCAAAAACTAAACTGGGTAATGACTGATGAATTTTATACTTCACAAATCACAGTCACAGCCTAAAGTTTCCAACAACTCCTCAGTGAAGTTACAGTAAGTAGCAATTTGAATATTTATAGAAAATCTGTTAATTCATTAAGTCCATTGGGGTTTTGAGTAGTAAGTGTAAAATCAATAAGCCTTATGGTGTAGTCATTACTTGTCACAATTACCTCCTCCTGGGAAAACAACCTCTTTAATGGTACATTTCAAATCTTCTAATACATTGTTAGCCTCTGTAAAATGACAAGACACCAAGTGTTTTGTATCATGTTTAGGAATTTTCAGTTTATGTTCAGTTATACAGGTCCTAAAATTCTAAAACATTTTTTAAACATACAATAGGTGGGCATGGACAAATTTGTTGGTACTCTTCCTTTGGGAAAAGATAGTCTGAATTAAATTTAAATTGACAAAAGTCATTGCCACCCATCATTGTTTATTTTGTATTTAACGAAAATCAGAATTTGCTTTACAGTTTTACAGGAAAATGGCATGGGCAAAAATGATAGCACTTTCATTTTGTTGCACATCCTTTAGAGACCATCACTGCAAACAAGTGATTCCTGTTGCTCTCAATGAGAATTCTGTTCCTGTCAGCAGGTAATTTGGTCCACTCTTCCTGAGCAAACTGCTCCAGCCGTGTTAAGTTTGAAGGGTACGCCTTCTAGTCTGCATGCTTTCCATAGATGTTCAATAGGATTCAAATCAGAGCTCATAAAGGTCACTTCAGAATAGACCAGTGTTTAGTTCTTAGTGGTACTTTTAGCTATGCATTTTAGGTCATTATTCTGTTGGAGGATCCATGACCTGCAACTGAGACACAGCTTTCTGACACTGGGCAATATGTTTCACTCCACAGTCTTGAGATTTCATTGTTCCCTGCTTAGACTCAAGGCAATTTTTGGAGTATGTTAAAGGACTTAAAATTATTATCACTTCTAATATTTGATGAAGTAAGAAGAAGATCTCTGTCTGCATTGTAAGTTTATACACTAAGTGTACAGATCTTTTAGAGAACCCTCTTTGTAGAAATCACTGTTTCTGGGACAGATCCTACATAACGGTAAAAACTGTGAAACAGTTCCATAAATGGTTGAGGATGCTGTGACGCGCAACACATCGTGCTTCAACAGCGACTTCACAGCCCTGTTGTGCAGCATGTCCATTGGCCACAGAAGGCTCATCACCGCGACAACGAGTTTGCTCACAGCCCCACCATGCAATGCGTCCGTCAGCCGGGGACTGATTGCCGACCCACAGGGTACTTTAATTCAGCCAGTGACCTGGCCACTTTCTTTTTGGCCCCTTTCCCCCAGGACTATCCGATCCCAGTCACGGATCTGCAACTGTGGGACAAACCTAACGAGGAAGATTATCTGTACCTGAACTGAAGGAGGGGGCCGAGGCAGAATAACTAATGAAGTCACTGCTTGTTTGCTGTGTTTGTGTGTCATGGAGTGATGGCTCCCGCATCAATAAATATGCTTGTTGTTCATGTTTGAAGTTAAAGTTAATAAAGCTGGTCTTCTGAAGCCTGAGACAGAGCCTCATTTTTCGGGTGTAGGACAGCGACTCACACGTCACAGATGTAAAGAAATAGTTTGTAATAAATTATTGTGAGTCATAGGTTTTTGATACACAGAGAACTGAAAATCCATGCCTCTACATAAATAACAGTATCAAGAAATAAAATGGAAATTTCATTATACTGTTAAATGAAAGACAAATTGTTATCATACCTATTCAAAAATGTATGAAATTGGAATAATAACTCCAAATTGTTGTTCCAAATTAAAATATATCATCAGTGTGTTATCTTAACCATTTAGCTATTTGTTGATAGTACTGATTTGTGCGCCCTAAAACATTAATTACAGGTAATATTAATTAGCCATGTTTACAAAAAATTGTTTAAAAAGTCATTTTTTATCCATTATCCACAAATGTGTTGGTGTGGTAGAAATTAACATAATTAAAGAAATAAACTTATCCACGACTGGAACAATGTCGATAAAATCTCATTGAGTCACAAACCAGGCAGGAGAAAACTGTCCATTGTGTCCATTCATTACAGCCTCCTGTTACTCATTGAAGAAAAAGGTAAGGGCAGAGGTCCATTTTCTAAACTACTGAATTTGCAAAACAGTGCTGAATTAATGCTTACATATTGTCTGATTGATTAAAAGACATGAGGTGTTTTAGTATAGACCACAACCAGCCTAAAATAAAAGTATTTCTCCATTATATTCTTGTTCTTCAGTCTCTTGAATTTAGCTCTTATTCTGTTATAACACTGTATACATGCCAAATAGCAAATCGTACTAGGTGCATGAAAGAACATTACATAAGCCAGTTTCCTGAACACATCCCCCTGGAACATTCTGCTTGTTTACTTCACAATTTCTGCAGTTTCTTCATGACATTTCTAAAACAAATACTTACATATTTCACCGTGCACTGCAAACAAAAATACTTAACTACTGTTAAGTCTAAATTGTTGTCTCACATTTGCTTAATTAATGTTAACAGAATTTGACTTCTGAATGGGTCAATTGAGATTCAGTTGATGATTGTGTAATTGAGTGTTTATTATGTAAGGTTGGGTTCATATTCATGATATACTGAAACACCACTCGTAAGTGCAGTCTGCAGTTCAGTTTTCATGAGTTATCAATACACGTTTCACTGAAACTGGTTCAGAAATATGGGACTTTATAACAATGAGGAATTTAACAGCTTTGGATCTTGCATTGCTCTCAACCATAGTCTTTCTAGCATGGCAGAGAAAGACAGTAGCCAAATTTCCAGTACTTGTTTTTCTGGAGAAATCAAATTAGAGGTCTTAGCTTCATTTAAAGCCTCAACTGTAATATGAATTGTCTAATACATACACAGTAATGGTCATTCCACAAGGGACTCATTTTGTAATTTAAAATTACTTCCTGTATTGGATAGTGGATCAGCCAAACAAGAAGCATGAACAGCTGTTAATTCCGTGCCCGAACTAGAACACATCATAGTGACGCACACTGATGCAGAGATTTTCATGTCTCCAGTAAGGGTGTAAACATTGTAATAGAAGTAAAAGCATTATGTGTCTAGTATGGTAGCCAGAATAGCTGGTATTAGAAGGTATAGCTCAGCTGAGCTTTTGGAGAAGATCACTGATCATCTGCCTTCGGTAGAGCTAACAACAAATCTTTTCAATCTTTGAATTCTAAGGACACAAGGCTGAACAGCACCAGGATGGCATAAATGATTCCAATGGCACATGAGTTAACTTAGGCACTTTGTGAGAACGTAGAAGCAGAATAGGAGAGCCAGGCTACTGGCCCTAACCCTAAAGACTACTGTGACTAAGACGATTGTACTGTTGCTCTTCCTAGTCAATTTATTTACTGGACAATAAAATGGAGGTGATAAGATTAAGGCTGAATACACACAAGGAAAAGATGAACTGATGTTCATTGATTTTTACAGAATGGCATAGGTTTTTGATATGGTCCCACATAAGAGGCTACTGCTCAAACTAAAATAAGTGGGAATTCAAGGTTTATTGTGCAGATGGTTTCAAAGTTGGCTTAAACACCAGGGTTTTGGTGAGATAATCTTTTTCAGAACTAGGCATTGTTAAACCTTCTGTCACTCGGGAATTTCTTTAAGTGAATATACACAAAAGAATCTTGATAAAAATTTTAATTACAGTCCTTTATGCCTGTGTAACACATACTGTAGTCACAGTCAATGTAAAAATTGACAATTGCAATTGCAGATCTTGTTGATGGACCTCATCAATTAACATAACTGCAAATTTTTGGAATTTTCTGTGATGACTTTCTAGCACAGTCTTGCTCGTCCCCTTTTCAGCTTTTTCTGATAGTCAATAACCTACCACTTGATGTAGCCGATGCTGTGCAAAGGTTTTTTATTTTCCCCTCAATTCTGTGATGGTATGTAAAACATGAGATATCAGACAGAAAAAGCTTCTCTTCTGTTTCTGAAGTCCAAATCAACTGCATTCCTTATTCCTCGACAATGCAGTTTATGCATTGTACTTGGTTGTCACCTATCATTGATACAGAGCCAGCTCCAACAACTAAAGTCAAAATCATAGAGGACTCATTGTGTCTTAATTCAGAGTGATAGAGTCATGGACTAGTTTGGGGTGTGTTGCTGGATATGTCACATTATGCAACTGGCCTTCACAGGAGCACATCACCTACTGCCTCCAACTCACAAAGATTATGTAAATGAAGGCTACCACTGAAGAGAAGAGTTGCATAATGTGACATGACCAAAGTTTGCAGATAGTACCAAGCTAAGAAGAGTGACATCTAATCTAATATCAGATGAATTACTACAGCAGGACCCAGATAAAATATAAGCATGGGCAGATTTTCAGTAAATGTAATTAAATGTTAAGTGTTAATAATTATAAATAAAATGTATATTATTATTATTTTATTTAGTGCCTTTCCCATGTTACAAATTTATACAGTAAACTTGTTAGATTGAATACACAGTGGGAAATCTGAACACATTATGAGAAGGATTTAGTTGTCGTGTTATTTAAATTACTGTCTATATCCAGGTTGTGTACAAGAAACCATTAAGAAGCTAAAAGAATGTTAGATTATATAGCACAATTTGTAAAGTATGAGTCAAGTGAGGTTATGCTTAAACTCTGAATCTAACTAGTATGGATTCGCCTAGAGTACTGTGTACGTTTTTAACCTCCATATTATAAAACAAGGTATATCAGTATTACAGAAAGTCTGGAGAAGAGTGACTAAGCTGATTCCAGGAGATTCTGAACGCTTCAATAATGTCATCTCATCATTACAGTACAGTACAAGGGGAATTAGTACAGTGGATCCTTACCTGTTACTTTAAGGACAAGTTTCACTCAGGCACGAGGAGCCTTTTCCTCACACAGAACCACTGACAGATGGAATAAATGACCAAATAGTGTGGCAGAAATTAAGGATCTTCAAATTTCAAATTATTGTAAACAAAATTGTTCTATTGTTATCATGTGTGAGGTAAGCACTAAAGCACTAGCTTTTCAGTGGTATACTATATTAATCCCCAAGGGGAAATTCTCTTCTTCGCATATGTCATCTTACTCAGAGTTTTTAGGGGCAGAGCACAGGGTCAGCTGTTTGTACAGCTCTGTGAGCATTGACATTTTTGTTTGTCAGTTAATATCTATTCCCAGTTGTTTCATATAATAATCAAATCCTTGTAAAGTTTTACTTCCAAAACATACTATGCACTGCTGACAAATGATGTGATGTGCTGTAATCACTTCATGTTTGTCAATGTAATATTGTAATTTTTTATTGAAATTTTTACTGAACAAGTTGAAGGTGCATAATTCTCATTGCTACCTGGGTTTCCTGCTGCCTCTTATTTATACCCTCAAACCCCATGGTCCAAAAAGAGAAGGTGAAGATAAGATATGACTGCTTTTTGACCTAAAGTATATAGCCCAAGTGTTAATAGGTATATGTGTAGTCATTTAATTTCTGGCATTAATGATGCTGTAACTTTTCACACTTTTTGTCTTTAACATAATTATGGGGTAAAAAAAAAGAAGGTGGAGAAATTCATTGTGGTGTTCGTAGGGGTTCTGCACAATATAGGTAAAAACTGACACTGGAATTTTTTTTCTGTGATAAATAATGAGATATGAAAAAATATATGTATAATAATAGATATATCAAAATATTTTCAGCAGTTGACTTTATGGAAGAAATTTATCATTCTAGAGTGATGTGCGAGTATGTTTCAAAAGAGGCAGCACACGTTTCAGAGCTACTCCTGTCAAATAATGCTGTACTATTTTTTTTTGGTGGGAGGGACATTGTATGTGGAGTGTGGTATATGCATAATTCATTTGGTTGCTTTTTATGTTAACAAAAAGCAGAGGTATTCTTTAATTTTTTTTTTGTGTGAATCAAAAAGTAACTCAACAGTAATCTCGCTATTCTTACAAAACGCTTCTTTAAAGAATGACGTGCAAAGATGAAATATGTCATAACTTGAAAAGTTCCCATTCCACATGAACGTTGCCGATTGCTGATGATTTTTTAATCAAGAAATTCAACCACAAAATCTAATAGTCAGTACAGGCTTTCTGTCAGCAACTCCTGACAGAAAAGCATTTTGGAATTAGTTACTAGAGGTGGGGAGCATGCAAGTATTGGCCTAATAATTCATATGGATCCTAGAAAGTTCCCTTTGTCATCTAAATAATTTTGTTCAAGACTTCCTGTGTATTTTTTGGTAAAGAATCATTTTGGAATAGCATGTTATACTGCTAGAAATTGAACCCCACCACCACCTTCTCGCAGTGTGACACTGTTTCTCAAAAGCTAAAAAAAAATTAATTTGTTAGTTGTTGTGTGCTTATTAGTTTAATCAACCTTAAAGGATGGTGTTTGTGTTTAAGATAACAAAAAGGCGCATGTTGTTGAAGAAATGAGTTTCACTCTTGGTTTAACTGAAAAAATTTCCAAGCCTTTTTATCAAAAAAATAAAAACTGCCACGGAAGGATTCATAAATGAATCCCATTTCATGAATGTAAATGGAATGTTTTTTATAACACTGCCTGTCCTGCATGTAAACCCATCAGGCAAAACTGCAGTATTACACTATGATCAACTGAATTACAAAACATTTCTTGTATCTGTAAAAAGAGAGTATCGTAATTACAAGCTTACGGGGCGTTTCTTTGAGAGGGACAGTTAAAACACCTGATCAATAAAACCTGATATCCTCAAGTCCAAGAAGCTAGATGAAGAAGTTAGAAACAGATACAAAAATACAACCAGACATGCTTCACATACTGTGGACAAACTGCCTGCCTCAAGTTTAATATTCTTTTTCATTTTGTTCTATTTGTGCTTAAGTTTGTTTCCGCTTGCTCTTTTAGGATGCCATTTCAAAAACAAATTGATTGCCACCTCTTATTTTTAGAGAGTAACGTTGGGGACCGTTTTCATTCACACCATGAGTCTTTTGTGACTTATCCATGAAAGTGTTTGCTTGTCATCTAAATAATACGAAAGCAGTTCTGCTAAAGAGGTTATAATAAATATGGTGTTTATATTTGTATTCCTTTTCATTGTATCTTCAAATTATGCACTTGTAAATGGTTAAATTAAATAGCCAAAAATTGGTAATAAAACACTTTTAATGTATCTGTATATGATTTTTAATGTACAAATCCTTATCACAGCCTTCAGTTATTTCTGAAAAAGTTTTTTTTTGTCTTCCAAAAATGAATAAATGTAGAGTTTCATATCTTGAAGCAGTATTGGAAAGTGTCTTAAACCTTTTTGTCCTGTGTTTAGATTTTGCCCCTGTACATTGAAAATGCTTCTTGCTATTTTGGTCGCATTGTCCAGGGAATGGAGGATCCATATGAGATCCTTAGTGCTGCCATGTCTGAATATTATAAATCTCATAAACATCATCCAAAAACAGTTGAAGTGGGAATGTTATATGGAATTCAAGAGAAGACCATTTTTAACAGGTACTTTAATGCTGACTAAAGTGAATTAGTGCTTCTGAGAGGCATAATATTTTTAAAACATCTGCCTGAATGTATTATACATTAAGGAAACAAGAAAGTTAATTCTGTTTGTCATATTTCTAATTTGCTTGGAAAGCATTTAGTATTCACAAATTTCCTTATAGTCTGCTATTACCTTTTCAGATTAGTTTCTTGTTTAACTGGGAGAGCATAATCTTAGTTTTCAGTGTCTTTAACACAGGCAGGACATCCAGGGGTCCCCCTAGAGACTTTGGACCCAGTAAAAATTATATTGTACTGGGGCCTGCACCCTGACCACGCCAACCCTGTACATAATGGCTGTGTCACCACACTGGCCACCTAAAACATATGATGCTTTTGATAACTTTACCTTTGCAGACTGGTATAGATCTAGTTGAGCCCCACAGTCACTGGGGATGCCAAATTAGTTTAAAAAAAAAAAAGGCTAAAGTATTCAAGTTAAAAAAAATAAATAAATATTTCAATATATTTTCTAACTTAGCGTAATCCATGGTAAATATTTAAATAAACTTGTGTGGGAAAAACCAGTTTCCCTACCACGACCATGCCTTTTTCCTTCACTCCCTTTCTATAAATGTAATATTAGCTTAAGGATTCCAGGTTTAACTTGTTTATACATGCTTTTTGGATGAATTATTATTTTGGTAATGGTGGCAACATCAAGCATAAAGCCAACAGGAAAACAATAGCTCTCATATTTAAATGTAAGACTCATCAAATTCCTGCATAGGTACACTCTATAAAAGAAAACTTTCTGCTTGGCTACTTTGTCTTCAGTCTAGAAATAATGATTAGGTTAGTCCAAACTTGTTAGGATAGTGAAATATAAAATCAGCCACAAAAAAGGCTTAAATCCTGACACACAGCACTTCTGCAAAGCATGAAATGCTTATGACATTGTTTCATGGATACTGCAGCCTTCAAATGCAAGGGGCTCATTAAAATGCCTTTTTCTTGGTGTACTCTGAGATCAAAAAGAAATATGTGCATATTTGTCTATAATGCACATATGAAGCTCAGGCGAAAGAACCTAAATGCAGTCATTATTTTATTTTTCCCTGGTTAAGTGGAGTTTTGATCCTTAAGGCCAGAAGGCTGTCTCTTTTATATAAATTTAGGTACTATGACTCATTTGAATAGGATGATGCCTGTTTTTTACATCTCACAAACAAAGTAACTGAATATATTATGTTATGATTGGTAAATGTTTAATCCTCATTATAAGTTTGTTTAGCAGATGTTTTCAAAGCAACTTAAAATTTGTAACATGAGTTTGAGTGTTTACCAGAAAAGTACTAAGTTAACACTAGAATTCCTGAAGCCTACGAATAAACTCATAATCCCGGCCCTCCTTAAATCCCTTCACACCCCTACCATCAGCGTCTTTTGTTTTGTAAATGCATCCGTCAGCACAAGGAGCAAGAAGCCTGATGTCCCATCCCCCACCTTCATGAAGCTCAGCTTATGGGCAAAAAGTTCTCCCAGCCCAAGCCAAGGTTTCTTATCTGCGTGCAATGTGCCAGGAATTGTATAGGTAAATAATATAGTATATCGTTATTTGGAATACATGCACTTCATGTGTGTTCTGTGTCTACAAAAATCTGGGTAAGTGTAGCATAAAAGGAAATACGAGAAATGCAAGAAATGCTGAACACATACCTAAAGCAGAAACTTTTTCCATGTTATACTAATAATTACGAGAAGTTTATAATGTGTGAAGACTTTAGTCCAAATGTTCAAATATCAAATAAACACGTGTGCTTTTATTCAAGAATATTACCAAAGAAAAAAAAAAACATTTGATTTACATGTGACTGTCAATGAGTTAAAAACTCAAGCTCAAATGTCAATCGACAGGGAGTTTACACATACTATATTTTTGAATGGTGCAGAGGTCAGAATTGCTGCCTTATTAACCTGAAGGTCCCAGGTTATATTATTATTATTATTTCTACATTATAATAAAAACATGTAAGATTTGAGTCTGTAACACCCAATGTAAATTTTGGCTACTTGTAAAAGCGCTTTTTTTTTTTTTTTTTTTTTTTTTTTTTTAATTCAGTTTTATTGTCTCAGTGACATTCACATGGTACACTGAACTTGTTTCTCTGTCTCTGAGTTGATGGCATTTGTCTCCCATTCTTTTCACAAGAGCAGTGCTGTTGCTGATTCCTGCTCAGAACTGTTTGTTGTACCGGCAATCAAAGATATGATGTCCGTGACCGCTGTCAGACTGGACAAAGGCAGGACTGTAGCAACAGACAGCTTCTTCACACCGTTTTCGCCGGCTAATAGACTGCTGTAACATAACGCAACTCTGCTTGGCACCATAAGTAAAATGGGACTTCTACCTGCAGCTAAAGTCACTTCAGTATTCGAGCAATTCACCACACTAGTGTTTAGATCTGACAACGCCGTGCTGACGGTGTATGCAACCCAAAAAGAAGAAGCCTTTGATTTCAGTCTGTAACAGCCGGTGTTTTTGATAAGGAGCCTTGGCTTGAGCTGGGAGAGCTTTTGGCCCATAAGCTGAGCTCCGTCAAGGCGGGGGATGGGACAGCAGGCTGCTTGCTGCTTGTGCTAATTGACGCATTTATAAAACAAAAGATGCTGATGGCGAGGTGCAAAGGGATTTAAGGTTACAAGTTTTTTCTTGGGCTTCAGGAATTATAATGTTACAAAACATTAAAAAGCTGCCTAGCATCAAAATCATTAGCAACACAAATATGTTATTTTTTGTTTACTGTGCTATAGCAAATTCCTTGTGGATTACTTAATATAATTGTTTGGTTGTTGGGTTAGGTGGACTAACAGTAATAACCTGTCCTTTCCTTGAGAAAAATTAGATGACCAACTGTTACCCTCTCTACCCTTGTTCAAGTTTTTCTTGCATTTCTTTTTGGACACACACAATTTGGTTTTCAAACTTCAATTTAAGCAGACTGAAAGCACATCTAACTATGTCTAGCAAATGTGTGGACTATCTCCACTTATGGTGCCACAAGGACATCTGTTAGAAAGTGTGATGCTGTACAAATTATTTACTGATAAAAGTGGACCAGTAATTGTTAGACATAAAATGCAATCAGAATTTGATCCATATTTTTTGTCACTTGGTTTAATGGAAAATATTACTTTGTTAAATGAATTACATGCTATAAATGTGACTCTGTTTACTACTTTACCTGCTTTTTACTAATGGGTCACAGTGTCTCTGGTTTTCCTATATATTTTTTTAAACTTGCAATTGATACAGTGTATGCTTTTTTTCCCTAAATATGATGTGTGTCATATTTTAAGAATGATCCCAAGAGTGGTATGTGCACAGTTTTAAGAAAACTTGCAAAAGTCTAAAAATGAATGCAACAATTTGATACTGAGGGCAAGAGTTGGATCTTTTAAGCAAGTTTTTTTTTTTAATGCTTCTTTAATATGTATTACTTTTTCGTCCTTTGTAAAGGGTTCAAGTTTTGGAAGTTTTTGAAAAAGAGGAAGGTATTTTCCAGCAAGTCACTATTAAATACATAGATGATGGGAGGATAAAGAAAGTGCAAGCTCACAATTTACTTAATTTGCCGAGCAAGTTTCAGAGTCTGCATTTTCAAGCAGCTGAAATCATTCTTTATGGTGTGAAGCCTTTAGATAATGAGACTGAATGGGACTCCATGGTAAGATCTTATAAGAAAATAGAATTATTTTGCAAATTTTAAAACTTAAAAAAATGATACGACTAAACTATGACATGTTGCTTATATGTGAATAGCTTTTAATTGTTAAATCACATTTTACATATTGTTTTGTACATAACAATTTTCTTATCTAATTGAAAATTTATTTTAAAAATATATTTGATGTGCCCTGTCTTTTTCATCTTTTACCATTTATGTGTGGAGTTGATGTGTTTGACCAACATTCTCCATATACCTTGGTCTTCCTTTACTCTATCCATCTACCTTTGCTTTGGCCTCTCCCATTTTCTCTTCCCCTATACTTTCATTACCATAACTCTTTTGCCCACATTCATTGTCTCACCTAATCACATGACCATACCACTTCAACATACTTTCATGTACTTCCTTAGATATCTCTCCTACTTTTGCTGTACTTCTGATTGTCTCATTTCTTATCTAGTCCTATTTTATAACTCCACACATCCATCTCAACATTCCTATTTCTGCCACATCCAGCTTCTTTTCATGTGCTCACTCTTCTGCCCATGTCTAAGCTCCATATATCACAGCTGGCCACACCACTGTCTTAAAAAACTTATCTTTAACCCTTGTTTTGATTCTTCGGTCACACAATACCCCTAATAACCTTCATCCAATTGTTCAATCCACATTGCAGTCTATGGGTTATCTCTGCATCCAGTTTTCCATCTAGGGCTACCACTGATCCTAGGCATTTACACATATATACTCTTTTGAATAGTTCTCCCTGCACTAACTTCAGAATTCTGATAATGTTCAAACTTCAAATATTCTGTCTGTCTTCCTATTTATCTTCACTCTTCTGTCATCCAAAGCCTTTTTCTATTTTTCTGTCTTCATCTCCATCTCCTCTTTTCCTACAAAACACATTGTCACCATCAAAAATTATGCACCAGGGAGATTTCCCTTTTATCCCGTGAGTCAAGTTAATATCTAGATCAAAACAGTAAGAGCTTAAAGAAGATTCTTAGTGCAGCCCTACTGTAACTGGAATTTTGTCTAATTCCCTGACACTGCTTCTAATCCAGATCTTCACTCCCTCATGCATATCCTGGACAATCTTCACATTTCAAGGATTAATAAAGTATATGAAATCAAATCATAAAAATTAAAAACTGGCTCTGCACCTCCAGACTTCATGAACTGGCACCCTATCATAAGCTCCAAATCAGTAATCACCATATGCAAGCCTTTGTTTTTCTAAGTGTTTCTGTATGAGCTGTCTCAATGCAAAAGTGACATCAGTTGTTCCTGTGCCTGGCATAAAACCAGACTACTACTGTGCCATGTGGTGGCCTCTTCCCGGAGTCTTCTTTCTGTAACCCTGTCCTGTATTTTCAATGTACATTATGTCACCTTTATCCCTTTAAAGTTTCCACAATTCTGAATACCTCCCTTCTTATTATAAATGGGTACAATCACACTGATCCCCAGTCCTCTAGTATTTTATCCTGTTGTCCTAACCAATACGTCTTTACCTACTCTCAATACAACTTTGCTCTTCTTTTCCCACCATTCCTCCACATTCTGAAATTGTACTTCATTCAAAACTTTCTTCCTAAACCTGCTCCTAAGCCCTTTCTCCTTTAGTCTCCATACATGATTCTTGACACTGCTTACTCTGTTTCTATTTTATTGACTCTGAACTCCCAGTCCATCACCGCCACTTTAGGCTGCACTACCACACTTTACCCATTTATAAATTTTCCATTCTTTTTCTTCCTTCAAATGAGATCTTCAATATATTAGAAAGTCTATTTTGTTTTGTCTTCTTCCATAATTGTAAGTCACAAACGAATTCACATTCTTCTCAAAAAATATGTTAACTATTACAAAATCAAATGCCATGACAAAATCTACTGTCTTCTCTCCACTGCTTCCCATCCTCAGTATTCCCTCTCCATCATCTCTGTACTCTTTCCCATGTGTCCATTTAGATCCACATCAGCAATCTCCTTTTCTCCCTTGTGTGCCACACTAAGCTCTCCATCCATTTGTAAACTTATACTTGTAACCTTCCTTATCCTCTTCCTTACTTTCTTCTTGAGGAGCATATGCACAGATTATATTAACTATAATTTCATCAAGGCTTGATGCTTTTTAGCTGTCACTCCTCCTATTCACACTGACAAGAGTTTTGTTATGTTCTATTGATACTGCTATTGCTACATACCATCCACACATCTTCATATTAGTTAGTTGAAATTTTTCATAATATAATCTGTAATTCTAAAGAAATGCACACAAATTACATTTGTGATAATTTTCCCATTTATTGACTGATTTTTCTCAACCTTCCCGTGTCTTTACAGGATCATAGGATAGTTAATAGCCTATTATAGCAACAGTGAATGCAAGGCAGGAACAGTCTTGTTGAATGAGCTCCCAACGTAGTCTTCTAATTCTTTTGAAGGGAAGGGAAAGGAAAACAAAAACATCTTACTTAGAAGCAATTGAAAATAAAAAGAAGCAAACAGACTTGGCAGTGAGCTGTTTCACTTTGCAGTCTCATCTGATTCTCTATAACTACTAATTTCTAGTATTAAACAGTCATTTGACTATTTCATATGACAACATAACACATAATAGAATTATGTAGTAGAAAACACATCAGAAAATGTCATAAGTAACCAGTGTGTGTAAATAAAGGGGAGAAATTCAAATGAGTAAGCAAAACAAAGGGTGAGAGTGAAGATTGTACTAAAAACAAAACAAGGAAAAACTCTTGCTGTGCGTTTGAAATCTACCTCCAACCCCCATCCCCCACCCTTTTTGAGACACAGCAATGTCAGAGAAGTATGGCACAACCTTAACCCTACAAGTATACCACTATAGACTTTGTAAGATTTTGGATGCAGATTATTCCATGAGGGCCTTGACTTTATTAAGAACTCTACACCCCTGCCTGAACATATCATGGTGCAAGGTTTATTTTTCCTGAATCTATTTTATCTAGAGTTTTAACTTTACCGTACACTGTTGCCAATGGGCCATATGTTACATTATTGTTAGTTGTGTTTTGGTACCTGTGTTAAAATGAAAGTAGAATATCTGTGGAAAACATCCATGTTACCTTGACGCTAGGTTCAGCATATGAATGACTGGATGCAGCTTATAAATATACCGTGTGTGCTTCTCTTTGAGTTTCTGAAGTATTCCATACAAAAAGCATTTGCACCACAGGGCCATTCCAGACCATTTAAAACTCTCCATCTACATTTTTTTCCTTATAAATACTTGAATTCATCTAAATATTAAGGCAAAATCAACTTGAATTATTATTTTAAAAACTTGATTTTAATTTATTTCTTGACATCGGTATCTTTTGAAGATATATGTAGTATTTTGTCAAGTGGCAAATTTAGGTAGGTTTACAAAAAACTTTGTAGTTTTTTTTAGATGTATTTAATTCACTCTTTTGTATTCTTTTTAATTTATCAGACCTCCAAACAGTTGCATGTTTGTTTACCATATAACACTGCATTTTGTTACTTTATTTTAGGTTAGCACTTACATTAACAAAAAGATCAGAGGAAAACTACATGAAGCAGATATTGTCTTATGTTTAGGAAACACAATTTGGATTGATAAAATGGTGAGTGATAATTACTATTTGTTGTTTTGAGTTTTCAAAAAAAATAATTATACTTGTTAATGGTTTCATTGCAATTTGGCTTTTTCTCTAGTATGAGCCTTTACCAAATTAGCTGCTTCATCAGATGCCACATATGTAGACACTGTCATCAGTGAGATCTCGTTAACAGCTGGCTTTAGTGATTATAATGAATAAATACGAACATTGCATAAAAAAGAAACGCAAGCATTTGACAGCAGGTCATAATGTTTATAACCAAAACCTTACACCTTAACAAGCTACCTGCCACTCATTTTTTTATTTAATATAGCACTTTTCATGGTAATCTCAAATAAAATTTTTCAGCACAATACTAAGCAAATCTGTAGCACTTGAACGTGGTATTTTGTGAAAGTACAAAGAGACAGTTGTTTTAAATTGTGTTACACTGAATAAGCTAGATTTATTTAGAAATAAGGATAAAGGTATGATTTGCCACAGGCAAAAATGATTGACTATTAAGCAGAACAAAAAATGGCCACATTATGAATTTGAATGTTAAGAATAAAAGAGTTTTGTGGTAGGATTGTGGCAAGACTGTAAAAACATAAGTCCCATGTAGGATTTCGTTGTTTTGAGCTAGTTCCCTCTGTTTGCATGTGTATGCTATTGTTCCTGCCCATGGTTTCTGTGTTTTTGTTTTTTGTTTTTTTTTTGCTGCTAAGCAATAAGCAGTGTGTTAGAGTACATTGTACCCTTTTTGTGTGTGTTTTGATTTTATTATTATACAGTAGTATGTGTTATTCAATTAGTGTGACTTAGCTAAAGGTCAGACTGCATTTTTATGAACAGTTTATGAAAATTTCAAATGGTTAACAAACTTTTTTTCTTGCAGTTATGTGTCTTTTAGATGAGTAAACATTCCTCATCAGAGGTCTTTAATGTGTTTCATTCTCACAGTGAATTCTGCTCAGAGTAAATAGTGAAATGTTACACTGTTAATAATTTTCTGTTGGTTTATTATATACCCGGCTTTAACAGTAGTTAAAGGCAGAGTAAGATTTAACTTTAAGTGGTGTAATACTTAGTGATAATGGCAGCAGAGAGTCGTGGCAGACATGCAAGAAAAGATTTCACTGTACCCTATGAACATGGAATTAACTTGAACTTAAATATTGATGAAATAGGTCTATGTTAAGCTTCAAAAAGAGAAAAATACTGCTGCTGATATTAGCATCAAACTTCTACTTCTCATTTAATAACACTCATATACACATAACCAAAAAGCCCGCTTGTTCAAACCAGGGCTGTAATAGCTCCCAATAGTCACACAGTACTGTAATACTACAAATAGGAGCAGATTTATAAGATATAGAGAATTTAGCAACCTAATCTTTTTTTTTTTAAGTAAAGAAAATTTAAATTGCAAATTCCATTTAAATTCGCAAATTTAAATTGCAATCCCAGTTATATGCATAGAATTACTAATAATTAATATTGCCCAACCCCAAAAAATGTGGTTTTGTAATATGCTATATCCCTTCATTAACTGCTTTTAAAGTACTAAAGGAGATTTTCTTTTTTGTAATATAGTCCGCAAACTAGTTCTTTGTAGGTAGCCACAAAATACATTGGACTTGTTTGTCTTGAATGAGCTTTTATCCCACTAATCACTGGTGGATTTAATTTCCTCAGCTAAAAAGTAGCTGCTGTTCTTTCTTTCTATACTTTTCTCAGAGCTTACAGGCAGTGATTCAAAGATTTCACTATCAATGCCATCAGACATTGCCAGTGTTTCTCCTGCCAAAGTAATTCATACTACTCTTTTGATTCTTTTTCAACAGCCAAAAAGGGGGTGAAAATCATCCTGCCTCTCCTGTCAAAATAATGAAGTGGCCTCCTTGTGTGCCACAATCAGGAAGATTCTCAAAGTGAGGCATGCCTGGAAACAATTACCCTAAGTTCTTGTCTATAAGCCGCGGCTTATCTAAGGAAAAAAGTTGTGAAAATGAAAAAATAGAATATCGGCTTATACATAAGTTCGGCTTATACAGTAATCCCTCCTCCATCGCGGGGGTTGCGTTCCAGAGCCACCCGCGAAATAAGAAAATCCGTGAAGTAGAAACCATATGTTTATATGGTTATTTTTATATTGTCATGCTTGGGTCACAGATTTGCGCAGAAACACAGGAGGTTGTAGAGAGACAGGAACGTTATTCAAACACTGCAAACAAACATTTGTCTCTTTTTCAAAAGTTTAAACTGTGCTCCATGACAAGACAGAGATGACAGTTCTGTCTCACAATTAAAAGAATGCAAACATATCTTCCTCTTCAAAGGAGTGTGTGTCAGGAGCACAGAATGTCACATAGAGAAAACAATATCTAGCAAACAAATCAATGGTGGTGTTTGGCTTTTAGGTATGCGAAGCACCGCGGCACAAAGCTGTTGAAGGCGGCAGCTCACACCCCCTCCGTCAGAAGCAGGGAGAGAGAGAGAGAGCGAGAGAGAGAGACAGAGACAGAGTTTGTTTTTCAGTCAAAAATCAATACATGCCCTTCGAGCTTTTAAGTATGCGAAGCACTGTGCAGCATGTCGTTTCAGGAAACAGCTTTACAAAAGATAGCAACGTGAAGATAATCTTTCAGCATTTTTAGACGAGCGTCTGTATCGTCTAGGTGTGCGAACAGCCCCAATGCTCAATCCCCATACGTCAGGATCACAGATAGTCAGCGCAAGAGAGAGAGAAAAGTAAGCAATCTAGCTTCTCAGCCATCTGCCAATAGCGTCCCTTGTATGAAATCAACTGGGCAAACCAACTGAGGAAGCATGTACCAGAAATTAAAAGACCCATTGTCCGCAGAAATCCAGCAAAAAATCCGCGATATATATTTAAATATGCTTACATATAAAATCACAATTTAAATGACCGCTACGCGCGCGTGTTGACTCGGCGACGCCCAGAGCAGAAAGAACGCGCTCCGGCCGCTCCAACCACGCCATGCGGGGAGTGAGAGAGACGCCAATATCTCACACTCTCTCCCCCCTTAAAGAAATTAAATGGGTGCGAGACCACTGACCTCCCTCCCTTCTATTAGTTATAGGTTATAGTACGTTCGGCTTATCCATGAGTCCGGCTTATCTATGATAAGATTTTATTTTAAAAATTCGTATGATTTTTGGTCTCCGGCTTATACACGAGTCCGGCTTATAGACAAGAACCTAGGGTAATCTTAATGACTCATTTCTGTTGAAACTTCAAGGCCACTTTCGCAGAATGAATTTTACAAATGACCTTGTTGGCTTAGCATATTGTTTGCACAGTAGCATGTGTAGCTGCTGGTATGTAAGGCAGGATCAAGCATGAGTCAAACACCTGCCGAAAGAAATCTCTCAGTCCAAAAGTTCGCTTTAAAAGGTTTAGTGAATTTTCAAAGCAAACAGCCCACACAAGAATAAAGAAAAGGGTTGTCTACACATGTAGAATAAAAGCAAAAAAAAAAAAAACCAGGGAAAAAATCTTCTCTAAACGTAGCCTTTTCTTGTTAAGTTGTTTTCTATACTTGATGATGCTTTACTTCGTATTCAGTACATTCTAAAAATACGGTGCTGCACATTCAATAGAGTAAGTTTCATTACATACTTTTGGGCACGTTAGTGCCTTACTTACGGCAAGGCAGGTCACTAACTGTGACTAATCTGTAGTCATTAGGACAAGAAACAGAATATACCAGTTCAATTCAGCTTGTGGGGGTTATAAGGGCCTCTCTTAGACTATACACTTTTTTGTAGGCAAACATTTAACATAACTACGCAAACACTACCTACTTGACATAACCTAAATAACTAGCAAATGGCTCTTACAACATGTTTTGTGGTGGATGCTAAGATGTAAGCATCAAACATGACATCAGGTTAACTTTTGTTGGCAACCCAGAGAATATGCCCTTGTTTTACTTTAATATGTCTAGTTTAGGTGCACTTTGGGGGTGGGGGACATCCCCTTTTAAGGCTGTAGATGAATTATGACAATAGGTTGAAGCTTCTCTATGTAGCTTTCTTACTGTACTGTATACATATTGTTCCATTAACACTTAACAAATTCCAGTACCACAAAGCAGAAGTGATCATTCTCTTCATAAATGACCTGGAAAGTTGATCTGAGGTGTGGAATAACTGTGATAGTAAAGGCGTATTAATTCATCAACATGACATGCAAGAATTCCAGTTACAGTACCGTCTTCATCCAACAAATAAAAATACTGCAGAATCCACTTGTGAACCCTTTCCACCTGTGTTCAGCATGATCTCCTTTACTTTAATTTACGAGTAAAGTGATGCATCTGTGAGACTATATACACATTTTTTGAGCCACCATAGTTTTTCTTCATTTTTAGCCTCAGTAGGTCAGTGAATATAAATATCCCAAGACAGTGTCATGTCTTATAGAAAAGCACATTTGATGTCCATGGAATACATTTTCCATTGTCTTTGACAAATGAGAACTAAAGTAGACAAAGAGATTCTGATGAACATGTTGGCAAATCATTTTTGAGCCCTTTCTTTTCTTGTTTCTCAAACCCTCCTGTCTCTGTATACTTGACCAATGAGTCTGACCAATTTCAGTCAGCATCCTCTGTAGGGACTAAAGAGTTTAGAATCTCTTTTTCATCTTCAGAGTCTTCATTATCTGATACAGTGTTTGATAAATCTCTTTCTTCATCTTTGTCATTCAACTCCTTTCTGTCCTATGGTAACTCGAGGTCCCTTCCATTTTACACAGTCAACTCTTTTGTAGCACACTATCTCCTGTTTCACATTTTTCATTTTCAGTATTAATCTGTTTCTGGTGTACTCTCCATATCCCGTTTTAACATTTTTTCTTCAGTGAATGCTCTTCTTGAAGCATGCATTGCTTGAAGAAGTTTACCCACTGACACACTTCTAATGGTGACTTCTAGGGCATATGTCCTATCCATAAGGACAGAAGGAAGATTTGGATTGTGGCCATACCTGATACGGGTTGTACCCATTAATATTGTGTGTTGTATTCTTTGTCATTAACCTTTGGCCTCAGTCACATCAGTATTCTTTCTTACTTTCTGTATAATTTCTTTGAATATGTAATTTTGTCTCTTAAGTAGTCCATTATTCTATAGAGACTTTATGCAGTTGTGGTTATTGTTTCAATGTTAAAGTTATCTGCTGTATCTCTGATTACATTTTTTATTAAATTCCCCACCATTGTTACTGAATGGTTTCGGAGGTGCTCCATGGTGCACATAACCTAAGAATGTATTAATTGTTTCTCAATTTCTGAAGGTCTCTTTGTCTTTATAATACTTCTTACCTTGAAATGTGTGAATGTATCAATGATATGAAGATACCATACTCTTGGTTCATGCAAGTCAATAGCCACAGTTTCATTATATTCACAAGCTAACAGAAAACCAACAGCTAGTCTGGATTTGTTTTTGATGTATTTCAGTGATGTCGCACAATTCTTAACGATTTGCTTAATTAAGGAAGCACACTCTCCATGCTTGTTTCCAGACCTATCAAGCAGTTTCTTTAATCTGCCCACTGAAGCATATCTAAATTGTAGGTGAAGATTCAGCAAGCCCTTTTCCTTCGCTTCTGTATTCATGTTTTTTGAGACTTAGAATCTCACTTTCACAGTGTTCTCTTTTTTTCTTTACGTCAGATGTTCACACAGTATTAACTAGAGATGGCTAGTTCAATAGTCATTGACTGATTACACATTATCTGCGGTGGGTTGGCACCCTGCCCGGGATTGTTTCCTGCCTTGTGCCCTGTGTTGGCTGGGATTGGCTCCAGCAGACCCCAGTGACCCTGTATTCGGATTCAGCGGGTTAGAAAATGGATGGATGGCTGATTACACATTATTGCTTTGTTTTCCTTGTCCAAAGGTGTTCCTGTCTTTTTTAAGGATGTTTTACTTAACAACATTGGGATGTCAATTGGAACCACATCTGTTTCAGTACTATATTATGTCTGTCCAATCTTTGCAGGGATTCCCTCTTGTTTGGTGGAATGTATGCCCTGATTGCAAAGGTCCAGTGGGCCGTTAGTGTAGCGCTATTGCCCAAAACAGCAGTCAGCCAGCAGGCACTGCCTGTGGTCCACTGGAATTTGGAACATCAGCTTTTCAGCAGCCTTCTGGTGGCCTACTAGTGTCAGCAGCGAGCGGTGGACAGTTGGTCTTTGGAAGGTAGGAGAGCATTTGCTGACAGAAATTTCCCTTCAGCACCTATATTCCTATTTATTTGATTTTATATTTGTGATTGTTATTGGCAGTTCATTAATTATCCACCATTCATGTTGGCAGGAATTTAATTGAACTACAACACACTTGGTAAAATTCTTGATTTTTTTTTATTAGAGTCGAAGAACTAAGATTATACTATACAATATACAAATGTAGCCTTCAATACGATACAAATAGGCCTATATACAAAAAGGCATAATACAGTCCAAACAATGTAGCCTAAAAATAAAAAAATAGCATATTGAACGAAGAAAACCAAGGCAAAATAAGACCTATCTACAGTATAATAGATGTTTAACACCACATAAGAAATTTGCAAAAATATTATATGCAGTACAATCCCTCTTAACTGGCCTCGCATTAACCGGCCGATGGATTAACCAGCCTGTTAAAATAAAATAAATTTTTTTTTTAATCCTGAGTTCTGCTTTATATTCTTTCCTGGAAGGTGAGAGGGCTCCTACACTCAGAGTGATTTCCGTTTACATATTCCTTTATGAATTTTCCATGGTGCCTTCTTCTTTCTACATGGCGGCTCCCCTGCTTCTCCCATCGGGCATCGCAACAGGGGAGTCGCCCTACCTGCAGGTGCAGCTGCCTTCCACACTGGTCCGGTAGCCCTCCGATCCCTGGCTAAGTCGGGCTCCATCCGGACCGAGACTTGGGTTCTTTAACCAGCGGCCAGGCTGCTCACGCTGGGGCTAAACCAGCCCAAAGCCTCCACAACTGCCACTGCCTTTCCACGGCCAGTCATCTTCAATACCGGTCACTCCAGCTTCGTGATCACTCAGCTGGCCCGACCATTTTCTTCAGCCCCACCTAGTGTCACCCAAACACTCCTCTGCAGGGGTTCACCTCCCAGCTGCCTGCCTTTGCTCCATCGAATCTGCTCTCTCTCACCTGCTCGCTCTCCTGCACCGGCTTTCCTCTACCTGCTTCCTTCTTCATTAACCTCCCGTTCTTTCCTGTTCTCCCCCTGGCCACCTCACGCTTCTATTTGTCATGGGGACGCGAGTGCGGCGATTATTTATTTAAAAAGTGGCCTTTTTGACTTGAGCTGTGGACCCGCTACACTACACTGTCCAGTCGATGTACGAGAAAAAAATCCGTGTGCAAAATTGTGGATGAAGCCTTGTGGATATGGTTTCTTCAGAAACATCGAAGAGATACAGTACATACCTTAGAAATATTTTTCTACATGAAAATAGGTATGCATCGGATTAACCGGCCAAAACTGCAACTGGCCATAGGTCCAGTCCCGAGATGGCCGGTTAAGAGGGATTGTACTGTAGTAATAAAATGTATATGCATACCTGTACATTACATATGTGCAATATATCCATAATAATAGTAGTAGTAGTAATAATAATAAATTGCACAGGTTTATGCATATTTTTATGTCTCCAAATGTCTCCTTTCATGTTCAAAATTATCTGTTCAAGGATAGTAGAAAAAAAAGATAATTTGGTATAAGAAAAGACCAAGAAGGACTAAATGAAGCAAAATTTAGGGTAAACACAATTGAAAAAATATTACAGATGTTGTTCTACCATCGTCCTCTGCAACTTTGGCCACCATCGTTGTCAGAGGCACCTTTCAGAAATCTGAGTAAACTCCTGATGCAGGTCCTCTTCATTAGCTTCCTTTGTGTATGAGATTTATCCTGATTGCACCTGCTATCACATACATTTTTTGTTACCTTCTATTATCTGCCCCAGGGCATTAGTGAGTATCATTGAAATAATAAAAACACGCTTATAATATGCATTGACTCTGGTATGTGTAAGGATTGATGTTTGTTAGTGGCTGTCCAAATGTACGAAAAAAATAGACATACTGTGTTTTATGCTTTTCAGGTTGAGGTTCTCAGAAGAGATCTTCTCTTAAACACCTGTCCAGTTACACATCTGAATAAGAACATTTGTCATTAGGAAGTGAATCATTCACCTCACAGATTCTTTGACTGCCCTGCTTCTTTTAATAAACAGATATTGCCCCTGTTGGTAAACTTCTGACATTAGCATACATGTCTTAGATGCCTTAGAACAGCTGTTTGTATACTGAAGACTATATAGTAGAATCTCTGTGAAATTGTGAACTTGTGAAATTACCAATTCTCTCAAAGCTCCTGGTCATGAAAGAGCATAAAATTCATATTATTTAGAGACTTTCTTGCAGTGAGGTTATGTGTACACAGTAGTCACTGCCAAGTGCATTCTGATCAAGCAGGTTCTGGAATTCCCAATGGTCAGGACCTACTGCAGCTTTTCAAAGACACATTACATAAGTTAGCAAACTTGGATTAACAATTATAGTACGGTGAAAGAAAAATTATACATCAGTGTATTTCGATAGTGATGAGACCATTATTTTATTAATTCTTGTAGAATAGCTACATGAGTCACAAGCCTGGTGTTAATAGTAGCGCTCATGGTTCTTGCCCAGAATGAGAAATTTTCAAAACAATGTTAGCTATGGTTTTATGATGTAAGTCTTCATTATGCAATACAATATATAAACAATTTTCAAAATTAATTTGTGACAGCAAATCAAAGTGTCATAATTTCCATTGGTGCTTGCATGAATCAGTGTAGAAGTATCTTCCAGGTGAATGGATTTTCTTGGTGATGGGGTCCATAATGCAAGACTTAAACCTTAAAAACAAAACGGATACTACTATAATGCAATATAGGAAATGTGTGTGCTTGAAAAAGAGATGTTTGAGGAGAATTAGTTTCTCCAGCATAATTAAATTATAGCATAAAATGTAAAAACTTACATTTCTTAAAGCAAAACTTGTAGAAATGAGGAGAAATTTAGCTCAGTTCAGCCTTCGACAGTGCCAGCAATTAAATAATTTGCTTGGGCTCCTACTTTATTTAATTTACCTTTATTTATTGTATGAGGCAATCTCTGCCCATTAGAATTATATCAAGGTAACTGAAGCACACTCGTTTTAAGAAAGAGGATAATACAATTTATTGATTAACTCATGGACTATGGAAATGTTATGACTGCATATATATTAAGATATAAGAAGAAATATAGACAGACAAGCATAGAAAAGGCTGACTGTTTACTGGCTATTTAGAGTTCTAATTTATCTTGTCACAGATAAATAGTTTTACGATACTAAGTCATTAAAGATGATGTCCAGTGTTGTGGAGCTGTTGCGGCTGTTGTTGCTCTGGGTTCCGGTGGAGGATTCTTCTTGCTCTGGAGTACACTCTTTCTTTGGCTATGTTATCCTTTATCCGTGGTGTTCTGTGCTCTTCGCAGTTAAGCGCTTTGCAGTGTCAACTTAATAGAGAAAAGCATTACTGTTTCTGGCACAAGTGTTTAGATGCTGAATTTCCCTTTTTGAAGTAATGACTGCTTCTTAGCCTTTCAGACTAGGTTCCATGGTTGGCTTGGCAGAATGAATGTCAGTTTGCAGATCCACAAAAAGAAAAAACTGTCAGTTTTCAGCTCATCAGCTTTTTATTTTCAGTGATTGATTTTAGAGTGTGCAGGAAGTCATTTTGGAGAGTGCAAGAGCAGAGTGTCCAGAGAGATGAGTGCAGATAGTTTTCTAACAAATTTGCAATCTCTTGTGATTGGATTAACCCCTAATACAGTTAATCCTAATAATTATGTACTCATCCAAACCTTGACTTTCAAAATAATTTTTCATGTCAGTCTTGAAACAATTTCTGTTTACCACTAGTCACAGCAAAACCTTACAAGTTGTACACAAGATTGGTGTTTATGTGCTGCAATTCATACATCTTCTGTTGTCTTCTGTTTTGGTTGCCCCACAGAAGTTTGTTTTGTTGTTTATTCATTTATTTGTCCTGTTCTTGATGCTTTTTTCTTGCATATCTAGTCTAGAATAAACTAAGTACATACTTTACATATTCATACCAGCTACTTCCATTGCTGGGTTACGGATGTTGGAACAATGCCTTTGCTGGCAAGAGTAAGAAATAGGCAGCCCTGAGCGCAGAACTAGTCATACTTTTCAGTCGCAGGTGGCAGTCGCTAAGATGCAAGCACATGAGACTTATTATCAGTATAATCCACTCCACCACCACAGAAAGGATCAACAGCAGGTGAGATTTTATTTCCCATTTGTATTTGTGCTTGTTCCTGACTTCCAGGGGTGGGGGGTTTTTGGGGGTGAGCATAAATAAAAATGGAATAAAAAATATTGCATGTGCAGTCAATCCCTTTTCTGTGTGGTTAGGGGATTATACCATGAACAAGACATTAGCTGAAATTTCGTTTTTTTTTTTTTTTTTTTTAATCATGTGCTCATGACACAGTGATGTCAGTGGTATGATACATTTGTTCAAAGAGTACAGTTGTCATTTATAGAATTATAGCTCTTTGTTTCTGGGTGTCAATTTCACACCTTCTAGCCTCTGCAAAGATGTCAGTTCAAATCTGAAATACATCTTTTTTATCAGAGGAAGTATGGGCTGGTCCTGATATGAAGAGTTCAGCCAGTTAGTTTGGAAAGAACGTGGGGTTTTTCTACAGCTTTATGTCTGCATCCTAGTTAAACCTGATGTGTGCTACTAAAGTCTAGCAGAATGGGCTGTTCCCACTTTGCCCACCATGTTTTACTTTATAAAGTAACTGTAATAATATTACCAAATTCAAAAAAAGATAACTGCAGCATTACAGGAACTAAATAAACTGATTGATCTGTGACATAAGCATCTAAGCAAATGACTAAGCTAACTGTAGTCTATAGCAAAAAGCTGTACATAAGGTTTGTGAGGATAAATGCTGCAGAAAAGTAAACTTCCCATTAAAGAGAAAGTCAGTGTTGCTGAAATTAAATTGCTCCTTCAAGTGCTTTTCACTCTCGTTCTTCTTTTAAAAAATGTGCTGCTGAGTTTTAATGAGTGAGTCTTAATTGATGTACTATAAACAAGTAGCACAGACAATTTCATAAACCCCTCTGCATACGAGCTCTCCTCTATGACTGGTCATTTGAACTTTGGCACCAACAAACTGAACAGCCTATAGCTGAATGAGAACTCTTATGATGAAGGCTTATAAAATATTTAGTTGGTTCTGAGCATAAAGAGGAGTTTCTAGGTTCCGAAAACATCGTCACATCCCAGGATGTTGTTTTTCTTTTTTCCCCCCAGTAATTAAATACATACACTAAACAAACGTCCACCACAATAATGACTGTATTGAACAACAACAACCACTGCTTGGACAGACTGTATACTGTATTTTTACTGCCCTACTGAATGTACTCTTCCATTAAAGAAACTAGTGCCATAAGTCTTGTACATTACATTTCCTCCCCACTTAAGTTAACTATATACAGATAATAAAAATGCAGAAATACATTTGTAGATATATTATGGTATAAACTTTACAAATTAAGCCTCTGAGGACCTTTTCTGTACATAACAGGGTAACGTCTCTTGATATCCAGTACAACTGGGGTTTTGATGTGTCCAGGTACAGTTATCTCCGGTAATCTATCCTGCTGTTCAGAGGCTGCAGTATCAGCTCTGGCTAAAATGGTATTTTTCAGATGGCTCTGTTCTGCATGCCACCTCCAGGTAGATTCTCCAGTGTCTTATATATGCCTAAGTGGTCCAGTCCTATTGACTGTTGTTACATGCTACCATTTCTCATACTGATAATCCCGTGCCAGCAATTCCCAACCCACTTAGAAACTGTTTGTCATTAAAGTGTGCAAACTGCTTGTTCTCAATATGTCACCTGATGTCTGCTTTAATGAGATCCATATGTGATCCTAAATGTCTTCTGAGAAACATCATAGTTGGAGTTTGTCCTGTGGTGGCATGTACTGCATTTCTGTACACAAATAAAAAGTTTTCTATTTTGTGCTGCTGTGAAATTTTCTCATTATTCATTGTTTTTATTGCCCTTTTAATGGTTTGTATGAATCTCTCTGCTAAACCATTAGTAGCAGGATGATACTGGGCAGAGGTAAAATGTTTAATGCCATTTTTCTTAATAAACATTTCAAATTCTTCATCCACAAATTGTTGTCCATTATTAGTGATGACTTGTTCAGGTAATTCATTCCTTGCAAAAATAGTTCTTGGCACAGAAACGTTTCTCTCAGAAGTAGCTATTTTCATTGCCTGTTTCTCAAATGGAAGCAAAGATTGCTTGCAAAGCCAGGAGAACATCCTTTCCACCAGCCTGGAGAAGTTCACCCCAGATACCACACATCCCTGCAGCCTTCCCTACCCTCAGCTGGTTCACCACCTGTGCAATTTCAGTGAGATTGGGTGGTTCACAGATAATTAGAGGATCAGCCTCAAAAACTATGGACCCAGAGATATCCAACGTCCTAGCTGGAGGATCAGCTTTAAAACAGCTGCTCAAAGTAGCTAACCCAGTGGGTCATAACTGCTGTGTCATCCGTAAGCACAGTTTCATCAGCTGCCCTGACTGCGACTCTCCGAGGAAGATTTCAGATGTGCGTAATGCTTTGATTCCTCTGTAAGCAGGATGTGTGATACTACACCATAGATGGTGTTTTACTTGCTCACAGATTCCGTCCTTCTCAGTTCTAAGTACAGACCGGAGCTGCCATCAAGCCGTGTGCTGCGATTCCTGTTGATGGTAACCAGGGTGCCTTGCAATATGAAACATCTCCTTCTGGGAACATTGGTAATACCAACACAACCCTCAGAAACCTTCAGGGTCTTGTCACTAAAGGTCTCACACATCACATTAGGATAGACAGTCGCACCCAAGTCTGTAAGTTCCTCACGCAAACTGCTTGCAAACTTGTTAGAAACAGTCAGATCGTGGAGTCTGGCCAGGTCCAGCCTCATTTTCCTAGTAGGTGGTAGCCTACTGGACCTAAGCTTGATCTTCAGAGTAACAACAAGAAGTCTGTTGTCAGAATTCAGAAATTCAGCACTTCTGTAGACCCTGCAGTTTTCTAAGAGCCTCTAGCTTCTACCCATGAGGATGTGATCGATCTCTGTCACCAAACCACCAGTTCTGGGGTACCAAGTCCAACAATGCGGCTCCTGGCACTGGAACCAGGATCCAGCAATCCGCACCCCTTGGCCTTCTGCAAAGTCAAGGAACATGGAGTCACTGTCACCAGATCAATGGTGACTGACACAATCCTCATAACCAGACCTGTCAGTGCCACTGGTCATATTGAAGTCACCCATGACAAGAGCAGTGTCACCTCGCAGGCACCCATCAACCACAGAGCAAAATTTGTGAATAAAATGTCTCCCTCAACTAGAGATTACACACTGCAGTCAGAGCATACACTGAGACAACAGACAAGGCAGAGAGTGCCTTAATCTGAGTCTCATAATGTGCTCATTGAAAGGAGTGACATCGGACACCATCAGAAGGAGCTAATCTGCAGCAACAGCTACTCCTGGAGTATGACAACCATCGGAACAACCAGACCAATAAAAGGTTTACCCACCTACAGAGATCTGGCCAGACCTACATCTGCACACCTCAGAGAATGCCAACACTGAAATGCAGAGTTTACAAAGCTCCTCCAGCAGCAGAGGAAGGTGATCATCATGCCTGAGAGATGAGATGGTCCACATACCTCCTCAGATGGGCCATCTCAAATTAGTACCCGAGTGATGCCATGCAGTGAGTGACATCTCAGCATCACATCAGTTCCAATCCTTAATAGGCCTGACCCCATTGGCTGTCTGACGTTTTTGACTTTTCCGGGGATGAGGCTCCCAAGGGCTTTTCCCTATCCCTTTCATAATGTGAGCTGCCTTCCTATCGGTGGCAGCAGCAGAGCTACTCTCAGCAGAAAAGAGTCTTCTCAGAGCTGCGTGAATTTTTTTTTTTTTTTAAACGGTGACTGTAGTGCCAATCCTGCCACCAACCCCCACGATTTCCCTGCAAGTTGGAGGACAGCTTACAGGGCTGGATGCAGTTTAAAATCATACTCAGGACATGCAGTAAGATATCTCATCCTTGAAAAATTCACACTTGTCAAAAATTTGTCATTAGTACCATAACATGAAAAAAGTTTCTGTTTTAACTATATGTTCAACATTTCTTGCCTTGCATTTCCTGTCATCCTACATTTACATAGATCCTTGTAGACACGGAACACACATAGAATTCATGTTTTCCAAATAAAGATATATTATTTACCCTATACAACACCAGGCACCTCACATCTAGATAAACAGACTTCAACTAGGAGAACGTTTTGACCGACTTGAGCAGTGGCAGTGGGGGGGATGGGATAGCAGGCTGCTTGTGCTGATCAACACATTTGCAAAACAAAAGACGCTAATGGAGAGGTGCAAAGGAATTTACGGTGGCCCGGGATAACAAGTTTTTCTGATAGCTTCAGGGATTCTAGTGTTAAACAGGGGCTTCTTTGTTGAGGGTTCAAATCATACCTTATCACCAATTTGTTGTTTTCTTCTATTTTTTTTCCCCAGTAATTAAACACATACACTAAACAAACTGCCACCTGGTTAACGACTGTTTATTGAAAAACCACAACCACTGCTTGCACATACTACATATACTGTATATTTACTGCTCTACTGAAAATACTCCTGCACTAAAGAAACTAGTGTCAAAAGATTTTCTCAGACTTCTGTTGCAGAGTCCAGGCAGGGTTGTTAACCATCTGTAAATTTACAGATAGTTTGTAAAAAAAACATTCAAAATTGAAGAATTTCCTATAAAGCATTTGACTCTCGCTAAAACATTAGAATTCTCCCATCTACCCGTCCAATGCTCGTCGAAAACATGAAAACTGCACATGGCATATTCAACAGCTCAACCCTTCCACCACTACCACTCGTTGCCAATGTGCAAAAAAATCCATAGGGCACCCAGTTTTTTATTTTTTTTTTTAACTTATGTACCTTGTGACAGATAGGGGCGCTGTCGTCCCCTTGAACCCTCCGACCAGACGCCAGACACCAGATAAAAGTCCAAGAAATTATTTTATTTGGACAATAATGTGCACAAGCACCTCCACCACCACTATACTTATAGACAATACAATCCTCAATAAATCACAATCAATAATTCCTCCACACCTCCCAGCAGCTCAGTCACCCTTCCTCCCAACTTGGCTCACTGGTGGGATCTCCCACAGTCCTTTTATACTTCTTGACCCGGAAGTGTTTCTGTCCCTCAGTCCATGTGACTTTATAACACTTATGGGTCGGGTAAAACTCCTATTCTTCAGCCCGGAAGTACATCATTTCCTCTGTCCCCTCGACTGGGAAGTACTTCCAGACTATAAGGCTAATAGAAGTCCCTGGGCCTCCCTGCAGCGTCCCTTGGCGGCCCCCATGGTATCCAGCAGGGCTGTGCATTAAAACTCCAAGGTCCATGAGGCCCTGCTGGAATTTGGGGCACCTCCATGTTGCAGGAGGGCTCCATCTGGCGGTCTGGGGGTATTGGCCAGGATAAACTGTCGGTCATATCTCACAACCTATTCTAAAATATTTTTGTAGAATGACCAGAAAAAATCTATCCTGGTCCATTTAAATGTAGTCAACATTAACAGCCAGTCTTTTAAAGTAATGTAAATAATCTGGCAAAATTGAGCTCTGATGGCCATATATTTCTAATGAAATTATGGTTTGTCAATATTATCATTTCATTGTAAATGTGTTTAAATAAGCAAGATTCATCTGGCATGAAAAGACAAAAAGTCACTGAGAAAGAGTCTGCTGTGAACAATGTGCCTACTTCCATGAAAGCTGTGGGTAGGAAAAGTCCATCACTGATGTGAATGGATATGACAACAATGACTTTTTAATAATCTGAACTATTATGAGGCAAAAACTATTTTTCTTGGGAATAGATAAATGCACCCGTAAGGTCCAGGCAACTAAGTAAACTGCACACGCCCTATTAGCTCAATGTCTGAACATGCCTCATAGATAAGATCCTTTTCCTCCTTTAAAAACACAGCATAAACCTTTTCTATCAGAGTGGTCATACTTTCATCTTTGTTTATGTCTTTTGGTGAAATTGCCATCACAATTTCTCTTAACATTCCCGTTTAGACGACAAAAAAAAATTGTTTAAAAATTAATGAAAATATGATGAAACTGGGAAATATGCATAATTTTATCACAGCAAAAGTTTTTAAGCATACTTTTGTATTATAATTTATGCAGAAACTACACTTCTGTAAAAGGAATACTTAATTCATTATTTTGAAAATTTTAAAGGATTGCTTGATGCTTTAAATTCTAAATGATTTTGTATTGTTTTTAGAGACATTCATTTTCTGTTAAATATCAGCCTTGATCAATAAAAACCTTGCAAAAGATTAATACAACTGCAGACTTTTATTTTTTACTAGCCATGTGCACCCAACTACGTTGCGCGTGTTAAAGTTGTCTGTGAAGGGCTCCCTGTTTAAACGCGGCTGCCAGTCATGAACTGGGCCCTTCGTCAAACAGCATTATGATTTTTTATAAGGGAAACAAAATTACAAAACAAAACCCTACGGCCTACTCGGAATCACTGTCCGAATAGTAATTATGTGGTGGTGTAGGAGTATTTCTGCTTCTCTCCGTTCACAGTCCGTCTCGTTTTCACGACGCTGTTGTTTCCTCTCACGATCTCTTCTCAACCTTTCTCCAATCTCACAGGTTGCTTTGTGGCAATCCAAAGAGTAAGGCAATATACACGGAGCAATGGTTATAAAAGGGGGACACATAGGTATCCAGGCTCTTTAAAGCATAAATAGGGATCACTTCACTGACATGTGAGCAAGCCACGGTACAACTGTGAGACGCGCAGCACTCGCCGGCTACAACGTAACAATAATAATTTCCGGAACGTGCTGTTACGTTGTCATTCATTTTACCCACTGTCTTTCTTTCATTCATATGTTACGTAGGCACGTACCTTTTATCTTTGGCAATCTCATTCTCTAACCAGGCCTCAGGAGCTAACCAGCGTAACACTGTCCACCACCCCTTTCGTTATTCCGGCACATTGTTGACATCCGTGAGTAACAACAACGTACTAAACTGGAAGGTGGTCTACGCATGCGTGGAATTCGCGGACAAACAACGATCAAGATCCAAATGATTATATATAAAGATTAGTTAATTTAAAGCACAACAATTTGTTTAGTTTGAATGTCTGTGTTTTGAGGTGTGACTGGAGTACTACAGTCTTCAGTAGTATAAGCCTGGAGGAGATTCTTAATGCAATGCCTATGTTTTAGCTGTCTCTATACTGCCATCTAGTGCTTCTTCTTCTAATTCATTCGCGGACAAACAAAAATCAAGATCCAAATGAAGATTATATATAGAGATAATACAGTGTTTAATGGCCTATATATATAATAGACTGCTCAGAAAAATTAAATAAGCTTGTAATCATTACAGCCTAACAAGTCAATTAAGCTTCAGGGACATCAGTCTTTCCAGTTAGGACCATTTGCACCTGCTTTGGTGCAAATAACAAAGACGACAGGTGGACTGGAGAGGCAACAGCAAGACAACCTCAAATTGGAAATGGTTTTGCAGGTGGTGGCCACATATAATTGTTCTCTCCTTATCCTCCCTGACTGATTCTTCTCTAGTTTTGCATTTTGCTAGTGTCCTTGTCACTACACGTAGCATGAGGCGTTAGCTGCAGTTGATTCAGGTTGCACAAGTAGTCCTGCTCCTCCAGGAGGATGCATGCATATATGCCATTGAACACTGTTTGCTGTGTACTTCATGCTTAGATTAATTAACCACATACTGCTTCCAGTGTAGCAAATACGTTTTGAATATATGTTTTTTGTAGTTTTTTTCCTTCCCCTCTGTACATTACTTTACAGTTATTGAAATATTATTCTGGTGAAGGAGCAGACAAAATAGTGTATTCAGTTTCACAATAAGACTTGTCTTTTTAGTGGTATAGTCAAAGCTCTTTATATTTTATGACTATTCAAGTATACCAACTGACATTTTTGGTATTTAAATCCTAGCCTTAAACAGTGCTCTGTCTTGAGCAACGGCTATAGCAGGTAGACTACTACTGTATCATATTAGATTATGCTTTACTTGTTATTTAAATGCATTTACATAAAACACATGTAAAGATCCTGTCACAGATTAGATTTTTTTTATATATTTAAAAGCAGTACACTAATTAATCACTAGATTAATTCTAAGCAGTGCATTATGTTGTGATGAAGTAGAAAAAATTCCCATAAGGGAAATTAAGCAAAAATATAAGTTTTTTTCATTATTTTAACTTAATTACATAGCAGTGTTTTAAAAACATTGCATCTTATTTCCACAAAGATATATTTTGAAGTTTTATTTGTACTGACCATGAAACTTCAACTGTTTTGTTTTTTTCTTCCCTGTATGTAGTCTTAGGCATTCTAAAAATATATACTCTCAACATTCTAAAAAAGAAATGCAGGTCTAAATGAAATTAGCTTGTTTTAATTGTTACTTTCATTACTTACTGTAGTAATAGTTTTATGATTGTAAATTTTAGATATATTAATAATAACATTACATCATGTTACCATTTAAAGAAATATGTTTTAATATATTGCTTAGTTATATTTTATAAACTATAAAAGGTATGTTTTATTGTTAGACAAATTATTTTTAAATGAGTTTTGCCAACTTGTTTCATTATTCATTTACACTCTTAATAAATGTTTTTTTTGTACGTTGTATGATTCAGAAAAGTTAAATTTATCTTTTAAACCAACATTAACACTTGTTTTTCTTTAAAAGGTATTGGTTACAAAAATTCCAGATACGAAAGTGCTCATAAATGAGCATGTTGTTCAATCAGAGATAATTGCTACTGGTTTGGGTGAAAATAATCCCCAGCATCTTAATTTGCTGATGTCCATGTTCCATGAAGTAGGATTAATAGAACACAAGGAAACCATTAACAACTTAAAGTAAGTATCACTCTTCATCATTTTAACTACTTAAACATTAATTTCAGTTGACAGTTTTCCTTAATTTTTAACTTCAGACTCTGCATTTAAAAATGGCCAGATTTCTCACTTTGATGGTTTTGACATTTTCATTCAGGATGTAGTGAAGTATGTTCCACTGAATAACATTTTAGTACAAATACTTATTCATCACTTATTTATTTATTCATTTATTTATTAAAGTAACCTCTGTGCTATTGTTACTGCCAAATTCATTCAGAAATGCACAGTTTAACTGTGTCCAGCAGGGGGCGCATGCTCCCTGGAAATGTAGCTCATAGTTTGAGCCAGTCTATATACCCCTTCAGTACTCATGGCGGAAATATTAAAACCAGAGAAATATGGTATAAAAGAAAGGATATATTTAACTTGCTTTGAAATGCAGCTTTCGCTCTTAATATACATTACAGTATAATCTTCATACATATAAAAACAGCTGAAGAGAAGCCATTGGAACAGTGCAATAGTCATTCAGTTCTTGCGTGGGGGTCATTAAGGACTGTAGTACATTCAGTAGAGTGCAGGATGCATTGTTTTTGGCATGGACTTAACGTCAAATCTGTGCTGTTGGCTTGTAACTTCAAGGCATTCTGACACATCTTAAATACAACACTTTTAGTGAATTCGGTAAGCTATTTGTGATCAATGCCAAGTATGGATTACTACCAACTGAGCTATTTTCATATTCAGTGAGCTATTTGTTACCAATACCATAAATGAATTAGGTCTCAAAGGCCCCAATATAGCTCATTCTTTCCCTGTCTGTGAATAGTGCATCTGCCCTAATCACTTTAGGTCCCTGTCTGAAAGAACTGTCCTTATTTCATCTAAAAATATATGCATGCTAGCATAATTTGACTTACACATCACAATTATCAAATAGTTATGTTTCAGTTCTAGTTACATTCACACATTTAGGTAAATACATGTTAGTTAATTTAAGTGGAATTTTATTTAAATAAATAAAATAGTGCATTATTGAACACCATATTTTTTTTCTTTGTATTAATATGTTCTTACTTCTTTGTTCGTGCTTTCCTTACTATAGTTCATTTGAATATTTACATTTTTGTTTGCTCATTTTTTTTCAAAAATATATGTGCATATGTTCAACCTTCATTTCACATTTTGAGCACTGTTAAATGCTTATTAAAAGTGAAAAAGAAATAATTGAATAAATAAATAGGTGATCAAAATTTCAGTCTTTTTGATTTATCTTTGTGCTACAGTAACCTTCTTACCCACACATCAAATTTGCTGCTAATTTTCACTTTTTTCATAAACAGCTTATTCTTGGTACCTGAGGGTTGCACTTCAGTGGCACTGTATGTCACATAGTTGTTGCAAATATGTTTGAGTATTGATTTAAATGTTTCAGTGCAGCGTGGTGTTTAGATCACTTGTTTCAAGATATTCACTGAATCGTAAGTAATAAAATATATTTTTGTCTGCAGTCAACCTGAATTAGTACTCATTTAAAATGTTTTCCATTTATTTTAAAAGGAATACATTTATTAACAAAATATAAAGTAAGGCTAACAGAAATAAAAACAAAAATAAAATAGCGAACAACTTTTCCCCTCTTTGACCAACCTATGTAAATATTAGGAACCCTCTTTTTTTTTTTTTTTTTTTTTTGGCCCAACTTTAGATTTATTCAGATTTATTTTCTCTGGATAAAGAAGGTGCTAATTTTTTTGACTAGAAGAGACAATACCTGGGTTTAAGCCAAGGTCCTTTTTGGGTATTGACTAGAACTCCCTTTACCACATTTTCATGTCTTATGCTATTTGTCTGTTTTGTTGATTGTTTTCTTCATCCCAATAAGAGACCTACACTCAGGTTCCCAGCTATGCCTAAGGCACTATAAGTACTCTATTATTAAAAGAAAAACTGATGTCATTGGCACTATACATACAGTGCATCCAGAAAGTATTCACAGCGCATCACTTTTTTCCACATTTTGTTATGTTACAGCCTTATTCCAAAATGGATTAAATTCATTTTTTTCCTCAGGAATTCTACACACAACACCCCATAATGACAACGTGAAAAAAGTTTACTTGAGGTTTTTGCAAATTTATTAAAAATAAAAAAACTGAGAAATCACATGTACATAAGTATTCACAGCCTTTGCTCAATACTTTGTCGATGCACCTTTGGCAGCAATTACAGCCTCAAGTGTTTTTGAATATGATGCCACAAGCTTGGCACACCTATCCTTGGCCAGTTTCGCCCACTCCTCTTTACAGCACCTCTCAAGCTCCATCAGGTTGGATGGAAAGCATCGGTGCACAGCCATTTTAAGATCTCTCCAGAGATGTTCAATCGGATTCAAGTCTGGGCTCTGGCTGGGCCACTCAAGGACATTCACAGAGTTGTCCTGAAGCCACTCCTTTGATATCTTGGCTGTGTGCTTAGGGTCGTTGTCTTGCTGAAAGATGAACCGTCTCCCCAGTCTGAGGTCAAGAGCGCTCTGGAGCAGGTTTTCATCCAGGATGTCTCTGTACTTTGCTGCAGTCATCTTTCCCTTTATCCTGACTAGTCTCCCAGTTCCTGCCGCTGAAAAACATCCCCACAGCATGATGCTGCCACCACCATGCTTCACTGTAGGGATGGTGCCAGGTTTCCTCCAAACGTGACGCCTGGCATTCACACCAAAGAGTTCAATCTTTGTCTCACCAGACCAGAGAATTTTCCTTCTCATGGTCTGAGAGTCCTTCAGGTGCCTTTTAGCAAACTCCAGGCGGGCTGCCATGTGCCTTTTACTAAGGAGTGGCTTCCGTCTGGACACTCTACCATACAGGCCTGATTGGTGGATTGCTGTAGAGATGGTTGTCCTTCTGGAAGGTTCTCCTGTCTCCACAGAGGACCTCTGACAGAGTGACCATTGGGTTCTTGGTCACCTCCCTGGACTCCAATTAAGCTGCAGAAACATCTCAAGGATGATCAGGGGAAAACAGGATGCACCTGAGCTCAATTTTGAGTTTCATGGCAAAGGCTGTGAATACTTATGTACTGTACATGTGCTTTCTCAATTTTTTTATTTTTAATAAATTTGCAAAAATCTCAAGTAAACATTTTTCACGTTGTCATTATGGGGTGTTGTGTGTAGAATTCTGAGGAAAAAAATGAATTTAATCCACTTTGGAATAAGGCTGTAACATAACAAAATGTGGAAAAAGTGATGCGCTGTGAATACTTTCTGGATGCACTGTACATTATTATAAAAGGAAAAACTGATATAATCAAAAAAGACAAAAATCAAGAATTCTTAAAAGTGAAAATATAATAATTTGAAGTAAATACAAAACAGGAAAACATCATTTGACTACTATATATCCAAATGGTAGAGGTAAAAAAATAAGAAAAAAATACTGAAGAGTTTGGTGGGCAGGGAATGCTGATTAATACCTATTCATTGTCACCTGTATAATGGGAAAACATTATGAGAGATTTCTAATTAGACCCAGAATGCCCAAGACTTTTATGAAACCACTTTTAAGAAAAATTAAACTTGCTTGATTTATAGGAAAATGTTTTTTATATTAAATAAACGTGTGAGTGTGTGCAGTATATGACTGGTTGCTTGAACCAATAATAGTATGGAATAGAAGATATATAGACCTAAGTGGTAGAAGAAGGGTCCACAATAGTAAATGGAGAAACACCAAGGGCTAGACACTAGTCATTTTCAAATTGTTACACACTGTTTGCCTGCCATTACGCAGCCTCGCCATTAGTTTAGTAAGACTAGGAACACATGAAGATGGAACATTGAACAAATTAGGTTTGAAGCTGTACTGGCATTCAAATGGAGACATGCATATTGCAGGGTGATTTGGCTGATTATGTGTAAACTCTGCTAAGGATAATGATTTTTTAGCACTTCTGAAGATTGTTGACAGAATATCATAGGAATTTTTCTAATTTCTGATTAACATGCTCTGTCTGGCCATTGGTTTGTGAATGATAACCTGAGGATAGTAGAGGCTAACATCCTATCTTTGTGCAGAAAAAAAATGACATAACCTGAACATAAACGAATGACCCCATCTGAAGCAATAGATGTGGGAAAACCATGAATCTAGACAATCTCATTAATAAATATGTCAGTCATTTCTTTACCCTTAGGAAGTTTCCTGAAAGGAAAGTAATATGTAATTTTACAAATTTATCCACCACCACTAAAATCATAGTATATCCCTGATCCTATCAATTATGAACTCCATACTAATGGTCTTCAAATGTCTAGAGGGCAAAAGGAAGCAACTGTAAACACTCGACTGGGTAACCTTGAAGTGTTTTTGCACAAGCGTATGCAACATACACATGCAACATACACATGAACTAAATTTTGAACATTCTGCCACTGGTCTTTCCACCAGAAGGATCTGAGAATCTGCTCAGCAGTGCAAGAGATCCCAAGATGACCAAAAAACCATGAGGCAGCACTTCCTATCTGAGATCAGGAGGGATGTAAATTCTACCCTACAAAACCTACATGACCTGAAGTGGTAGCAGCCTTGATTGTGTCAAATAATGGGTCAAGATGGAGCACAGAGGTAACTCCCTAGAAATTTCTCAAGGGGAAGAATAATTACTGGTAAATTAACACAAATATAAAATTTGCCTATATTTGACAGGACATCAGTTTTTCTTTTTTTATCTTCCAGTTGATATACTATCACAAAGTCAAACTGGCTAAAAAATGAAGTCCACTGAACCTGACTAGCATTCAGCCTTTTGGCAGATTTTAAATAAGTTAAATTCTTATGACCTGTAAAAATTCTAAATTAATATTTAGCCTCTTCTAACGAGTGATATCATTCCTCCTAAACACATCGTCCTACTCCTGTTGTTTGCTTATCAAAAGATTCACCTTCCCACAAACTGCTGTCTGGGGGATTGGACTTTTAACACATTGCTTATAATAATTAGAAACCCCAGTTTAGTATTCGACCCTTATTCTTGTCTATTACTGGGTTGTGTTTCAATAACCATGGATACCCTAAGATGATATGGGGGCTTTGACAATTAACAAAATAAGTAATTTGTTCCATGTGAAGGATTCCTTCCTTCATAGAGATGAGAGGAGTTGAAGTTTCCAAAAACTCTAACAATAGGAGTCTTGTCAATCAAGATTAATTTTAAATGAATTGATAAATTGGTTGAATACATAATGCCATTAATAATTGTATAGTAATAAACTTCTTTGCATCTCCAGAGTCAGTCAAAGCAGTAACAATTTTCTATAATGATCAGAATTATTACAGCATTTTTTAGGGTTTGACTATAAACTCCCACCTCACCAACCCAGTAATAAAGTGAGTGTTTTAGTTTCCCTGAAGTTTCGGCATTTAATTACCACATGCCCAAAGCATAATACTAACATAGATTTTCTTGTGCTCTGTGTTGTTGTTCTCTTATTCTGACATTAGTCTACCCGAATTCCATTGATTCATTTCATTCCTTTGAAGTAGATGGAGGGTCAAAAGAGGAAGTCTAGAAGGCTGCTTGGTGTCCCAAAGTATCTTCTTCATTGTCTCATATTTTCGTTCATTAATTGTAGTGCTAGTTTTTAGTGTTATAGTAATAGCCTCTTCTAAGGTTTTTCCCATAATCTGGCTAATGTGTTCATCTGTTATTTCAAGGGGCAGACCATTTTTGCACAAATTAACTGTTGTTCTGAATTCTTTTATCAGGAATTCAATAGCCAGGGAATACAGCATCAGCTTTTTGAATCAGATCAGGTATGTAGGTTTGTCAAAAGCAGAACTTCTGGTTCAAGACTACAAAAATGGGGCTTGCTGTCACCAGGGAGCAAACATTTGGAAAAAATGCCATGTATAATAGAAACCAATTGTTTGTGTCAGTGGGTGACCAGGGGTTTTGACATAATTTTATTGCCTATGCATATCAGTGCCATTAATCTCCAGTTCTTTTACTCACATAAGTGTCCAGATTTGGGCAAAAGAGTGACCAAAGCCAACCATCAACTTAATGAATACTCCTGCATCCAAACTCTCCTGTTAAACAGTCTGCCGGTCAGGTCCCAAAATATTCCAGAACATTTGATTAAGCTTATCAGGATTTTCATTTTTATTTAGCAAAGCATGTTGTCCAAAGTGACTTAAAAAAGAGGTCAACATAATCAAGTAAACACGAACTTGGAGCTACACATGTAAAGTTTCTGGATTGAGATTGATGTCACATAGAGGTTGTATCACCAGATACCGTTCATTAGCAGACCTCACTCAGTGGGTGAGAGTGAGCCATATACATAGTTGCTGAGCTACTGACTACTCTTGTGTGTAAGCAGAAAGGTTGTTATTGTAAACTAAAACCAAAATGAAGACTATAACTATAGTCATCATTTAAAAACAATTAAAAACATTTTCATAAACTAATATACAATAATTAGCAAAACCAAGATGAAAAACTGAAACAATACAAAATTATTACAGTGGCTGGAAAGACTAATAGAAATAAAATTATAAATTATAAAAATATTTTCAGTTTTTGTAATTGTAGCCGCCGGAGTGTAAAGCGAGTTCAAGCACGGGTAAAACTCGTGCTGAAATAAATCTCTCAGTTCAAAAGTTCATTTTAAAATATTTAGTGAAATTCAAAGCAAGTAATCCACACAAGAATAAAGGAAAAAGTTGTTGCACACGTAGAATTAAAGGCAAAAAAAAAAAGAAAAAATGTATCTTCTCTAAACTTAGCTTTTCTTGTAAAACTTTAGTTATTTCTGTACTTAAAAGTTCTTTACTTCTTCTTCTGTACACTTCAATTAAGTGTTTTGTCTTACATGTTACTTGACACACAAAAACATGCACACAAGGTACGCAGTGCTCGAAAGGGACGGTTTAGAACCATGTGCCCTCTACACCTTACACACGGCAAGACTGATCATTAACTGAGAAAAATGTTTAGTCAGAACAGTTAGAAATAGCTAGAATATACCAATTCAGTTCTGCTTATGGGGGTTATAGGAACCTCCCATAGATTATGCACTATCATTTAGTAAAACATTTATGAATCTTATGCAACTAGGAAATGGCTCTTACACATACAGCCCCTAATTGTTTATGCTAGGGCAGAAATCAATTACTTTAACATTACTTAGTAAGAGCCTTCAATGCTTTAATGAACTGAAACCAAACTATGAAACTTAAATTCTACTGTAAAAACACAAACGCAATTAAAATCATATAAAAGCATACAAAAAAGTACAATTAATCATTTCAATCATTTGCTACTTCCTGGAGCAGACACAGTTTGTTCACAGGTCTGTCCAGTGTGCTGGTCTTGGTCTGTACACAAACTCTTCTGACTGCCCTTTTGCATCTGGCATTGTCTTGATGATTTGCCCCATTATCCAGGAACTTAGGGGTGCTGATTGATCTACCACGAGAACTACATCACCAGTTTCTAAGTTTCTTTTTGGTGTGAGCCATTTTTGACATTCTTGAAGTATTGGCAAATACTCTTTAGTCTATCCTTTCCAAAACAAATCAAGAGAGGTACTGTACTTGTTTCCAATGCCTTCGGACATACTGAACATTTTCTGATTAAAGTCCTGGAGGAAGACTGGGTTTTGTCTTGAGTAGTAATATGTGATTTGGCGTCAGTGGCTCCAGGTCATTCGGATCATCTGATACCTTTGTGAGGGGTCTTTTGTTTAGGATGTATTCTGCTTCTCACATCATTGTGTGGAGACATTCATCATCTAGACTTTGTTGGTTTTTTCAGGACATTTCTTATGCTTCTGATTTGTCTTTCTCACACTCCGCCTTGGTGAGAGGCCATTGATGAATTAAATTTCCATTCGATTTCATTCTTCATCATGGCATTGCAAATCTTTTCTTGTTCAAGAGTTTTAGCTGCTTCTCGTTGTTCTCTTCCTGCTCCAATAAAGTTTGTTCCATGAACTTGTCATGTTCTACAGATAAATTGGCGTAAGGCTTGGATACAGGAATCAGTGTCTAAAGTATATGCAATTTCTAAGTGCACTGCTCTAGTTGTTAGGCAAGTAAAAATTTCTCCATACCTCTTCACTAGGCTTCGTCCTCTTTGTACCAGGAAGGGGCCAAAATAATCGACTCCTACACTAGTAAAGGGTGGTTGGTCTGGGAGTAGACAATCTTCTGGCAAATCTGCCATTTTTGCTCACCTGCTTTCACATTGTATCTTCTGCACATTGTGCACTTTGAAATGATTTTTCCGGTAGCTGAATTTTCTTGAGGTATCCGATATTTCTGACGTAACTGTGCTACCATGTAGTTATGTCCACAATGTCTATGTTCTTGGTGAAAGTGTCGGATAATGAGAGTAGTAATATGTGAATTCTTATGAATGATTGCAGGGTGTTTTGCCTCTTCTGGCACAGCAGATTTGTTGAGTCTTCCTCCAAACCTCAAAATTCCTTCTTGCAGGACTGGGTCCAGTTTGTTGATTTTGTTACCTTTCTTTACAAGCTGTCAACTGATCACCACCTGGTGGTGAGTTGGCTTCGATGTTGGGGGAGGATGCCGGTCAGGCCTGGTAGGCCCAAACGTGTTGTGAGGGTCTGCTGGGAACGTCTGGCAGAGCCCCCTGTCAGAAGTAGCTTCAACTCCCACCTCCGGCAGAACTTCGACCATGTCCCGAGGGAGGTGGGGGACATTGAGTCCGAATGGGCCATATTCCGTGCCTCTATTGTTGAGGCGGCTGACCGGAGCTGTGGCCGTAAGGTGGTCGGTGCCTGTCGTGGCGGCAATCCTCAAACCCATTGGTGGACACCGGCGGTGAGGAATGCTGTCAAGCTGAAGAAGGAGTCCTACCGGTCCCTTTTGTCCTGTGGGACTCTGGAGGCAGCTAATAGGTACCGGCAGACCAAGCGGAATGCGGCTTCGGTGGTTGCTGAGGCAAAAACTCGGGCATGGGAGGAGTTTGGGGAGGCCATGGAGAATGACTTTCGGACGGCTTCGAGGAGATTCTGGTCCACCGTCCGACGTCTCAGGAGGGGGAAGCAGTACAGTGTCAACACTGTATATGGTGGGGATGGTGCGCTGCTGACCTCGACTTGGGATGTTGTGGGTCGGTGGGGGGGAGTACTTCGAAGACCTCCTCAATCCCACTAACATGCCTTCCAATGAGGAAGCAGAGCCTGGGGACTCGGAGGTGGGCTCCCCCATCTCTGGGACTGAGGTCACCGAGGTGGTCAGAAAACTCCTCGGTGGCAGGGCCCCGGGGGTGGATGAGATACGCCCGGAGTTCCTCAAGGCTCTGGATGTTGTAGGACTGTCTTGGTTGACACGTCTCTGCAACATTGCATGGACATCAGGGACAGTACCTCTGGATTGGCATACCGGGGTGGTGGTCCCCCTCTTTAAGAAGGGGGACAGGAGGGTGTGTTCCAACTACAGAGGGATCACACTCCTCAGCCTCCCTGGGAAAGTCTATTCGGGGGTCCTGGAGAGGAGGGTCCATCGGATAGTCGAGCCTCGGATTCAGGAGGAACAGTGTGGTTTTCGTCCTGGTCGCGGAACAGTGGACCAGCTCTGCACCCTTAGCAGAGTCCTGGAGGGTGCATGGGAGTTCGCCCAACCAGTCTACATGTGTTTTGTGGACTTGGAAAAGGCGTTCGACCGTGTCCCTTGGGGAATCCTGTGGGGGGTGCACCAGGAGTATGGGGTACCGGACCCCCTGTTAAGGGCTGTTTGGTCCCTGTACAACTGGTGTCAGAGCTTGGTCCGCATTGCCGGCAGTAAGTCGAACCCGTTTCCAGTGAGAGTTGGACTCCGCCAGGGCTGCCCTTTGTCACCGATTCTGTTCATAACATTTATGGACAGAATTTCTAGGCGCAACCAGGGTGTTGAGGGGGTCCGGTTTGGTGGACTCAGGATTGGGTCACTGCTTTTTGCAGATGATGTTGTCCTGTTTGCTTCATTAGGCCGTGAACTTCAGCTCTCTCTGGATCGGTTCGCAGCTGAGTGTGAAGCGGCTGGGATGAGAATCAGCACCTCCAAATCCGAGACCATGGTCCTCAGCCAGAAAAGGGTGGAGTGCCCTCTCAGGGTTGGTAGCGAGATCCTGCCCCAGGTGGAGGAGTTCAAGTATCTCGGGGTCTTGTTCACGAGTGAGGGAAGAATGGAGCGTGAGATCGACAGGCGGATCGGTGCGGCGTCCGCAATGATGCGGGCTCTGCATCGGTCTGTCGTGGTGAAAAGGAGCTGAGCTGTAAGGCAAAGCTCTCAATTCACCAGTCGATCTATGTTCCTACCCTCACCTATGGTCATGAGCTATGGGTAGTGACCGAAAGAATGAGATCGCGAATACAAGCGGCTGAAATGAGTTTCCTCCACAGGGTGTTTGGGCTCTCCCTTAAAGATAGGGTGAGAAGCTCAGTCATCCGGGAGGGGCTCAGAGTAGAGCCGCTGCTCCTCCGCATCGAGAGGAGTCAGATGAGGTGGCTCGGGCATCTGATCAGGATGCCTCCTGGACGCCTTCCTGGTGAGGTGTTCCAGGCACGTCCAACCGGGAGGAGGCCCCGGGGAAGACCCAGGACACGCTGGAGGGACTATGTCTCCCGGCTGGCCTGGGAACGCCTCGGGATTCTCCCGGAAGAGCTAGAAGATGTGGTCGGGGAGAGGGAAGTCTGGGCATCTCTGCTCAGACTGCTGCCCCCGTGACCCGACTTCGGATAAGTGGAAGAGAATGGATGTATGGATGGATGGATTCTTTACATGCTGATTTTTGTGCAAGGATTTAACCTCCTCTGGGTAAGCTTGTAATTGTCTGAGGCGAATAAGTTTGTTTTCTGCTTTAGACAAGTCATTTAGAGACAGCGGCTTCAGCCTCATTGATGATTTGTATTCCTTCATATGTTCTGTGATTAGTGTTTTTGTCTTTCTGGGCTGGGAAATGGACATTTGCCAGTCTCTTCTTTCAGACACAGTAGCACTTCTTTGAACCTAAGGAACCACGCTACTTCTTTCTTTTAAATTGAACTATTTTGAGTAGTACTCCACAAGTCTTTTTACTGGTTCAATTTTTTCTTTTATGCTTGTAAGATTTATTACACACCTTTTGATTTCCGGATTATCGCTAATAGACAAGTCCACTTTATCCGGTCTCTTTGGCCATTCGTGCTCTGGCTGTAGCACGAAGTTTGGGCTTTGTATCTAGGTCTTACTTATGATTATGTTTTCTATTGTCAATCCTCTTGATGCCTGATCCGCAGGATTTTTGCAGATGCGACATACCTTCGTTGCGAGGGTTGTGAGTGCTCTCTTATCACTGCGATTCTGTTGGCAACAAAAGTTTTGTAGCGTGCACTTTTATTTGCAATTTACCTTAATACAGTGGTGCTGTCAGTCCAAAAGATTGGCTCTTGCAGGGGAATCTGTAGTTCTTGTTTTAACATTTTGTCCATTTTGACTGCTACCACTGCTGCTGTAAGTTGTGAGCTGCGAAGCTAATCATACCCCCAAAAAGACACAGACGTCCCTGGGAAAAACCCTAGGAAACCCCTAGTAAACATAGACAGACTACCTTCACATTTCTCCTTTCCCTTCTGGCCGGCTCTGTCGCGTAATCTGCCTCCCGCGCGGTACTCCGCCTTGTCAAAAAGCCTGTATGGGCTTCTCTCAGTTGCTTAAAACTGATTTCTTGCTTCTCCTTACCCCTCTCCCAGACATTCTCTCCTCCTGAGGAAACTGTCATCTCTGAATTGTCATGGAGGAGCACGTTTAAACTTTTGAAAAGAGACAAATGTTTGTTTGCAGTGTTTTGAATAAAGTTCCTTTCTTTTCTAAAACCTCCTGTGTCTCTGTGCAAATCTGTGACCCAAGCGTGACAAGTGGTACCAGGAGTGGTTGCACAGATGGACGCACAAGCGGAAGCCGAATACATTTTTCAAATCGCCCAGAATGTTCCTCTCCCATACGATCCAGAAGATGATTTAGATTCCGAACGTCCTCCAACTCCTGCGCAAGTCGCTAGACGTGTTGTTCCTTTGCCTCCGTTTCCGGACAATGCTAAGAATGTGCTGTCGAAGATGGGTCCGTCTGATGACCCGGAGCTGTTTCTTTTGGCTTTTGAACAAGTGGCGACTTTGTTGGGTTGGGACAAACATCATTGGGCTGTTATCATCACCCCGTTTTTGTCTGGTGACGCCCTTCTTTCTTTACGAAGTGTACCTAACGAAACACTTGGCGATTATGATTTTTTGAAAGATCAAATTGTTTTAAAAAAAGCCACAACATTTTTGTCGAAAGGTTTTGCACTTTACAACTGGAGGCTGGATATGGAGAAATCCGTTCGTGCACAGATACAAAATTTGATTCATAAAGTGCAATGTTGGTTTGAGGGAGATAAGATAGAGCGCATCGTTGAAAAGGTTGTTATGAACATAGTGTTGTTTGGAATACCTGCACCCATCAGAGATGAGTTTCTTCGTCACAATATTGAATCACTGGATGTTATTTCCCAACGTTTAGAAGGCTCGCAGTTGGCTTACAAAACAAGCGGTGGCTTCACTACTCCGTATCCTGTGTTTAAGCCTATAAGGGATCGTCCAGAGTATCCTCGTCAACTTGACTTGACCGTGGACCTGAACGTCATCAAACATCAGCAACTGATAATCGGATATCGTCGGCTAGACCTCCAGGAAATGCAGTTGGTGCGCCTGAGAATGAGATGCCTGCTTCTGGAGAAAGAGGTTGTGGTTGTGGAAGTCGCCAATTCGGTCCCGCTGAACGAAGATGTTTCCAGTGTGATCAACCTGGTCATTTGGTGAGGGATTGTCGTCTGTCTCAAGCTCGTTCAATGGAAATTGGCATAGCGGAGGTTTGTTGCTCGAATATCCCAGATCCGGCGAAAAAGAAAGATGCCTTTATTTTCTCGGTGAAGTTCGGGGGCCGGGAGGTGACAGCATTCACCTCAGGCAGTGACCTTTGTGTTGTGAGACGTGACTGTCTTGACGACTGTTACCATAGAAATACTGCGACTGTTAACATACGCTGTGTACATGGAGATGTTAAGAACTATGAGACTTTACTTCTTCCTTTAACTTATAAGGGTCGTTACTTTAAAGTGTGGTCCGCTGTTTCTGATTCATGCCCTTGGCCTTTGCTGATAGGCAGGTGGAATACTCTTTTTCCTATATTAATGGCTGTACACCGATCTTCGGTGGATTCACCTGTTGAACCTATTCGGGAGGGGGTGGGTGATGGAGAACTGGTGGCAGTTGGAAACAATTTAGATCACAATTTACAAATTGAACCAGAACTTTCAAGTGAGTCTGCGGAAGACTCCCCCCAAAATTTCTCAGATTGCAATGGCCCTTCCACATCCTCTCAAATTGTAAATGTCTCAGAGCCCAAACCAAATACTAGCAAACAGCCGGGTTTTATGTACTTGCAGCGTGCTGATAGCACATTGGAGTATGCATTTAAGCAGGCTTACACTGCTAGTGACTCCTATTACCAAGACCGAGATAGCGCAAGCTTAAAAACACCACACTTTCTGGAGAAAGATGGTTGTCTTTTCAGGGTGATTTCAGACCACTTGTTGGGGGAATTTATTGAGCAGTTAGTGGTACCTGTGGGACATAGGGAAATTCTTTGACAGCTGGCTCATTTTCACATTTTGGGAGGGCACCTGGGAACTGATAAAACCAGTTATCGAAACGATTTTACTGGCTAAATATGGGAAAAGATGTTGAGCGGTTCTGCACTTCATGTCCTGACTGTCAAATTGTCTCTGCTCAAAAACCTCCAAGGGCCCCCATTTGCCCTATGCCTATTTTGGATATTCCCTTTCAGAGGGTTGGTTTAGATATTGTAGGACCTTTGCCTAAAACTAAAAATGGTTTCCAGTATATGCCTGTGTTAGTTGACTATGCAACACGATATCCAGAAGTAACTGCCTTGAAAAAGGCAAACTCCTCATCGGTAGCCAAAGCTCTCTCTGTAATGTTTACTAATATCGGAATTCCTAAAGAAATTTTGACTGATCAGGGGACACCTTTCACTTCTCGTGTGATGAAACAATTATGTAAACAGTTCGCTATTAAGAAATTGGGTACCACCGTTTACCATCCACAAACTAATGGCTTGACTGAACGGTTTAACAAAACTTTAAAACAAATGATCAGAAGAGTTGCTCATAATGATCCCACAACTTGGGACACCGTCCTGCCTTTTGTTTTGTTCGCTGTACGAGAATCGCCGCAGGCATCCACCTGTTTGAGTCCCTTCTAGCTGTTATTTGGCAGGCGTCCAAGAGGCATCCTCGATGTTGTTCGAGAAGAATGGATAGGACATGAAACAACTTCGCTTGGTGAGGGTTTTGCAGACCGAATAGTTCCTTACAAGAAAGAATTTCCAGACTTTCTTCTATTGCTGTAGAGCATCAACAACGAGAACAGGAAACACAAAAACATCTATACGATAGACGCAGTCAGCTTCGTGAATTCAAGCCAGGCGATCATGTTTTAGTATTAATACCGTCAGACCCACATAAATTCCTAGCTAAATGGCAGGGCCCAGCAGTTATCGAGGAGCGTATGGGACCAGTAAATTACAAAGTTAGAATTCCTGGTCGACGAAAACCATTTCAGATTTTGCACATTAATCTCTTAAAGAAGTGGCAAGACAGACAACAGGTTCACACTACCGTAAGTGCTGTTTCCCAGACTGATGTTGTCATTGGCAACGATTTGACTGAGTCACAAAAGACAGAGTTATTAAGCTTAATAGAACAGAACACTGATGTTTTTTCAGACTTGCCAGGCATCACTAGTTTAGCAGAACATAAAATCACCACTGAAGCCGGTGTTCGGGTGCAGATGCGCCCATTTCGTATTCCCGAAGCATGAAGGACTATTGTGCGCGAAGAAGTCAAGAAAATGTTGGAACTAGGTGTGATTCGTGAAAGCAAAAGTGACTGGTGTTCTCCGGTCGTGTTAGTCCCCAAGCCGGACGGTTCAGTTCGTTTTTGTATTGATTTTAGGCGCTTGAATAAGGTGTCTAAATTCGATGCTTACCCAATGCCCCGGGTGGACGAGCTCTTGGAAAAACTGGGTCAGGCGACCTATATTTCCACACTGGATCTCACAAAGGGTTATTGGCAGGTGCCTCTAGAGGCTAACAGTTGTGAAAAAACAGCATTTGTGACTCCTGATGGACTTTATGAATTTACTAGACTCCTGTTTGGTCTTCATGGGGCCCCTTTGAGTTTTCAGCGAATGATGGATCAAATACTGCGCCCACATTCTGAATATTCTGGAGCATATCTTGATGATGTGGTGATTTTCAGCAATGATTGGCATTCACATTTACAACGCCTACAAGCTGTACTTGATAGCCCGAAACAAGCTGGATTAACTGCTAACCCGAAGAAATGTAAACTAGGTATGTCTGAGACTCGTTATCTAGGTTCCTCGATGGGCAGGGGTTTACTTCGTCCACAACTAAGGAAAATAGAGGAGGTGCTCGCTTACCCACATCCTAAAACGCAAAAACAGGTGCGCGCTTTCCTCGGACTAGCTGGTTACTACAGAAGATTCATCCCTGACTTTGCAGATAGGGCTGCTCCACTCTCAGAACTTACTAAAGGAAGAAAAAACCGCCCTATTATATGGACAGAACTTTGCGAACGTTCCTTTTCAGGTTTAAAAAAAGCCTTGTCGTCTTATCCAGTGCTACGAAATCCTGATTTCTCTAAAGATTTTATTCTACAAACAGACGCTAGTGCAGTTGGAGTAGGAGCGGCCCTCTCCCAGGTATTTGATGGTGAAGAACACCCTATCACTTACTTGAGTAGGAAATTACTCCCAAGAGAACACAATTATTCAACTATTGAGAAAGAATGTTTGGCAATTAAATGGGCTATAGAAGCACTACGCTATTACTTATGGGGACGTAAGTTCACATTAGTAACTGATCATGCTCCACTTCAGTGGTTATACCGTCAAAAAGATACAAACTCTCGTCTTATGAGATGGTTCTTAGGTTTGCAGCCTTACAGTTTTGAAGTCAGGCTCTTCTTCGTCCTGGCTCTCAACACATTAATGCTGATGTGCTGTCTTGTCTGTTTGAACCTGGTCTGGAGAATCGCTTGATTCACAAAAACGTGAATAAAGCTGAGGGAGGGGGTGTGAACTGCAAAGCTAATCGTACCCCCCAAAAAGACACAGACGCCCCTGGGAAAAACCCTAGGAAACCCCTAGGAAACATAGACAGACTACCTTCACATTCTCCTTTCCCTTCTGGCCGGCTCTGTCGCGTAATCTGCCTCCCGCGCGGTACACTGCCTTGTCAAAAAGCCTGTACGGGCTTCTCTCAGTTGCTTAAAACTGATTTCTTGCTTCTCCTCACCCCTCTCCCAGACATTCTCTCCTCCTGGGGAAACTGTCATCTCTGAATTGTCATGGATGAGCACGTTTAAACTTTTGAAAAGAGACAAATGTTTGTTTGAAGTGTTTTGAATAAAGTTCCTTTCTTTTTCTACAACCTCCTGTGTCTGTGTGCAAATCTGTGACCCAAGCGTGACAAAGTTCTAACCTTGGTATAGTGACAGGTTTCAGTGGTGCCACTCTTGATTTCCCTATTATAAATTAACAATGTCTCTCATGTTATGTATTAGTTAGGAGGAGGTAGGGAATAGTGCCATACACCCATTTTCTGAAGCATCTCCAAAATGGTGCATTTGCGCAGACATTATATGACCAAATCCAGGCGGTTTAATGCACCTGTTTACATTGAAATCCACAAGTAGCTGCAAATCATCCATCCATTTTTTCCATTGCTGGACATACATAACCTCCACTTCTTGATGCTTAGGGAGCCCTGGCCCTCAGCACTTCCGCCACACCCAGAAGTGCTGGGGGGAAGATGACCAGGGACACCCGGAGTGCTTCCGGGTGCACAGCCGGCACTTCCGCCACACTGGGGAGTGCCGGTAGTCACTCATTGGGAGGCACGTGGAGCACATCCGGGTGGATATAAAAGGGGCCGCCTCCCTTCATTCGATGGCTGGAGTCGGGAGTGAAGGAAGACGGAGTCTTGGAGGAGAGGAGTGGAGGCGGACCTGAGGAAGGCAGAGTGAAGGAAGGCCTGGACTTTGGGGAAGTACTGGGGTTGTGTGTGCACTAATTGTAAATAAGAATGCATAGTAAACGTGGGTTGGGTGAACTAGCGGTGTCCGCATGTCTGTGTCCGGGCCATTATCCACTATATATACATATATATATATATACACACACACACACACATATATGCATGTGTGTATGTATATACTTTATATGTATACTTTTTTTTTTATCCTCCAAACGGGACTGTTTAAAGTCACACACCCTTGGTTTATTGTATTATTGTACTATCGTATCTTATCTGCTTCTCTTTGGGTACTGTTTAACATCATGCCCTGGGTTTATTCTTTTTTTTTTTTTTTTTTAATTTTATTTATTAATTTTATTGTAATCATTCCATACAAATAGATCAATTAATACAAAAATGAATTGAAGACAAATCAAACCCCACCCTTGAGAAGGAGAGCATGGTCACAGGAGAATTGCTTAGGGCTTTTAATAGGGGAAAAAATAAACAAAAGGAAAAAAAAAAATATATATATATATAAACTAGCAAAATACCCGCGCTTCGCAGCGGAGAAGTAGTGTGTTTAAAGAGGTTATGTAAACATATATATACATATATATATATATAAACATATCTACATATACATATATATATATACATACATATACACATCCACATATATATACATATACAAATTTACATATATGTATACATATGTACATATATACACATAAATATATACATATCTACATATATATATACATATGACACATATATACATACATACATTCACATATATACATATCTACATATATATTCACAGAATTCGTAGTCTGAATCACAATCTGATTGTATGGGGTGGTTACCTACCAGGTAACGCTTATGGTTGGCCAGCAAGTCAGCTAACTTCCGCCACGGTGCCTTCAGTTGTGAGAAGCAGATCATAGAATGGTTGAAAATAGTTTACTGTCAAATAATGCAAAGAGTACGCGACACGTGTTCGCCCTAATTCTGGGCTCATCAGGCGTACACACTCACTGCACTCCCTTACGGGAATTGAACCTCGGACGTCAGCACTAGAGGCGAAGCCCCTAACATTGCGCCACGGCGTGTGGTTCATTTATTTGACAGCATATAGATCGGGGTAATTACATTCACGGCATTCGTAGTCTGAATCACAATCTGATTGTATGGGTGGGTTACCTACCAGGTAACGCTTGGGGTTGGCCAGCAAGTCAGCTAACATCCGCCACGGTGCCCTCAGCTGTGAGAAGCAGATCATAGAATTGGTTGAAAATAGTTTACTGTCAAATAATGCAAAGAGTACGCAACATGCATTTCACCCTAATTCTGGGCTCATCAGGCGTACACACTCACTGCATATAGCCAAATTCCCGCGCTTCGCAGCGGTGAAGTATTGCTTTTAAATTTTAAATAAGAAGAGAAGAAAACCTTTTTAAATTGAGGGAAAATATACCTATAACAATTTGTTAAGGATCTGTTTTTTTGTGAAGCTGCCTTTACTATACAATACAATACAGTTTATTTTTTGTATAGCCCAAAATCACACAGGAAGTGCCGCAATGGGCTTTAACATGCCCTGCCTCTTGACAGCCCCCTAGCCTTGACTCTCTAAGAAGACAAGGAAAAACTCCCAAAAAAACCTTGTAGGGAAAAAAATGGAAGAAACCTTGGGAAAGGTAGTTCAAAGAGAGACCCCTTTCCAGGTAGGTTGGGCGTGCAGTGGGGTGTCAAAAGAAGGGGGTCAATACAACACAATACAGTACACAGAACAGAACAATTCCTCAATATAGTAAGAAATAAAAAATATAAATTTTAGAAGTACAGAGCAGAATTTAACAGTAGATATATCCCATAATAAGATTTGGATTTGTGTAGAGTCCTGGAGACCTCATCCTTCAAGCTGCCTCCCCCATTTGGCCATTCCACGGCTGAAACAGTGCTAGGCCACCAATCCAATGAAAGGACCCCTCTTTCCCACGATTCCTGCGATCCTCCATCTGGGATGACTTTTCCTTAGGCAGGCAAAGCAACTTGGCAGGTGGGCCGTGGCACCAAGTGCCACTTTTGAGTACCGAGAAGAAAAACAGAATAAGTGAGGGTTAGTATACAATATATAACCTGTCATGATACTTATGTTTAAGTGTTAATGACTAACAACAGAGATGCAGTCTGTACGGTTAATCAGCAGCTCTAATCAGGATATGCTTGTAGCGGATGCCACATGTGCTTTATTCCAGGGGCAATTTGCTGCCTCTTTGGGTGCATTTCAGGAAAGAATACTGTAAATGCACCTTTAAGGGGGAGGTTATAACTCGGTCAGGGCGGTTAAATACCGGAAAAGAAGGGGGAGAAAGAGAGACATCTTGTGGTGGAGCAAAGAGAAGAGTCGAGGTAGCGCCAAGAAAAAAATATCTACTGGAACAAGTTCTTTTTTTTTTCTTTGAAGACTCAGCGACACAAGGGAGACGCGTCTCTGAAGACGGACCTTTTTTTTTCTTCCTTTGATTTCGCTGGAATACTTGGACTGGTAGGATTGAACTTTTTTGTTACCCGGCTCGACGGCCGGCGTATTCCCGTATGGTTTCTCTTTGCCCTGCACAATAAGGACAGTAATTCCGTTTGGTTGAACTGGTTTCTATGATTCATGAACATTGCGCGTTTAAACCAGAAAGGAGGGGGGTTTGATTGTTTTGTATTTGTTTGTTTTGTTTTTTTTTCATGTAGATAATATATGTGTTATTCTTTTGCATCTTCTTTGTGTTGTAATATGATTTGTTGTTAATGCTAAGCTGGGACTGGTGGTGGGGAAATCAAATAAGAGGACGACGCGTTGGTCACGTTGCCCGATAGATTTTATATATTGAACTGCTTTACATTAGCAGTTTTCTAATCGTGCTTATCCGGGGGTTTAGTTGTTTCTCCAGGGCAGCGGTACAGATTAGTGGTGGCCCGTACGGGGAACTGACTAGGATACATCCGCTATCTCCTTTCATGCATTTTTTCACCACCAAAGTTCAGATGTCTTCTGTAGGTTGGCGCAGGAGGCTACCGACCCGAGCGAGGGGCCGGAGATAGGGGCTGAGCTGGGCGAACATGTTACAATCCGGGCGCGCACGAAGGGGTTGATGAAACAACCAGCCTATTGGATTCGCTATACATCTCTACTCCTAAGGTGCAAAGAGATGAAAATCTCCTGCCGTCGTTGTGGGGCGAGATGCAAGAACGGATAGAAGAGATGCATGATCAGATCAAGGAATTGGCGGAAGGGGCCGCTGCGCGCGAAGAGGCTCTGCATGAATCATTGGAAGGCGCTATAGAAGCGATGCGCGAATATGTGCAAGGTCAAGTGCGACAGTTAGAACAACAATTGATTGCTTGTCTCCAGAGAAGGGATCAGCAATGGGAAGTCGAGCTGCAGGACGTGGTAAGGAGGAGCATGGACGCTTATTGTAAAAAATCACGCAGTCTAACTCAATGGGAGGTACAACTTCCAGGGTCTCCCTTACTGCTGCACCTGCCGCGGCGCTACGCTTAGAATTCCCTAAATTAGAGACCTCTTGTACATCAGCAGAGGGTTCTCAGATTTTTGGAACAGGCGGATTCGTTTCTAGAAACTCCATCCTTTAACTGATGTGGAGCTGATGGGCTTTTTAAACGCCTCACTGAGTGGTCCAGCGCGGTCATGGTGCAGGCAGAAAAGACAAGCATAGCCGACTGGTCTTCCTTCCGTTCCGCATTTTTAGAAGCATTCTTGCCGGCGGATTATCAGGCTGAGGTGGAAGAGCAGCTAATGAACACCGAACAGGAGTCTATGCAGCCCATCAGAGACTTTGCCTACGAATATCGTGCGCTGTGTTTGAGATGGAATCCCAGTATGTCTGAAGAGGACATCGTAAGGCGGGTTCTCGGTGCTTGTAACCCGCGCTAGCTGTTGCTTTACGGGGTATTGTGGGCTCAATACAATCTCTGGTGAAAATCGGTACCTTAATAGAAAAAGACTGGGCTGCCATGAGGGGACATAAACAAAAAAATAAGAACCCCTCAGGCAGTAATTTGCCCAGTGGACGGGGTCAACGACAAAAAGATCGATCCGCTGAGCTGAGCTCACCACTGTGCGGACCCAGTTACCTTTGTTGGTTGTACCCGTGACTGTGAGGGACATCACTGGGGATGCGGTAGTAGACACTGGAAGCACACTTACCTTAATGAAGCGCAGTTTATGGGAAAAGATTAAAAAACCCCACGAGCTGCCCAAGGCAAGTGGTACAATGAAGTTCTTCTTGGCGGACGGGAGGGCGTATGGTGATAGTGGAAAAATCCTGATGCGGTTTGCATTGCACAGTGTTTCCTGGGAGGTGGACGTTGTATATCTTAGAGGATGATTACTTGACCATGCCACTGCTTCTGGGGTTGGACTCTATTATTGCAGCAGGTATGAATTTACGGCCAAGGTCCGGAGATTACACGCTACCCGGAGGAAAGACGTTCAGGTTCGAAGAAAGGTCTCGGGAAGAACTGCGGTGGCCAAATCTTTTTTATTATCTGGCGCAATCCGTTGCAGAGCTGAGTCCGATAGAAACTAACATAAGCACTCAGCCCTGGGAGGTGCGGCCTTTATTGAGAAGATGGCCTACGGTTTGGACTGGTAAACTGGGGCGCACGACAGTAGTTTCTCATCAGGTATATACTGTGGATGAGGTCCCTGTCCGACTTAGGGCTTACAGGGGTGTCACCAATGAAGAGGAGGCTCATTAAAGAATGGGTTGACCACATGTTGGAGGACGGTATTCTTGAACCTTCATCTTCAGCTTGGGCAGCTCCTGTAGCATTGGTCCAGAAAGCAAATGGCACTTTTCGATTCTGTGTTGATTACAGGGGACTGAATGCTAAAACTCATCATGACGCCTATCCCATCCTTTGGTGCATGAAATATTGGAATCATTGGGGGGTGCAGGTGTTTTTAGCACTCTGGATCTTCAGTCTGGATATTGGCAAGTGTGTATGGGGGAAGACAGCATAGAAAAGACCGCTGTGATCATTCCCGAAGGATTGTTTCATTTTCGGGTAATGCCCTTTGGGCTTAAAAATGCTGGAGCTTCCTTTCAGAGATTGATGGAGCAAGTGCTGAGAGGGTTGATTGGGAAGACCTGTTATGTGTATATCGACGATATCATTGTCTTCTCTCCTTCATTGGAACAACATCTTTTGGACCTTGATGACATCTTTTACCGACTCAAACGGGCTCAGCTGACCCTGAACATGAAGAAGTGCCTCTTCTTATCAGTCCTACCTCACTTTCCCTGAGGCATGTGGTATCAGCCGAAGGCGTCAAAGTGGACCCGGGACAAGATCAATGCCATTGTGGATTACCCTCCTCCTGTCAACATCAAGGCAATGCAGCGATTTCTGGGGATGGTAGGCTGGTTCCATAAATTCATTCCTAAATTAGCTGACATCGCCGCCCCTTTACATCAGTTGACCAGAAAGGGAGTACCATGGGAATGGACACCGGAATGCGAAGGTGCTTTTAAAAACCTCAAACAGGCACTTTTGGTACCACCCGTCCTGTCACAGCCTGATCCATGCCTTACCTTTCAGGTGCAAACAGATGCCAGTGACTTAGGGCTTGGGGCTGTCCTCACTCAGACTAAGGATGGAGAAGAACGGGTGATTGCATATGCTTCCCGCTCCCTACGTGGCCCAGAGCTAAATTATTCAGCCTCCGAAAAAGAATGTCTGGCAGTAGTTTTGGGCTGTGAAGAAGTGGCGACATTTCTTGAAGGGGTTCTGTTTGAAGTATATACTGACCACCGTGCCCTGGTATGGGCTTTTAATTGCCCCAAGACCTCATCCAGATTTTGCGGCTTCAACAATTTACTTTTAGAGTGTTTTACCGGAAGGGATGTGGAAATGTGGGTACCAGATGCACTTTCCCGGGTTCATGGAACCACCAATAACTTCAGCTGTGGCTCTCGTATCGACGCAATGGATGGACCTACCTCTGGACCTTCAGGACATAGTTCGAGCTCAGTCCATCAGTCCTGTTTGTCAGGAGGCACGGAATAATTCCATAAAGTGAAAGGGTCACATTACCTTTCAGGAGCTTCAGGGGTGTTATATCGCTGTGTGCCATCCAGATTGGGAGGAAACAAATACCAACTTGTTGTCCCAGAATCACATGTGCCTGAGTTCCTTGCCTATTTCCACGATAGTCCTTTTGGGGGCCATCTTGGCCGGCTGGAAAACGCTGAAAAGGATATTAGAGGTAGCCTGGTGGCCAACGGTGAGGAAGGAGGTTTGGAAACATGTAAAGACTTGTATTATTTGTCAGCAGTACAAGAACCCACCTGGTTTTCCAGCAGGACCTCTTCAGTCCACAACTGTAAAAGACCCTGGAGAAGCTTGGGGGGTCGATCTAATGGGACCTTCTCCCAGTCAGTAAAATGAAAAAAACTTATTTAATGGTGGCGGTAGACTATTTTACTAAATGGGTAGAGCTGTTTGCCTTGCATGACGCCAAAACATCTCGCATTTGCTCAATCCTTAGAAGTGAACTTTTTCACCCACTGGGGAGTTCCCAGATGTATCATTACAGATAGGGGGCCACAATTCACAAGCTCAGAGATGGACCGCTTTTTGGTGGATTGGGGTGTACAGCACAAGAAGACCACAGCATACCATCCTCAGGCTAACCTCTCAGAACGAGTGAACCGAAATTTGAAGACTATGCTGGCTTCCTATGTTGGGAACCCGTCATCAAGACTGGGATCAAAATCTTCCTGAACACGCTTGGCCCTGAACTCTGCCTTTCATGAGGGTACCGGTGAGTCTCCTGCGCAATTAGCTCTTGGAAGACAAATTTTTGGGCCGTTAGAACGATATATCACTCCCCCTGTCCTGATACTACGTCATACCAGCAAGTACATCTGTTAGAACTTTTAAAGGAACAAGTTAGGGAACGGGTGGTGAAATCCCAGGCCCAAACAGGCCAGATATTACAATAAACGGAGAAGAGTAGTTCTCTATTCTGTAGGCGACCGGGTATGGTTGAAGGCGCATCCCCTTTCTAAGGCTTCAACTAAATTTGCTGCGAAGCTAGCTCCGAAGTGGTTCGGCCCAGCTACAGTACTTAGCAAATTAGGTCCTGTTAATCTTACCGCGTTCAATGGGCAACTGACTCTGGGGTAAAAACAGATACAGTGCATGTGACAACATGAAGCTCTATTTTGGCCCTTCACTTGGTCTGGGGGCGGGGGAATATGTAGCGGATGCCACATGTGCTTTATTCCAGGGGCACTTTGCTGCCTCTTTGGGTGCATTTCAGGAAAGAATACTGTAAATGCACCTTTAAGGGGGAGGTTATAACTCGGTCAGGGCGGTTAAATACCGGAAAAGAAGGGAGAAAGAGAGACATCTTGGTGGTGGAGCAAAGAGAAGAGTCGAGGTAGCGCCAAGAAAAAATATCTACTGGACAAAGTTCTTTTTTTTTTCTTTGAAGACTCAGCGACACAAGGGAGACGCGTCTCTGAAGACGGACCTTTTTTTTCTTCCTTTGATTTCGCTAGAATACTTGGACTGGTAGGATTGAACTTTTTTGTTACCGGCTCAACGGCCGGCGTATTCCCGTAATGGTTTTCTCTTGCCCTGCACAATAAGGACAGTAATTCCGTTTGGTTGAACTGGTTTCTATGATTCATGAACATTGCGCGTTTAAACCAGAAAGGAGGGGGGTTTGATTGTTATGTATTTGTTTGTTTTTTTTTTCATGTATGATAATATATGTGTTATTCTTTTGCTTCTTCTTTGTGTTGTAATATGATTTGTTGTTAATGCTAAGCTGGGACTGGTGGTGGGGAAATCAATAAGAGGACGAGCGTTGGTCACGTTGCCCGATAGATTTTATATATTGAACTGCTTTACATTAGCAGTTTTCTAATCGTGCTTATCCCGGGGTTTAGTTGTTTCTCCCAGGGCAGCGGGTACATGCTAAACTGAATTAGTTAGTCTTCAGCCAGGATTTAAAAGCTGAGACCGAAGGGGCATCTCTTATAGTAGCAGGCAGACCATTCCACAGTTTAGGGGCCCTGTAACTAAAAGCTCGACCTCCCACTGTTATTTTATTAATCCTTGGAATCATAAGCAGACCGGCATCTTGAGAACTTAATGTGCGCTCAGGTTTGTAAGTCATGATAAGTTCAGACAAGAAGCCGGACCTCGACCATTTAATGCTTTATATGTTAAAAGAAGGATTTTGAAATCTGCCCCTAAACTTAAACCGGGAGCCAGTGTAAGGATTTTAAGAACTGGAGTTATGAGTTCATATTTTCTTGTTCTTGTAATAATTCTTGCAGCCACATTTGGATTAACTGGAGGGCTGTATAAAGAACAGTTTGAACATCCAGTGAACACTGCATATGCAGTAATCAATCCTACTAGAGATAAATGCATGAATTAGTTTCTCAGAATCCTGTTTATTTAAAAATTGCCTTAATTTCCTAACATTTTAAGATGGAAGAAACATGTTTTGGACAACTTTGTAATATGCACTTGAAGATGACATGCTAGAGTCAAAGATAACTCCTAGATTGCGGGCTGATTCAGTAAAATTGACTTGGGATTCCAACTGAGTTAAATGATGACAAAATAGTGTTGTGATCAGCATCATTCCCTCCAAACAATTAACATCATCTGTTTTATCTGTATTTAAAGACAAGTAGTTCTCATTCATCCACTCCTTTAATTCGCTAACACAACTAATTAAAGACAACATTGGAGAAACTTCATTTGATTAAATGAAAGGTATAACTGGGTGTCATCTGCATATGAGTGAAAATTAACATTATGTTTCCTAATGAGAGATCCCAGTGGAAGCATGTACAGTGAAAACAGTAAAGGTCCCAGTACTGAGCCCTGCGGGACACCATATTGAACTTTCTGTGTATAATGATGGAGTACTGTCAGCACATTTCTCTACATATTGGAATCGATTTGATAAGTAAGAACTAAACCAAGCGAGAATGGTGCCTGTAAGCCCAACATCATTTTCTAGCCTGTGCAGTAAAATAGAATGGTCAATGGTATCAAACGCTACACTTAAGTCCAACAACATAATTTATAGTGGAGTTTCCTTTATCAGAGGATATCAGAATGTTGTTTTACAACCCGTGTTAGTGCCATTTCTGTATTAATGACCAGTGCGAAAACCAGACTGGAATTTCTCAAATAAATTGTAATGCGTAAGGTGTGTCTGAAGCTGACTGGGCGACTACTTTTTGTAGTATTTTAGAGAGAACGGTAAATTTGAAATATGCCTATACACTCCATCGCGGATTTTATATGTAAGCATATTTAAATATATATCGCGGATTTTTTGCTGGTTCGCGGATTTCTGAGGACAATGTGTCTTTTAATTTCTGGTACATGCTTCCTCAGTTGGTTTGCCCAGTTGATTTCATACAAGGGACACTATTGGCAGATGGCTGAGAAGCTACCCAACTTACTTTTCTTTCTCTCTCTCTTGCGCTGACTATCTGTGATCCTGACGTAGGGGGTGTGAGCAGGGGGGGCCTGTTTGCACACCTCGACAATACGGGACGCTCGTCTAAAAATGCTGAAAGATTATCTTCACGTTAGCTACCTTCTGTGTGCAGCTTTTAAGTATGCTGCATGGTGCTTCGCATACTTAAAAGCTCAAAAGGGCACGTATTGATTTTTGACTTTGTTCCTCTCTGTCTCTCTCTGTCTCTCTTTGTCTGCTCCTGACGGAGGGGGTGTGAGCTGCCGCCTTCAACAGCTTTGTACCGGAAGTGCTCTCGCATACTTAAAAACAAACAGCCCTATTGATTTGTTTGCATTCCTCTCTGTTTCCCTTTGAAGAAGAAGATATGTTTGCATTCTTTTAATTGTGAGACAGAACTGTCATCTCTGTCTTGTCATGGAGCACAGTTTAAACTTTTGAAAAAGAGACAAATGTTTGTTTGCAGTGTTTGAATAACGTTCCTGTCTCTCTACAACCTCCTGTGTTTTCTGCGCAAATCTGTGACCCAAGCATGACAATATAAAAATAACCATATAAACATATGGTTTCTATTTCGCGCGATTTTCTTATTTCGCGGGGTGGCTCTGGGAACGCAACCCCCGCGATGGAGGAGGGATTACTGTAATTATTTAGTATATGTGAGTCAAGGTCTGACTTTATAAGTAATGGTTTAATGACTGACACTTTTAGTGTATCAGGTACTGTGCCATGCAACAATGAACTATTGATAATGTTTAGGATAGGCGCTGCAAAAGAACATCCATTGCACTTTTTACTAGTTTTTTTTGGCACTGGATCTAGGGAACAAGTAGTGGGCTTATTTTAGAAATTAAACTTAAGACTTCCTGCTCAGTTACAGGATTAAAATTACTAAAATGCTGAGTGCAATGTGAGACAGGGTTCTGCTAAGCCTAGGTATTTGGTTTGTAGTTGTGATGCCGAGATCTGGGATCTTATATTTTTAATTTTCTCATTGAAGAAAGTTCATAAAGTCTGTACTGCTAATATCTGTTGTATTTTGCACTGTTGATCTGAATTTCCATTTGTTAATTTAGCCACTGTTTCTAAACAGTAACCCGAGGATTTTTATTATTGCTATCTATTAATGTAGAATAATATTCCGACCGAGCTTTAAAAGAGGGGTTTTTTATATTTATTAACACTCTGTCCATGCAATTTGAAAGACATGTAGCTTTGTTGGTTCTCCATCTGCGCTCCAGTTTTCGACACTCTAATTTAAGAGATCGAGTGTTTTCATTAAACGAGGGAGAGTTTCTATGTGCTTTGATCACTTTTGTTTTAAGGGGAGCCACTGCGTCCAAAAGCATCTCTCAAGGTCACATTATAATGTGATGTTAGCTGATCTAAATTGTTTTCCATGTTTACATTTGATGTTAACTGATCTGAATGGTTTTCCGCAGTTTACACTCGACTTACTCAAAGTCTCTATAAATTTTGAAGCAGAATTACAATCTAGATGTCGCACTGTCTTTGTTCTAATCTGTGAGTGCGCTGGCAAGGGCAGGACTAAATCAAATGTAATTAAGTAGTGATCGGAAATAACTTCATTTAATGGAGTAATAATTAAATTTTGAATTATCAACTTTGTAAGTTATAATTAAATCTAATGTGTGGTTACGATTATGAGTTGGACCTTTGACATTCTGACAAAATCCTACTGAATTTAACAAATAAGTAAAACATTTGCCTGAAAGTGTCAGTTTCCACATCAATGTGTACATTAAAATCTCCCATCAGTACTACATGATCATAATTTATAGCCAAGTCAGATAAAAGGTTGCTAAATTCAGACATGAACAATGAGTATGGGCCGGGTGGTCTGTAGACTAGCACTATAATTGTGTTGGAATCTGTTTTAATATTTAAAATGAATGCTTCAAAGGATGTAAAGTTGACTAAATTTTTAGAAGTGATTTGCATTTTGTTACAATAAATTATTCCAAGGCCTCCTCCTCGACCTAAAATCTCTAGACTTATGAAGGAACGAGTAGTAATCTGGTGACGCCTCAGCTAGGGGGACAGTGTCGCATTTACTAAGCCAGGTTTCGGTGAGAAGACACAGATCAGATTTTGTACTTAATATAATATCATTTACCAAAACAGCTTTAGTGCCAAGAGAGCGAATGTTCAATAAGCAGCATTTAAAACTGTATGCTTCTTTCTGAATTGGTGATATACTTTCTGTTTTAATTTGAAGTAAATTTCTATTACAGATGCCCCTGGTGGAGGGTTCTGGTTTTATCCCTTGGTCTAATTATACAACTTATTTTTGGTTATCAATTATTTAAGGTTTGTATCAAGATTAAATATACTGGATGCCCCAAGACAAGGATTATGGGTAACAGCTTCAGGAAAGTAAACAGGTGGGATAAACAACAGCCTGTGATTTAAGATCACATGACTGCGGCCTGGATGGTGCTCTAGTCAGTCAGCCAGGCAGTTTTGCTGCCATATTTTGGGGATAATACATAAGATCCCCTTCAATTAGGATGAAGACCATCTCGTCTGAAAAATCCAGGCCCTTTCCCAAAAATCATCCCAATTGTTCACAAACGCTATGCTTTTATTTGCACACCAGGTTTCTAGCCAGCAGTGAAGGGAATGCAATCTGCTATAAATCACATCCCCTCTATATAATCTTGGTAAGGGGCCAGATACAACTAAATTCCGACATTTTCTTTTAGCTTTGATGCAAAGAGAGATGAAGTTCCTCTTTAATACCTCAGATTGCTGTGAATAAATATCATTAGTGCCGACATGCAGCAATAAGGTAGATACTTCATCGTCGGCGACACGGTCCAATGCGGCCTCTGTGCCAGAAATCTTGGCCCCTGCGAGGCACTTAACCATGAACTGCTGGTTTAACATAGTTTGGAAATTCTAACATCCGCACTATGAATCGCCAATTATGAGCACTTTCTTATTCTCAGTTTCCACAGGCGCGCTGCGGAGTTGCTGAGAATCTGTTCTCGGTCCGAATTGGTGACCTGGGTGCCGGGGGACTACATTTTGGATTCTTTAGACCCCCGTCTTACTGTTACCCACTCGCCCTGTGGCTGAATTGGTGCTGCTGACTTCGGCCCGCCGCACTGACTACAGTGGGGCCCTGGAGAGACTGAAGCCGAATCAGAAGTAGCCGAATTGTCTAAACAAACCGAGTCGATCCAATTTTCGGTTTACCTAATCGCTATCACATTCCTAATGCGGTCCTCCAATTCGTGTATTTTCCCGACCAACTCTAAATTAAACTAAACACTTTTGGGCAGGTGAAGCTGTCTACATTGTCAGCCGGAAAACCTGAGCTGTACATGCTGCAGGACACACAACATATAAACGTGCCCTCAATGGGCAGAGCGCAGATAGAACTTAAGTTTAGTGGTGAAGTCATCTTCTCCGTTTTTTTGAAGTAACTTAAGTGCTTTCCGCGTTCAGCTGAATCACTTAGAGGACCGTCGGCTTTAAGTTTCCACCACCCGCTGAGAGATTGACTTTAGTTTCTCACTGCCGGTTATTTCTACTTTGGTCAGCTGCCGGCTTTACTTCAGAAGAACTTGCTTAGGTGTTTAGTGAAGGGCTACGTGCCTGTGGGGGACGCCGCTGCTCCGTGCTTCCCGCTCGCTGCTCTGCTCCGTGCTTCCGCTCGCTGCTCTGCCTTTACACAGCCTGTCCGCTGTTTTATAAACGAATGCCATATAAGGCCATCCTTTCTCCTTGCTTAGCGGTTCTGTATTGTTTAATTGTGCGTTATTACGATTGTTTTATAATTATTGTGTAGGTATTTGAGACTCACTTTTCTGTTCAGGTACCCATTTCCTTTATGTAATCCACGGATTCTCCGCTACTTTTTGTTCGTTTATTACGATTATAGCTATTTATTGATTCCCTTCTTAGCTGACTGCCTGCTCATATGCGTCACTCGCTCACTTCTTGTTGTTTCGCTGCCTTCTCAATTGTGTAATGAATGTTTTCTTTAGCGCTCTTTGGGGCTCTTCCTTGTTTTCTACGTACTGCGTTCACAGTCAGTTCACATGATTACGTGGGAGGCGTGATGACGCAATACACAACTCCGCCTCCCACAGCCAGCGAGCTGCAGTCCAATACAGTATATGGAAAAAAACGAGGTTCCAGTTATGACCGTTACGCTTTGAATTTCGAAATGAAACCTGCCTAACTTTTGTAAGTAAGCTGTAAGGAATGAGCCTGCCAAATTTCAGCCTTCCGCCCTACACGGGAAGTTGGAGAATTAGTGATGAGTCAGTCAGTCAGTCAGTGAGGGCTTTGGCCTTTTATTAGTATAGATAAATGGAGAAGGAAAAGAAATGCGGAAATAATTGTTTCTCTTCTTATTCTAAAATATTATTGATTAGATCATGCCAGGTTTTGAAAAATTCTGTACAGATCCTCTAACTGAGAAATTGATTTTTCCAATTTCAAATAATATAAAAACATCGATTTCCCACCTGACTTATCAGAAGAGATTTAGGATTCTTCCAATTTAACCAAAAATAAGGTCTGTGTGCCAAAAGTGTAGTGAAATATAATCACACGGTTTGCTTGTCCTTCTCCACCTACAAGTCATCTGGAAGAACACCAAACACAGCTGTTAATGGGTTAGGAGGGATTGTGATACCAAGGCTGTCTGAAAGGCACTTAAAAATTTTGGTCCAGAATGATGTTAATTTGGTGCACGGCCCAAAACATGTGACCCAGTGAGGGGACTGGAGCTTGGTTGCAGCGTTCGCAGGTTGGATCTTGCCCTGGAACATTTTGGACAGTTTTAAGCAAGACAGATGAGCTCAATATATAATTTTTAGTTGAATAATTCTATGCTTTGCGCATGTGGAGTTCGAGTGAATTCTCTGCAATGCTACCTTCCACTCCTTTTCTGATATATTAATTAAGAGATCTTTTTCCCATTGTCCTCTTGGATCTTTGAAAGGAAGGGACTCTTAATAAAATTTTTATAATGCGGAAATGGTGTCTAATTCCTCGAAATTGAGCAATATTTTTTCCAGCATGATGGAGGTACGAGATGAGGAAAATCGGGGCAATTTCTGTTTGGACAAAGTTTCTAATTTGAAGATAGTGAAAGAAAGTTGTAGCTGGGAGGTTGAATTTAGAACGTAATTGTTCAAAGGATGCAAAGATATTGTCTATATAAAGATCTCTGAGCAATTTAATCCCAAACCTTTTCCAGGTATTAAAAACTGGATATGTTTGCGAGGGTTGAAAGAGGTGGTTCTCCTGCAGAGGTGCCACAGATAAAAGAATTTCCAATTTAAAATGCTTTCTAAATTAGTTCCATATTCTTAGTGAGTAAAGCACAATTGGGTTATTAGTATATTTGCGATAACTTGCATTTATTGGAGCGCAGAGTAGGGAGTATAAAGAAGTACTACAGGATTTTACTTCTATTGCGGACCAAGCCTGTGTATGTTCATTTATTTGTGTCCAGGTTTTTATGGCTTGTATGTTTTGCTGCCCAGTAATAAAACTGAAAATTAGGTAGAAGCCATGCCACCATCTGCCTGAGGTCTCTGTAGGGTCGCTCTTCGGATACGCAAGTGATTTGAGTTCCATATAAATGAGGTTATAGTTGAATCTAATTGCTTAAAAAATGATTTATTGATATATATTGGAATGTTTTGAAATAAAAAAAGAAGTTTAGGAAGGATATTCATCTTAACAACGTTAATTCTTCCGGCTAGAGTGAGATGAAGGGTTGACCATCTGTGCAAGTCTTGCTTAATTTTTTCCATACAGACGGCAAAAATTTTGTTGATACAGAGCTTTATGTTTACTTGTAATATTTACCCCTAGGTATTTAAACCTGATCTGCTATGGTAAAAGGGTTTAGGGTGTCCAATCTAATATTATATGCTTATGAATTCACTGGAAACAGTATACTTTTATTCATTTTGATTCTGAGCCAGATATCTTTTGAAATTCTGTAAGTGCTGTTAAAACTGCAAGCACAGTGGTTTTCTGGGTCTGATATATGTAAAACCATATCATCTGCGTATAGAGAAATTTTCTGTTCAGGTCCTTCTCTGTAATCCCCTTTATCTGATAAGAATTTCGACAGTGGACCGCCAGTGGTTCAATCGCAATTGCAAACAGCAGTGTTGACAAGGGGCATCATTGTCTGGTGCCACGTTCTAGTTTAAAGTAGTCTGAATTAATGTTCTTAATACAAACTGAAGCTTCTGGATTGGGTATACAGTAGTTTGATCCATGCACAAATATTCGGGCCAAACCCAAATTCTCCAATGCAGTGAAAAGGTAGTGTCCATTCAATCATATCAAATGCCTTTTCTGCATCTAGAGATAATAATATCTCTGGGGTGTTTGACTTTGCTGGTGAATATATTACATTAAACAGGCATCGGAGATTGGAAGAATAAGTGTCGGCCTTTAATAAATCCAGTTTGATCCTGTGATATTACCGAAGGCAGCACTTTCCTCCATCCTCTAGCTATAATTTTTAAGAGAATCGTAACATCATTATTCAGGAGTGAAACTGGTCTGTATGATGCACATTGTAACAAGTCCTTATTTTGTTTAGGAAAGACGGTGATTAATGCCTGACGAAAAGTTTGAGGTAGAATTTGATTGTCTCTAGCTTCTGTAAAATTCTACAGGGTAGCCATCAGGGCCTGATGATTTCCCGCTTTGTAGTGACTTTATAGCATCTAGTAATTCTGATAGGGGTTAGAGATTTATCCAGTTCCTCAGCACTTAAAGCATCTATTTGTGGTGTCTGTAATGTATCCAGAAATGCATTAGATTGTGGGTTGTCTACTTTGAACTCAGTAGAATATAAAGACTTTATAGTAATCTCTAAATGTGTGCATTATTTTATTATGGTCGATGATTTCTTCTCCATTCTTGTTGGTGATTATTGGTATTGCATTGTGAACTTCTTGCTTGTGGATTTGTTGAGCTAAAAGCTTATTGGCTTTCTCTCCGTGTTCATAGTAATGATGTCTTGACTTATAAATAAGTTGTTCAGTTTCTTTAGTTGTCAAGATGTTGAGTTCTGCATGCAGAGCCTGCCTTTTCCTATAAAGAGCCTCACTTGGACGCCTGGCCTTGTTCTTCATCTATTCTAGTAATTTTGCTTCTTAGCTGCTCGACGCTTTCTTGGTTTCTAATTTATTTCTGTGGGAAAGATATGAAATAATCTGTCCCTCTTAAGGAAGGCCTTAAGAGTTTCCCAGAGTGTTCCTGCAGAAACCTCTGTGGACGTGTTTGTCTCTAGGAAGAAGCTGATTTGTTTGGATATAAATTCTGTGCAGTTTCTCGTCTGCTAATAGAAGAGGGTTAAGACGCCATCTGCGAGGTGAGTGTGAGGGGCTTAATGATTTTAGCTCCAAGACTAGAGGGGCATGGTCAGAGATAACAATTGTGTCATATTTGCGTGATTTAATTGTAGGCAAGAAATTATTATCTATAAAAAATAATTCAATTCTTGAGTAGCTATATGCACTGGTGAGTAGAACGAATATGTTCTTGAGTTTGGGTTAAGAAACCTCCAGGGGTCTGATAAGTTGTGATCATCAAAAAACTGTGTAATTATCTTTGCAGTATTAGATGTCGTCCCCCCCCTGTCACAGGAGTCCTATCTAAGAGTGGATTTAAAACACAATTAAAGTCCCCAGCCATTATAATTTTATGAGTGGTCACATTGGGAATGGATGCAAATTAGATTTTGCATGAATTCTTATCATCAACATTGGGTGCATAAACATTTATCAAAATCATTTTACTGTTATATAAGTTGCCCATGACCATCACATATCTCCTTCAGGGGTCCGACACTACATCTGATGCTACAAATGGAACTGTTCTATGTATGAGAATTCCCCACCCCTCTAGTTTTCTTTATAAAGCTAGAATGGGAACATTTGGCCAGTCCCAGTCTTTTTGTAATCTGAAACTGATCCTTTGTTAGTAAGTGGGTCTCCTGTAAAAAATACTATTTTAGCGTTTAAGCCTGTTAGGTGAGAGCATACCTTTCTTTCTCTTTAATTCGTGATTCAGCGGCCTTTAACATTCCAGCTTACAAGGTTAACTGTACCATCATGGGTCATTGATTCTGAGTTTTTTAATATCATTTATAGGTTTAAATGGTAATATGGCAGTTTTAATTTTAGTTTCAAGATTCCCCATGAGTTATTGCATTTTAGCCTATTGTTGCATTGATATTTATAATTATAAGAATTACAAGAATAGATTAGATATAACCTGCTCTCCTTCTCTCCCCCCTTTATCCCCCCACCCCCCCATTTTGCCTCCCCACATGAGGCTAGATCCCACCTTCCGCGATGTTCCAGTCCTCTGACATACGAAGAGACAGAGCACGTCCAAAACAAAACAAACCCCCACCCCTGCAGCGGGCGCTTACAGAATTAAAAACAGAGATATCTTTTGCAGTCTAATTCTTAATACTATCTGCCGAAAATGTTCTCATTAACAATACTTTAAGCTTGAAATTAATCTTCAGCGCTTTTAAGTTAAGAATGATTAAGATTAAAAAAAAAAAAAAGAAACAACCCTGGGAATGATTTTAAAAACTAGTCTAGGATTAAACCTTGGTAATTCTACTGTAATAGTATAATGGTAATAGTATAAATAGTAGAAAAAGCAATAAACCAAAGGGTATGAAGTTAAACAGTCTACTTTAAGGTATAGTAAAATAAAAAAAATAAAAAACGAATCCTACTTAATTACTTCCACATTTTCACACTCATGTCTATAACTCTATAACTCTGATTAAAACATAAACATATAAAGTCCAGATAAAGAAAAGGAAAAAAAAAAGAAAAAAAAGGGATGTATAATTATAATACCAGTCTCTTTAAACATGGATCCAGAGAGCAGATCATAGGTCCTTCCCGTGCCTTGATAGAATACGGCTCCTTATTAACTTTCAAAAAAGTGTCGGAAACAGCTTCTTTAGTTCCTTTTCAGCTTCTTCTTTGCTTATGAAAATATAATGTTGATCTTGAACTTCCACTTTCAGTTTGGCGGGATACAAGAGGCTGTATTTGATATCGGCTTTGCGTAGCAACTTTTTAATGTCGATGTAGGATCTGCGTTTTGCAGCTGTTGATGGTGAGAAGTCGGGAAAAATACGAATAAGATTATTTTCGAATATAATCTCTTGCTTGCGTCTGAGAAGTGCCATCACATCAAGCTTACATCGTAGTTGCTCGAAGCGGACAATAAAAGACCTAGGTTTAAAGGCACTTGGTATCTTTGTGCGATAAGCCGTGGCTATCTCAATGTCGAGTTTAAAGTCATCTCCAGTTATTTTAGACAGTAATTCTACTGCAAATTTCACTGGGCTTGAGCTTGAGCTTTCTCGTTTCTCAGGTATACCCTCAATTCTTATATTATTTCTTCTGCACCCATCCTCCAGGGCTGCAAGTCTGTCTCCAAGTTTTTTGCATTCGGAGTTCGCAGCTGTGGCTTTTTCATCGGCGTTAGACACCAGTTGTTCCGCTGTTTCAACTCGAGCCGTGAGTCCCTGCTTAACGTCTTCCAGCTGATCTGAAACGTCATTAATATGGTCATCAAGCAAATTATTATCTATAAAAAAATAATCAATTCTTGAGTAGCTATGATGCAGTGGTGAGAAGAACGAATATGTTCTTGTGTTTGGGTTAAGAAACCTCCAGAGGTCTGATAAGTTGTGGTCAGTTACAAACTGTGTAATTGTCTTTGCAGTGTTAGATATCGTCCCCCCTGTGACAGGGCAGTCCTATCTAAGAGTGGATTTAAAAACAGTAAAGTCCCCAGCCGATTATAAATTTTATGAGTGTTCCACATCGGGCATGGATGCAAATAGATTTCTGCATGAATTCCTTATCAACGACATTGGGGTGCATAAACATTTATCAAAATCATTTTACTGGTTATATAAGTTGCCCCATGACCATCACATATCTCCTCTTCAGGGTCCGATAACTACATCTGATGCTACAATGGGACTGTTCTCTGTATGAGAATTCCCACACCTCTAGTTTTCTTTGTAAAGCTAGAATGGAACATTTGGCCAGTCCAGTCTTTTTGCAGCCGGAAACTGATCCTTGCTTAGTAAGTGGGTCTCCTGTAAAAATACTGTTTTAGCGTTTAGCCTGTTAGGTGAGAGCATACCTTTCTTTCTCTTTAATTTGTGATTCAGGCATTTAACATTCCAGCTCACAAAGTTAACTGTCCCATCATGGAGACATTGATTCTGAGTTTTTTGATGTCATTTTTATAGTCTTAACTGGTAGTGGGGCAGTTTTAATCTTAATTTCAAAATTTACCTACGAGTTATTGCCATATAGCTAATTGTTACATTGGATATTTATAGTTATAAGGATTAGAAAAATAGATTTGATATAGCCCTTCTCTCCCCCCCACCCACCCCCCCCCCCATTTCTGCCTCCACCACTAGATAGATAGATAGATATGATAGATAGATAGATAGATAGATAGATAGATAGATAGATAGATAGATACTTTATTAATCCCCAATGGGAAATTCATAAGGCTTAATCCCACACAATGTTCCCAGTCCCCTGACATACTAAGAGACAGAGCACGTCCAAAACAAAACAAGCACCAAACCCAGCGGCGTTTGAGAATTAAACAAAGTAGAGAGATCTATTGCAGCTAAAGTCTCAATACTATCTGCCAAAATATAATCATTAACAGTCTTTAAGCTTAAAATTTAATCTTTAGCAATTTTAAGATATTAATATAATAAAATAATGTACCCCTGGAATGATTTTAACAAGTAGTCTAGGATATACCAATAATCCCTCCTCCATCGCGGGGGTTGCGTTCCAGAGCCACCCGCGAAATAAGAAAATCCGCAAAGTAGAAACCATATGTTTTATATGGTTATTTTTATATTGTCATGCTTGGGTCACAGATTTGCGCATAAACACAGGAGGTTGTAGAGAGACAGGAACGTTATTCAAACACTGCAAACAAACATTTGTCTCTTTTTCAAAAGTTTAAAACTGTGCTCCATGACAAGACAGAGATGACAGTCCGTCTCACAATTAAAAGAATGCAAACATATCTTCCTCTTCAAAGGACAGTGCGCCATCAGGAGCAGATCATGTCAGAGAGATAGAGAAAAGCAAAACAAATCAATAGGTCTGTTTGGCTTTTAAGTATGCGAAAGCACCGCGGCACAAAGCTGTTAAAAGGCGGCAGCTCACACCCCCCTCCTTCAGGAGCAGAGAGAGAGAGAGATAAGCTAAAACAACAACCAAAAATCAATACGTGCCCTTCGTGCTTTTAAGTATGCGAAGCACCATGCAGCATGTCGCTTAAAGGAAGCAGCAGCACAGAAGGGAGCAAAGTGAAGATAATCTTTTCAGCATTTTTTGACGAGCGTCCCTATCGTCTGGGTGTGCAAACAGCCCCCCCTGCTCAATCCCCCTACGTCAGGATCAGAGAAAGTCAGCGCGAGAGAGAGAGAGAGAAAAGTAAGTTGGGTAACTTCTCAGCCATCTGCCAATAGCGTCCCTTGTATGAAATCAACTGGGCAAAACCAACTGAGGAAGCATGTACCAGAAATTAAAAGACCCATTGTCCGCAGAAATCCGCGAACCAGCAAAAAAATCCGCGATATATATTTAAATATGCTTACATATAAAATCCGCGATGGAGTGGAAGCCGCGAAGCGCGATATAGCAAGGGATTACTGTACTTGGTAGATCCTAATGCAATAGTAGAAATAGCATTTAATCAAGGGTATGATGTTAAACAGTCTACTTTAGGGTAGTAAAAAAACCCTACTTTAATTATTTCCACACTTCCCACACTCACGTCTATAGCTGCAATTAAAACATAAAAATATAGTGTCCAAATAAAAGAACAAGGATGTATAATTATAATACCCGTCTGTTTAAAAGTGGGTCAGACAGCAGATAAGTCCTTCCCATGCCATGACAGAATACGGCCTCATATTGACTTTCAAAAGAGTGTCGGGAACAGCTACTTTAATTCCTTTTTCAGCTTCCTCCTTGCTTGAAAATACATGATATTTGTCTTGAACTTCCACTTTCAGTTTGGCGGATACAAGAGTATTTGATATCAGCTTTCTGTAGCAGCTTTTTAATGTCGAAGTAGGCTGCGCGTTTTGCAGCTGTTAATGGTGAGAAGTTGGGGAAAATACGAATGAGATTATTTTCAAATATAATCTCTTGCTTGTGTCTGAGAAGTGCCATCACATCAAGCTTACATCGTAATCGCTCGAAGCGAACATTAAAGACCTGGGTTTAAAGGTGTTTGATCTGAGTATGCGATAAGCTGCTGCTATCTCGTGTGAATGTTTGAGGTCTCCGTGACCCCTTGAACCCTCTGAGCAGATGTCAGACACCATATACAAGTCCAAATATAACTTTTATTTAGACCAATATGTGCACCAAGCACCCTATACTCTACAACACATCATATAACTAATCAATAAACAATAATCCATACACAATACAATAACCACCACCTCCCAGACACGTCGCCACCCTACCTCCCAGCTCAGCTCGGCGTACTGGGCTTTCCCCATAGTCCTTTTATACTCCCCTGACCTGGAAGTGGTTCACTGGCACAACCCACAAGTCCTTATTCCTCCCGGGTCAGGGTAAACAGTCCTTTTCTTCACCCCGGAAGTACACCGTTTTCTCCTGTCCTGGGATTATGACGTACTTCCGGCGTTTTAGGGCATATAAGAGTCGACGGGCTACCCTTACAGCGACTCCTGGTGGTCCCCAAGGCATCCAGCAGGGCTGTGCATAAAAACTACATAGTCCATGAGGTCCCTGCTGGAACTCTGAGCACGTCCATGCTGCAGGGAAAGCTCCACCTGGCGAACCTGGGGGTATGGCCGGAATGAAAAGCCGGCCACATCTCACACTCAGTATCTAATTTAAAGTCATCTCCAATTATTTTAGAGAGTAATTCTTCTGCAAATTTCACTGCGTTTGAGCTTTCTCGTTTCTCAGGTATACCTTCATTTCTTATATTATTCTTTCTAAACCCATCTTCCAGGGCCGCAAGTCTGTTCTCCACGAGTTTTTTTCATTCAGAATTCGCAGGCTGTAGCTTTTTCATCAGCGTTAGATGCCAGTTCTTCCGCTGATTCAATTCGAGCCGGTGAATGCCTGCTTAACGCCCTCCAGCTGATCTGTAACGTCATTCAACTGATCGGCAAGTTTTTTCAGTTTGGATCTATTTTCTTCAATGTGTTCCTCTAATTTCTCCACTAAGCCTTTAAAGGTCACGTCAAACGTTTTAAATAGACGCGTTTCTGGTTTTGTGATCCTTCTTAAGCTCACTTATGTCAGTAGCCGTGGCAGTGGCAGTGTAGTGATCATCTCTTTCATCATCTCTTTCAGTTCAGACAGTTCGCTTCGGCTTTCATGCTCGCGAGTGGAATTGCAGCTCCTGTCTACAGCAGAGTGTTGCGGGCTCGCGATGAGTAGATGAGAGCACGTACTTGCAGGGCCTTTTCTAGGCTTGAATGATCCCTCAGAAATCGGGCGATCCATCGTGACCTGTATCACTTTCATCCATGCTCCCCATTTTCATTCTCGACTGGAGACGACGCAGTGGAGCGGGGGTCTTAGGAAGTCTGCGCATTCATCTACCTGTTCCTGGTCAGTCTCTGAGAGGCCATACCTCGTACTCGGGCCGGATGTCTGTCCAGACTTTGATGCAGCTTTAAGTTTCTTTTCCGGTTCTGTCTGAATTATCTTTTGTAACTCATGTTTATATATTGTAGCGGAAGTTCCCTTGGGCGGGTAAATACAGGATACCTCTAAATAATAAGAAATACGTGGGAAAATAAAGCCGCTGCTAACGGAGCTCCGCTTCAGACGTCCATCTCCTGTAACGGACGAGACCAACTCCACCCTGGGTTTTATTCTTTCGGGCTTGTTCAAGATTATATTCTATGTTTATAGTATTTGGACTGTATTGCAATAGATATCTCTACTTTATTCCTTCTTACACTGCTGCTTGGGGGCTTGTTTTGTTCTGGACATGCTCTGTCTCTAGGCATGTCAGAGGACTGGGACTTATATGAAGTGTGGTCTAGCCACACTTGGGGAGGCAAAATGGGGGAGGAGAGAAAAAAGAGCAAGCTATTTCTTATCTGTACTTTTTATCCCCATAATTGTAAGTTCCAACACATTAGGTTTTGATAGTCATAACTCCTGGCCAATATTGGAAATTAAGGTTAAAGTTCATGTAATAATGTACTGCCTAATTTAAGACTAGAATAATGACACCACGAAGTTCAGAACAATCTCTCAATGACCAGACAGTGAACTTTGTGAGCTGAAATGTCAAATGTCTCAATCACGAATTAAAGAGGAAGAAAGTATTCTCTCAACCCTAACAGGTTTTTTTTTTTTTTTATTTATTAATTTTATTGTAATCTCTTCCATACAAAATAGATCCAATTATAACAAAAAAAAATGAAGACAAATCAAACACCACCTCTGAGAAGGAGAGCTTAGCCAAAGGACGAATTGCTTAGGGCTTTTTAATAAGGCAACAATAAACAAAAGAAAGGAAGAAATATATATAGCTAAATAAAAAATGGAGAAGGCGAAGTAAATGCTGGTTAATAGTTATTTCTCTTATTCTAAAATAATATTGATTAGATCCTGCCAGGTTTTGAAAAAAATTCTGTACAGATCCTCTGAGAATTAGATTTTTTCCAACTTCAAACAATATAAAACATCGGTTTCCCCACTGACTTATCAGAGGAGAGTTAGGATTCTTCCAATTTAACAAAATAAGTCTGTGTGCCAAAAGTGTAGTGAATGCAATCACCGTTTGCTTGTCCTTCTCCACTTCAGTCCGTCTGAAGAACACCGAACAGACCTAAACAGGTCTTAATGCCAAGAATGTATTTTTACAGGAGACTCGCTTAATCAGCAAGATCAGTGTCGGTTGCAAAGAGTCTGAACTGGCCAAATATTCCACTCCAGCTATACAAAGAAAACTAGAGGTGTGGGTTTCATTCTGCAGTATCAGATTGTAGTATCTGATTCCGAAGGGTGCTATGTGATGGTGATGGGTAATTTATTTTTATTGTAAAGTGATTTTGATAAATATCTTCGCACCCAATGTGGATAATAGAGACTTCATCCAAAACATATTTACATCCTGTGGACACTAGAGTGGCACTGTACACTCCTCAAACCCAACACACAGACACTGAGGGACACAAGTTAAAAGCACCAAGAACTTGTTTTATTTCTGTCAAGGTCTTCACAAGGCTCTTCACCATCACCGCCCACAAGTAAATTAACAATATAGCACACAGTTATTCTTTCTCTCTCTCTCTCTCCTCTCCTCTCTCTCTCTCTCTCTCTTCCTCCTCCACTCCCTCCCAGAATTTTTGACCACCATCACCCAAGTCTGGCTCTCCGACTACTGCTTTAAGGTGGTTCCTTTTATATTGGCCAACCTGGAAGTACTTCTGCCCCTTCCACTCACGTGGCCTGCCAGCCACTTCCAGGTTAGGGCAAAAACCTTGTCTCATATAAGTTCTCCACAGTACCCCCTGGCAGTACCCACAGCACCCAACAGGACTGAGGTAAACTCCATTGAGCTGCCATCTAGCATGTCGGGGGAGGCAGTGCTTTTAAAGAAGCTGCCTTCTCCCATCCTTCCATATCCTGGGATGTCCGACGGTTGTGTACTGGACAACTCTTGCAATCCATTCCTAACGTGAACACTCATAAAATTATAATGGACAGAGACTTGATAGGTCGTCCCCTACATGGGCGATAACATCTAATACTGCAAAAATAATCTCACAGTTTTTAATTGATCATAACTTATTAGACCCATGGAGATTTCTAAATCCATACTTAACAGCATTTTGCTTCTTCTCACCAGTGCATCACTGCTATTCAAGAATTGATTATTTCTTCAAAATTTCTTGCCTGCAATCAAATCTTGCAAGTACAACACTGTTGTTATCTCCAACCATGCCCCCCATACTCATCTCGCCGCTGACATCTTAAACCCAGTAATTAGCTGTCAAGAACTGTACAGAACTTATATCCAAGCAAATTGATTCTTTTTTTACAGACAAATGCATCCTCGGAGATTTCTACAAGAATACTCTTGAAACTCTGAAGGTATTTTTAAGAGGACAGATTATCCTCATATCTCTCCCACAAAAATAAATCTGAAACCCAGAAGGCCTCAGAGTTAATCAGTGAATTTATCAGAATAAATGAAGAACATGGCAGATCTCCAAATGAGTCACTTTTTAGAAAAAGACAGGCTTTACAATCAGAATTCAACCTATTGACAACAAAAGGAATAGAACAACTTATTTTAAATCATAACATCATTACTATGTACATGGAGAGAAGGCTAATAAGATCTTAGCTCAACAAATCCATAAGCAGGAAGTTCGCAATGCAATATCAGTAATCACCAACACAGATTGAGATAAAATTATTGACCATAAAAAAATAATACACACATTTAGAGACTACTGTAAGTCTTTAATATTCTACTCGGTTTAAAGAATACAAGACACAATCTGTTTTTTTGATACATTACGGATACCGCAGCTAGATACTCTCAGTGCAGAGGAATTGGATAAACCTCTGACCACTATCATAATTACTAGATGCTATAAACTCACTTCAGAGCAGGAAAGCATCAGGTCCTGATGGCTACTGTTATGAATTTTATAAAAACAGTTTCAATCAAGTTAACTTCCCTTTTATTAGCAACATTTATAGAAGTCAGAGACAAAAAAATTCTACCTCAAATTTTTCGCCAAGCATTAATAACCATTTTTCCTAAGACAAATAAAGACTTATTAGATTGGAACATCTTCCCTTTTATCATTGCAGATTAGTTTAAATACCTAGGAGTAAACAGCACAAGTAAATATAAAGTTCTTTTTCAACAAAATTTTGTTCTGCTTGGAAAAACTACTCTCCATATTACTTTAGCAGGGAGAATTAAAATTATCATGATGAATATCCTCTCTAAGCTTCTGCTTCTATTTCAAAACATCCCCATACACATTAACAAATCTTTTTTTTTTTTTAGTTAGATCAATCATAACTTCTTTTATTTGAAATTCAAATATCCACGCATCCAAAAAGGGCGACCTTACCTCAGAATGGAGGCATGGGCTCTACCTAATTTTCAGCTTTATTACAGGGCGGCAAATATACATGCTAGAAAACCTGGACATTGACACGAATAGATGAACACACACTAGCTTGGTCCGCAATAGAAATTTGAAACTCCTGCAGTACTTTATTATATTCCTGCTTTGTACACCAGTAAAATACAAGGTATCTTCAATATACTAACAACCTAATTGTCCTTCATTCACTCAGAATGTGGACACCAATGTAGGAAGCACTTCAAGTTAGAGAATATTTTATCTGTGTCACCTCTACATGATAACCACCTTTTTCCACCCTCTCAAAACATACACTGTTTTTAATGTTTAGAAAAATTATGGGATTAAATCATTTAGAGATTTATATATAAAATAAATATCTTTGCATCCTATAAACAATTACACTCCAAATTTAGGTTCTGATCAACACAATTTTTCCGTTATCACCAAATTACAAACTTTGCTAAACGAAATCTGCCCAATTTTCTTCACCTCCCGCCTATTTCTATTCCAAAAGAAATACTGATCAGTCTTGAAGACTCAAACAGCATTTCTATACTATATATAAAACCATTTGAAGTCCCTTTCTTTTAAAGATCCCAGAGTACAGTGTGGAAGAGGACCTATCACTCAACATTTCAGAAAAGGAATGGAAGGCAGCCATGCACAGAATTCACTCTAGCTCCATAAGCATAAAGTATTCAGTTATTCAACGTAAAATCTTTAATCAAGCACATCTATCTCATTTAAAAACTGTCCAAAATGTTTCCAGGTCAGTATCCAACCAGTGAACATTGCAATCTAGTTCCAGCCTCAATAGGCCACATGTTTTGGACGTGTACCAATTAATCATTATTCTGAATAAAAATTTTTAAATTCCTATCAGGCAGCCTGGTTGAAACAGTCACTCTTAATCCGTTAATAGCTGTGTTTGGTGTACTTCCAGATGGGCTTAAAGTTGAAAAAGACAAACAAACTGTAATTGTCTTAACTTCACTATTAACATGTAGACTTATCTTACTCAAAAGGAAGAATCCTAGCCCACCTCTTTTAAGTTAGTGGGTAACTGATGTTATATACAGGGTGGTCCAGATCTAATTATGCAATTTTCATTACGCTATAACTTATTAGGATTATTACATAGAGAATTCACAAAAAAATTCTTTTTGTTGCCAATAGATGGCAGCACCTGCCCTGCATTCATTTATTACAAGATATTTCGAACAATTCTTTTGTCTTGCATTGTTTTCCTGCATTGCATTAAAAGTTGCATAATTAGATCTGGACCACCCTATACTATTTGAAATTGGGGAAAAAACAAATTTTCACTTAGAGGATCTGTTCAAACTTTTTTAAAACCTGACAGGAAATAGCTCAATAACATTTTAGAATAAGCATTTTATTGGGGAGAAGGACTTTCCTCTTTACTACTCTCAAAGTTTTACTCTGGCTGTCCGCCTTCCTCTCTTTAAACTCCAAATTTAACATCACATGTAAAATGAATACAAAAACGCAGCATATCAAAGGAATTATCATACAAACACATAGTGTGTAGAAAGATGGAGTAAAAAGCATTTTGTAGCTTTATTTTAGGGAATTCCTGCATGCTTTTATCAATCACCAACTAATAAAATGCACCATGCTTTGCTAAGTTTATGTCACATATATCATCTGTATACAGCATTGACCTGAACTCTGGATGATTGGGACAAAGTTATGATAATAGTGACAGAAAATGGACAAATGTGGTAAAAGCTGTAGAGACAGGCAGATAGTGTGGAGGTGAGAACTCTGTTATAATTGACAATTGAGATACATACTTTTACATGCATTTCTTTTTTTATCCCTCGTTTACTTCATAAAAATGAGTGCACTGTTAATGTAAATTAAAATAACTTCTGTGTATGGAAGAGCCAGTCCCCAGTATTTTGCTTTAAAATCTCCACATAGGTGTTTAGTTAGACAGAATAAAACTAGAATGTTAATTTTTACATAATCAATATAGATAATGAAAGGTTTTATTTTTATTAACTACAAACTGGCACACTAATGAATAATTTTGAATACTGTTAAATGTTTTAATATATAAGGTATAAATGTATGTATTACTGAAATAATTTAAGGGAGATCAAAAAGTGTTTTGCATGAATCACTTGTTATCCTCAGACATAGCTATCTATCACTTTTGGAAATGGTGAAATGGTTTTAAATGTTGTGATTATGAATAAAAGGGAGAAAGATGCACATACTGTACCTGAACTAATATTTTTCAATTAGAATACTGAAAATAGGATTGTATAGCCTAGATGTGTTTGCTAATTTGAATTTTTTTTCTTTTTTTCCCCCTCACTAAAACTAAATTTGAATTTACTGGTCTCTTACATCCCTTTGTGCACTGGCCGTTCTTGATATTTAAAAAGCCATGAATATATCAGAATTATGTGTATTGACTGAGACAGTGGAACATAATCACACCATAGCAGCATAACAAGATGAGGTTACACAGATTGTAGCAGTTTTAGTAAACACCACAGTCCTTCAAAAACACAAGTTCTTAGCTAATAAAATAATTAGCATAAACCCAGAAAACCAGCTTTGGTCTTTTGATAGTGCTCCATTTGAAATGCAGAAATGCCTGAAGAAAGTTTGGTAAGATGTTTTTTTTTACCCTTTTTTCCTTACAAGCATTTATCCAGCCAATCCTAGCCAACACAGGGCGCAAGGCAGGAAACAAATCCCGGGCAGGGCGCCAGCCCACCGCAGGGCACACACACACAAACAACAACAACAACATTTATTTATATAGCACATTTTCATACAAAAAGTAGCTCAAAGTGCTTTACATAATGAAGAAAAGAAAAATAAAAGACAAAATACAAAATTAAATAAGATAACATTAGTTAACATAGAAAAAGGAGTAAGGCCCGATGGCCAGGGTGGACAGAAAAAACAAAAAAAAACTCCAGATGGCTGGAGAAAAAAATAAAATCTGTAGGGGTTCCAGGCCACGAGACCGCCCAGTCCCCCTGGGCATTCTACCTAACGTAAATGAAAATAGTCCTCTTTGTAGTTAGGGTTCTCACGGAGTCACTTGATGCTGATGGTGATACAGACTTCTGGCTTTTAATCCATCCATCATTGTTGAGAACATCATGGAACTTTGGGTAGATGGTGGTGAAAAGGACACCCGGAAAAGGAAACAGAAGAAGAGAAGTAGGGTTAGTACAGATTTTTGAATGAATAGATATTATAATGAATTGGATATACAGAGTATCAGGATTAAATTACAGTGACGTTATGAGAAGGCCATGTTAAAATAAGTGTTTTCAGCAGTTTTTATAAAGTGCTCCACTGTATTAGCCTGGCGAATTCCTACTGGCAGGCTATTCCAGATTTTAGGTGCATAACAGCAGAAGGCCGCCTCACCAACTTCTTTTTAAGTTTTGCTCTTGGAAATTCTAAGGAGACACTCAGTTGAGGATCTGAGGTTACGATTTGGAATATAAGGTGTCAGACATTCCGATATGTAAGATGGAGCGAGATTATTTTAAGGCTTTATAAACCATAAGCAGAATTTTAAAGTCAAACTGAATGACACAGGTAACCAGTGTAGTGACATCAAAACTGGAGAAATGTGTTCGGATTTTCTTTTCCTGGTAAGGATTCTAGCAGCTGCATTCTGCACTAGTTGCAACGATTTATGTCTTTTTTGGGTAGTCCTGAGAGGAAGTGCGTTACAGTAATCTAGCCAACTGAAAACAAATGTATGAACTAATTTCTTTGCATCTTTCGATGATATAAGAGGTCTAACTTTTGCTATGTTTCTTAAGTGAAAAAATGCTGTCTAGTGATCTGATTAATATGTGATTTAAAATTCAGATTACAGTCAATGGTTACCCCTAAGCTTTTTACCTCCGTTTTGACTTTTAATCCTAATGCATCCAGTTTATTTCTAATAGCCTCATTGTATCCATTATTGCCAATCACTAAGATTTCGGTTTTCTCTTTATTTAATTTGAGAAAGATACTATTCATCCATTCTGAGATACAGGTTAGACATTGTGTTAGCGAATCAAGAGATTCGGGGTCATCGGGTGCTATTGATAAATACAGCTGTGTGTCATCAGCATAGCTGTGGTAGCTCACGTTATGTCCCGAGATAATCTGACCTAATGGAAGCATGTAGATTGAGAAGAGCAGCGAACCCAGGATAGAGCCTTGGTGGATCACCATATAGGATATCATGTGTCTTTGAAATTATAATTACCACAACTAACAAAGAATTTTCTCCCTGCAAGGTAGGATTCAACCAATTTAAGACCACTGCCAGAGAGGCCCACCATTGACTAAGGCGATTCATAAGAATATTATGATCAATGGTGTCAAATGCGGCACTCAGCTCTAAGAGGATGAGAAACAGATAAATGGCCTCTGTCTGCCTTTACCCGCAAGTCATTTACTACTTTAATGAGTGCAGTTTCTGTGCTGTGATTTGTTCTAAAACCTGACTGAAATTTATCAGGAATAGCATGTTTAATTGAGAGTGCTCATTTAACTGCATAATGACTGCCTTCTCTAGAATTTACTTAAGAAAGGCAGGTTAGTGATGGGTCTATAATTTTCAAGAGCAGAGGGGTCGAGATTATTTTTCTTAAGTAGGGGTTTAACTACAGCAGTCTTAAGACAGTCTGGGAAGACCCCCGTATCTAATGACGAATTTACTATGTCAAGAACATTATCAATTACCACGCCAGATACTTCTTTGAAAAATTTGTTGGTATTGGGTCAAGGGCACAGGTGGAGGGTTTCATTTGAGAAATTATTTTATGTAAATCAGGTAAATCTTATCCTAGTGAAAGAATTTAATTTGTTTATTACGGAAATACTGGGGTTTAAGGAGGATCCTTAGTGTTGGGGAGATATACTATGTTATTTCTAATATCATTAATTTTTTGATTGAAAATACAGCGATAGCCTCACGGTTTTACTGGAAGTACTTAGGAGGCATTCTTTGAGTTACTGGGTTTAACAGACGATCAATCGTCGAAAATAGACTCTGGGATTATTAGCATTGTTAATTATAATCTTAGAGAAATAGCAGCGCCTCTCAAGACGGACTGTGTTATTGTATTCTGTTATTTTAACTTTTAATATTTCACTAGTCAATATTAGTCTTAGTCTTCCTTCATTTACGCTCAGCTCTACAGCATGTTCTCTTTAAATCAGACACTCTTTGGGTCTTCCATGGTATAACAATGCTAGAAAAATTTTCAAACTGTCTTTTCAGGTGCTGCAACTGAGTCAACAGCAGCCCTCACTTTAGTGTTAAATCCTTTCCACCTTACTATTTACATTATCCTCGCTATTATAGTTGGCACTGTAAATGGACTGCCTTGCTTAGAATGTTTGTAAGTTTTAAAGCTGCTGATGAGTCAAAGAAGCGTTTTTTTAAACAATATGCTTCTCATGAGTGTTTTCTATCATTATTTCTATATTAAAAAGTAGAAGAAAGGTCTGATAGACCCGTATCAATTGACCTGCCTTTATATCAACCTTTTAGTCCTTTAGTAATTACTAAGTCTAACGTATGACCTGCTTTATGTGTAGGCTGATAATTAACGAGCTGTCTCAAATCAAAAGAGTCCAGGAGGTTCATAAATCTTTTACTTTTTGGTCACATTGTTTATCTATATGAAAATGAAAAGTCGCCGACTATTAAGAGTGTGTCATAGTTCGTAATTAAGATTGACATCAAGTCAGAGAATTCCTCAAAGAAAGACGCGTTGAATTTAGGAGGTCTATACACGGATAATACTAGAACGTGACAATCTCCCCTGAATAACAATAGCGGATACTCAAAGGACTTGAATTTACCAAAACCTGACATTTTTACATTTTAATCTGCTTGTGTAAATGTTTGCTAGTCCGCCACCCTCTCTTTTCCCTTGGCGATCTGCACGAGGTAAAACTGTAATCCACACACACCAAGCACACAATAGGGACAATTTAGGATCGCCAGTGCACCTATCCTGCATGTCTTTGGACTGTGGGAGGAAAACAGAGCCACCCAGAGGAAACCCCATGCAGACACAGGGAGAACATACAAACTCCACACAGGGAGGACCCGAGAAGCGAACAAGGTCTCCTTACTGCGAGGCAGCAGCGCTTACCACTGCGCCACCGTGCCACACTACAAGCAATTATTGAATGCATATTCTCAACTTGTCAACAGTTGTCATGTGGATTGTGAACAGAATGACCACTTCTCTGGAGCACAGAGGGTTTCGTAAAAAAATAACAGAAAGACGTATAAGCTGAATCACACTAACATTCAGGCTCTGTTTTGCATTATCATAATGGTGACTCTGTAGTAAATTGTGCAACAAATGAAGAGTATTTGTTGTTTGCTGATGTTGTTTTAAATGTTTAAAGCCCTCACGCGTGGCACCGCAGCAAGCAGCAGGCTAACAGTTGATCCTCAAAGAGGAGATGAAAAAGCTGTGTTTTTTTCCTATTTGAATCACTGTTTAAGAGGGGGTTTCGGAGGAGCGGCCACGTCCCCCTGGGGCTGCGTTCAGCGTCTTCACACCCCCCTCCCTCAGCTTTGTTCACATCTTTGTGAATTAAGCGACCTTCAAAACCGGGCTCAGACAGGCGTAAAAAGGACATCTGCATTGATGTGCGCAGAGCCTGGATGATGATAAACAATAAAATTAAACGGTTGCAAGCTCAAAAACCATTTCGTGAGAAGGGACTTTGTATCTTTTTGCTGGTATACGCCACTGAAGGGGAGCGTGATCGGTCACCAAGATAAAATTACGACCTCGTAAATACTAACAGATAGCTTCCACTGTACACTTAATCGCCAAACATTCTTTTTCAATTGTTGAGTAAATATGCTCCGCAGAAGCAATTTTTCTACTCAAAAATGTGATAGGATGCACCACTCCGTTGAAAACCTGAGACAGGACAGCCCCTAAACCGAACGCACTAGCGTTCACTTGTAGGATGAAATTGTTACCGAAGTCAGGATTCCGTTAAAACCAGGTATGAAGACAAAGCAGTTTTCAAATCCACAGGAGGACAGTTCACAGTCGCCCAACCTTACAACACAGTGGTTCTTACTGCCTCTTGGAAAGAGAGCTGTCCTATTTGCAAAATCAGGGATGAACCTCCTATAATAACTGGCAAGCCCCAGGAATGCACAATCTTGTTTCTGCATTCCCAGTCATGGGTAAAGAACCACCTCATCCACCTTTTTTAATTGAGGCCGAACCAAACACCTTCCCATAGTATAACCCAGGTAATGAGTTTCAAGACATACCCAACCTACATTTCTTAGGGTTAGCAGTCAAACCACCCCTTCCTCAAACTGTCAAGAACAGTCTGAAGTTGCACCAAATGTGTGTGCCAATCATTACTGAAAATCACAACATCATCGAGATAAACCCTGGAATATTTGGAATGGGGGCGCAAATTCTGATCCATTATACGCTGGAAAGTTAGAGGTGCTCCATGGAGACCAAATGAGAGTCTAATAAATTTGCCATTTTCTTGCAACTGGAAGCCCTCGATGCACCTGCCAGTAACCTTTTGTGATATCTAGCATGGAGATATAGGACGCCTTGATACCCATCAAATTTGGAGACCTTATTCAGGCACCTGAAATCAATACAAAACCGAATCGAACCTGTCCAGTTTGGCACTAATGCGATCAGACTTCACCACTCGCTTTTACATTCTCTGTCAGACCTTGTCACGCACGACATTCCATTGTGCCTCTGTGATCTGATATGGGCGCATTTGTACCCTAACATCGGGAACGGTAGTGATTTTATGTTCTGCAAAACGAGTGAGGACCCGGCAAGGGTGGAAAAAAACATCAGTGTTTCGTCCTATCAAAGACAACTGCTCCGCTTTTTGTGAGTCAGTCAAATCGGCAACCAATGGCAACATCTGTCTGAGATACAGCAGCCAAGGACGCACAAACCCCCTGCAGGTCACGCCATTCCTTCAAGAGATTAATATGCAAAATTTGGACCGGCTTCCACCAACCCAGTAACCTGACCTTGTAATTCAATTACAGCAGGCCCCTGGCATTTCGCCAAGAACTTATGTGGGTCAGAAGGGAATAGAACCAATTTGCGATCGCCAGGTTTTGAATTCATGGAGCTCACACTGCCTATCATACAGACACTTCTAGGTTACCTGTTCACGTTGCTTATGCTCTACAGCTATAGAGGAAAGTTTAGAAAATGATCCTGCAGCGAAACGACCCGATATGCAAAGCTCGGCCCATGAGCCTTCGTCTGGATTCCCATCCATTCTTCACGAACAAACATCCAAGACGCCACGTGGGTGCCTACTAAAGAACTACTCGAAGGGACTCAAGCCGGTGGACGCCTGTGGGGATTCCGAAACTGCAAACATAAGGAAAGGTAGAACAGAGTCCCAGGACATCAGGTCGTCATGAGCGACTCGCGTGATCATTTTGTTTCAAAGTATTATTAAATCACTCAGTCAGGCCATTCCGTCTGTGGATTGTAAACAGTGGTGCTCAATTTCTTAATGGCAAGACTATCACAGAGCTTTTTTCATTACGGGGTGAAGTAAAAGGTGTGCCCTGGTCAGTTAAAATTTCACTAGGGATGCCCAATACGAGTAAAGGTCTCACACAGAGCCTTCGCCACAGAGGAGGAATTGGCTTTCCACAGAGCAGCCACTTCAGGATATCGAGTTGCATAGTCAACCACCACAAGAATGTACTGATACCCATTCTTACTCTTAGGGTAAGGGCCAACAATATCCAGCCCAACCTGATGAAAGGGAACGTCTAAAATAGGCATGGGGGGAAAGGGGAGCCCGAGAACGTTTATGAGCAGAGACGTCCTGGCAGTCAGGACAGGACTTACAGAACTGCCTTGACATCCCTGCCCATATTCAGCCAATAAAACCACTTTTAGAGATCCAGTCCCTAGTTTTATCAGCACCGAGGTGACCGCCCAAAACGTGAGCATGTGGAAAACTACAAAACAATTTCCCTACGCTCCACTGGGACAACTAGCGGCACCAACTAGCCCACTGCCTAAACGATCAGAAATCACCGATAAAGGCAGTCGCTTTTTCCAGAAAGTGCAGGGTCTTGGTGCTAGCAAACTCACTTTCCAGATAATTGGAGTCAGTGGTGGCTTAAGCCTGCTTAAATACATACTCTGTTGATTATCATGCAAAATACGTCTGCTCACAAGCCAGTGTTCCCCCAGAGGCTGGTGTAGCGACCACTACAGAAGAGGTAAAGGGGCCCACCCAGCCGCTTGAGGAAATCCAAGTACTCTCTCCCGCCCTCACTAGAGTGATCAGGTTCAATTTCCACAGGGTGTCCGACAGCCACCAGACCCCTCCCCCTTGTCTAAGGTGACAGGGGGCCCAAGGCCTGGCGCCGCAAACTCGGCCAAGACTCTAGGGAAGAGGGCGTTCCTCCTCCCAAGCAGCAAGGGTAGGAATCTGAAACAAGCAGTCCACAGACTTTAAAGTTCTGACCCTTATACTTCAGAGGGGAGTAGTAACACTGCCTCATAGTCCTTAACATCCCCATGGACACAGCATATGCTCACACACTCAGTGCCTGAAGGGGGAATTCCCCGGAGCCACGTCTGACAACACAGAGGTCACTATCCGAGTTCAATAAGGCAGGGATCTCCTGGCCTGCTAACTTCACAGAGACCTGAAACTGCCCTTCTTCAGTGATGTAGAAGAGACCTGGGAACAACACATCTCAGCCGAAGTCGACATCCATGGACTGAGCAGGCAAGAGGTGATACTCCCTGACAAGATGGGCCAGTCTGATCACATCGGAAGCACCTGCGCTAGGCACCAGTGCCGGAATACCCTCAGCGGTGTCTTCGACCAGGAGCTTCTCCAGGAGGCTTCACAATAGCAACTTCGGGAGCCCCTGGGGGGCTGGACCAGGGATGCAGGATTCCTGAGGCAACAAGGGGTGATGATCGCCTTTTGGAGTTCTGGCGGGTTGAAGAGGGTGGACCAAATGTCCCACCCTGCCTCCAAGCCAGCCCTGGAAGCCCTCCAACCTCCTTGCCAAGGTGCACAGCGAGTCAATATCATGCCAAAGGAACTTGTTGCAGAGCTCTTCTGGTATCCCAGCTAGCACCACGTCGACGGAAACCTTTTCTACTATGTGCTCGACAGGGTCTGCACAGAACCAGCTTGAAATAAGATTGAACCAAGTCCTGCAGCTAAGCACAAATAGGTTGATCAGGGTGCAGCCGCCAAAGCCACACCTCTTGGCTAGGGAGCTCGTAGCTGGATACGATGTAGTTTCGTCGGTCCCAGCGCATCAACGTTGCTGTGTGCTCAAAGCCTAGCAGGAACATCTCAGTGTTGTCTGAACAGCCCATCTTCGCCAGCAAGTCCTTCGGAGGAACAGAGGGTAGAGGCGGCAGATCCTCCGGGTCTGGGGGATGCGGAACATGATGAGCCTCTAGAAGCACATCATCTTGAGGATCCATATGTGCAACTACTTCTGGTACCACTTGTCACGCTTGAGGCACAAAGTTGCACAGGAGCACTCAGGGGTTTTCCAAGCGACAGAAACTTTATTCCAGTACAAGTGGAATAAACACAAGTCTCTTTCAGGAGCGATCCGGCTGCACAAAGGACAACTGTCAAACTGGCTGCTGCGGCTCCATCTCTTGGTCAAAAGAGCACAAAATCTTCCTCCACAAAGGGGCGCGGCAGCTCAGGAGCCATAACGGAGGCAGAGGGGTGTCTGGGGGAAGAGAGACGAGGCAGTGAGACACTAGGACAGCCATGGCATGGTCTTTTAAGTGCTCGAAGCCCAGATCGCATTTCATGGCGGCATGCAGCAGGCTAGCAGCTGATCCCATTGAATCACTGTTTAAGATGGGGTTTCAAAGGAGCAACTGCATCCCCTTGTGGCCGTGTTCATTGCATTCACTATCTATCTATCTATCTATCTATCTATCTATCTATCTATCTATCTATCTATCTATCTATCATATAAAAAAATCTTAGATCGAGATGTGATCATCTTGGAGAGACACTTTTTGACATCATGCGAAACTAGACATTACAACCTTAGGAAACAAGACCTGTGAGACGGTGACTTTTGCATGTCACGCCCTACTTACAAACAATTTAAAACAAGTTCACGGACATCTAACCTAACAGTTGTTGGAATGCTTTTGGCAGACACCACTCATGTGCTCCTAGCTCTTAAAAATGTTATACGTTCTACGTAGATGGCACGTGAACAACTCAGCGAAGAAGAAAGAGCAGCGCGTCGAAAAGAGACACGAAAGCGTTTGGAGAGAAAACAAGGCAAAAACAGATTCACACAAGAGAAAAATAATAATCTATGTGCAAATTCAGAAAATAAGAAAAGTAATAATCAGCCCGGACGTCCCGCAAGAGACACTTTTAACGTCCTGCAAGACAAAGAAGTGAGACAAAAGGACAGCTGCTGTACAGGTTTTTTAAATGATCAACACACAGTACAAACACGCAGCTCGCCAGCAGCAGGAAGACAGCAGCTGAGCCGTCCGCATCTCCTTAGTGTGCATTCAGCACCCCCCCTTCACAATGCAAGTGGCAGGCGCTTAGTACACGGTTAGGGAGCGAGGACAGCTGCTGTACAGGCTTTGAAATGATCGACACACAGCACGGCAGGAAGAGCAGTAAGCAAGCAGGTGATTCGTCCGCATCTCCAAAGCACATGTGTTCAGCCACCCCCCTTTACAACATGAGCGGCAGAGACGTGAAGTGGCTGGTGCATGGCACGGCCCAGGGTTGAGGGAGAGGGGGGGTGGGCTCGCAAAGCCCCCTAGTACAGTATAATAAAAATTAAAACTAAAATAAAAATAAACTATAAACGTGAAGGCTAACTAAAACTTAATGAAAGATAACAGGTAAATTAATGGAAGGAATTAATAAGGATAAGATTGAGGAATACATGTCAAAAACAGGAGTTTTACTGAACAGTCAGCATTAGTTCATACGAGGAAAGACAAGTTTTACCAGCATGCTAGAATTCTGTGAGGAAGCAACAAAAGGATATGATCAAAGTGGAGAATATGACATTATTTGTCTTAAGTGGTGTTCAAAAGGGGTCAGTGCTAGGGCTGCTGCTGTTTTTAATTTATATAAATCATTTGGATAGGAATATAAAAAATAATCTGCCGATAATCCCCGGTTCGATGCCCACTTACTCCTATATATGCCCGTTTTCAGTAGTGAGCTCCTCTTTTTGTTAATATTATACAGTACACGCATACATTTGTTTTGCGTCTGTAACACACACGGTGTGGCATTTGTAGGACTTGTAAAAGTTTCAGTTTTTTTTTTTTTTACTTTTATTCTCTCTAAATCACGATCACGATACATACTACCCACCCCACCAGGGATCTGAGGCTGTTATTTTTTATTTTGAAAAGAATAACTGGAGATGTGAGTGGTGTTTTGAGACAATGGAAACTGGACATTTTCTCATCTGGAGGGATAAAAGCTGACACACAAACGCTGGCGATATCTGCCTTCTTCGTATCTCACCGTCACTTGATTTTTTTATTCGGTTTTATTGAGTGTTCCTGCTCATGCTGAATTAGAGTGCACCTTATGGTGAATGATGTCAAAACAACAAAAAAACACAGACGTAGGTATATATGATATTTGGAATTATTCATTTTATGACCTGTATAGTACATTTCGGAAAACTTTGTGGCACGGATGCAACATTATTCATATTACTCATATTCATTCGCATAACATCTTGCGTTTTGTAATCAGTGAATGCGTTTTTTTCCCCCAATCTTGCCAGTCCCCACATGTGCTGTATGCTGTTTCTTTTGTACTCCAGGACATGCAGAGGATAGAATAGTACAGAACAGTAAGTTCAGCGTTATATGCAATAATCAGATTCAGATGTTAACTGTTCACACACACGCAAGGATAGTCTTTCCTTCATTAACAACAATGTTTACCTGTTACAATGTACACGCTTCTCTCTATGCTGTGGTTCCTATTACACACCTGAAAGAAGAGACAATATATGTGAAAACATCATCGCACTAATGCAATATTATTTGAAAACGAACAGCGTCAGATCGGGTGTGGATTTATGTTGGCGCTATTACTGAAAGAAAAAAAAGATCAACATATGCGTTGATCCAGGCAGAACTGAATAAGCTCACGCGCTCTAGCATCCCCACCCCCGATCTGACTCTAAGAAACAGCGCAAGTACAGACGCAAACCAAGTGTGATCAAGATTTCCCGGTTCGATCTCACTCACTCCTATATTTGCCGTTTTCAGCACTGAATAAGCTCACACGCTCTAACACCCCCCCCCCCCCCCCCCCCCCCCCCAAAAGAGCAGCTTACTACTGAAAACGGACATAAAATTTATAAATTGGTATGCACTGTAAATCATTAAGTTTAAAATGTCGATCGCGGTTATTTCTGTTAATTAATTCATGCTTTTTACTTAGAGTCAGAACAGGAGCTTGTTCAGCTTATTCAGCTTCTGATCTGACTCAAACAGCGCCAGTATAACTTCACACCCAACCTGACGCTGTTCGTTTTCAAATAATATTGCATTACTTCGACGATGTTTTCTGATTGGTACTATTCACGTCATTAAATGATTTCTTCACATATATTTGTCTCTTTCTTTTTTAAAATGTGCGTTGTAGCACTCAGCAACTGGCCACCTGCATGTTCTTGCGCACACTGAATAAGACAGCGCTATATGCAATCATCAGATTCAAATGTTAACAGTTATATAGCACGGAATGGAAATCAGCAGTTCTTAGCATTGCACCATGCAAGCTGTCATATCAACCTCCTACTGTAACTTGCTTTCTTTTTTCTTCGGTTATATTCTTGAATAAAAGTGCACTTGTTTTATTATACTTTTACATGGGGTAGGGAAGGATCCTGAACACGACTGAGACAATGAAACGTGAATTAAAAAAAAAAAAAACAAAGCTAACCTTTGCAAATATCATAAATTACACCGGCTGTTACAGACTGAAATCAAATGTATCTTTTTATTCTAAAGTAGTAAAAATAAGAACACTTCTCATAAGGGAGTCATATAGGATCGAACTCATGACCTTCTGATTGCCAGTCAGCAACTGATACTGTTGCGCCACGGCGGCAATCATAGTAAATAGGTGTCAATGTCCCACACTAAGGCAGCTTTTTTGGTGGCGGCTTTTTTTTTTTTGTACCTTTTGTGAAAGTGTTTCTTTGATATTTGGACTTCAGGTTTCATACATTATATAATTTATGCCTACATTTTGTCATTTGTTACTAGAATATAAAAAATGTTTCTGTTTTAAAAATGTGTTTACACAGATTACTGCAGAAACGCAACACACATGAAACACGTGTGTTCCAAATAGCGATTTATTATTTCCATTCTAAAACTCCACTCACTCCCAGATAATTAATCAAGGCATAAGCTGGAAAAAGTTCATTTACGGTCTAAGTCGGTGGGGGGATGGAATAGCCGGCTGCTGGCAGCATGTCTTTATCAGTACATTTAGATGACAAAAGATGCTGGCAGAGAGGTGAGAACAGTTTTAAGAAGCGATTTAAGGTGGGCCGGATCTACAAGTTTTTTCGTAGGCTCTGGTAATTCTAGTGTTAAAGAGCTGAGCCTTTTCGGTTTAAGTAAAAGAAGATTAAGAGGAGACGTGATTTGAAGGTGACATCACTTCCAGTCCCCGCCCCGAGTCATAAAAGCTGCTTCCTTTCCTCTGGTCATCAGTTCTGTCTTGGACTCAGTAGTGTAAACTACCCTGTGCTATTCTGACAAACTACCCTTTTGCAACCTGGGTTACAATATACGGGGTGGCTACCCCAAACCTCCTTGCGATGTCTGGAGTCTCTTTTTGTGACAGAGTCAAGCTTTACAGACATAGTGTGTTGAGGAGATAGACTGGTTGGGATAATAAGGACCGCTGTTTTTGCTGGAGGTGGTGTCACTTCATCCAAGTTGAGATACCTGTGAGACAAACTGAGATTTTAGCTGAGACCTTGTTATTCTCTGAAGGGAACAACAGGTACAGCTGAGTATTATTGGCATTACATAGATAGGAGGAACCATGGGGCTGGTTGATTTGGTTTAATGAGGTGGTGAACTAGCAAAATAGGAGAGGGCCTAGCATCAATCCTTCAGGGCACCTCTGTTCTTGCCTAATGCAATTTAAACATCTCTTTTCGTTTCGGCACCTAGTAAGTTGTGCCTGAGAGGTGTGATTCAAACCATCTGAGAGCAGTCCTTGTGATGCCTAGGTCAGAGAGGGTAGAAAGGAGAATCTGATGGGTTAAAGTGTCTGACATGATGGAAAGATCAAGGAGGATTAGGATGTATGACATGGTGTTAGCCCTAGCCAGCCTTTGCTACCAAGTGGCCTTTGACTGGAGTAGTGAAACTGACCACATGCCTCTCTCAATATAGCTGCCTTGACAGAGTTGTCTTTAGGGAGAAATGGCAAGAGATAGGGGTGGTCTTCTCTTCATGCTCAGACAGATAGAGAGAGAGAGCATTGGCAGGGAGAGGGTGAATCTGATCTTTTACTGGTCCAACTTCTTTTTGCATACCTCTAGACCAGTGGGCGCTGGCAACTCTCTTGGTTCATCCAGTTCTATTTCAGCCACAATCCAATTCCAAAGACCAATACAATAAATCCACTTGTCCCTTCCTGGGATATTCACTCATGAAAGCACTCAGGTACGACTTTTTGCCCCTTTGCTTTGTTCATTTGTAGCCAGTCAGTGCCAGATAGGTAGTTTATTGCCTTCCTGCAGGGGATGGCTTATAGGCTCATGTATCAATACTTGAGAGATTCTTCTAAAGTCTTGGTGTGGAGGGTCTCAGGGGCTTGCCAATGTGAACATCAAAGCACACCTGTTCTTACCAGTAAAGTAAAACATACATCCTGAAACACTAATATTACATTTAATTTCTCCAGCTTACTGACATTTAATATTACAAATAAAGTCATACAAAAATATTTATCTACTTATAAACTAGATATCACTCATTTCTCCCTCCACTGCAATCAATAAGGTAGGAGAGTAGTGATGACATGGTACTCTTAAGATTCTGTTACTGCATAGAATACCCAGGGTTGTGATTTTTTTAGTATTTAGAGATGAGCATAAGTGCCCTCCACACCTTCCAGTGGAGCAACAGATATGAGGTAAAGCTGAAGCCATGGTGGTGTTACTCACCTGGTTGGATACTGAACATACCCATTTAAATCCCTTCACCAGCTGCTGCAAGTAATGAAGTAATAAGTAAAATAAGGAGAAAGAACAGCATTTGCAAAACATACCAAAACTAATGAGTAATTGGATCAATTAGACATTGACTAGTTTAATTAAGCACTAAAGTATACTGTATGTAAAATAATCAATGGCAAATACTAACCACAGGACAAAACAAAACTGTAAGTATGCTTAGTACTAGTTGCCAATCAAAAAAAGAAACAAACTGAAAATACTTGCTACTGTCAAATACAGATCCCCACAACCCAGAGGTTGCTTGCCTCAGTTGCTCTTTCCTTTGTTTAACCTCTTCAAGAGCTTACAGGTGTCATGATTAGTCACATCTTTTCTTAATTCTGTGTGAAATTCATGAGGGACTTTGGCACATCTTCAAGAAAACTGCAATCTCTTGGAGATTTTCTTAGAGAATAACTGCAATCTCCTGCCTCGAAACTGTCATTGATTCATTTATACTGTTTGTAACATTCAACGTGTACAATTGATAGAACTATTGGATTTAGCTTTTTCCCTTGTCCACATCTTTGCCTCAGAGAAAAAACCAACTCTGCTTGCTTTTCCATTGCATACAGAAATGAGTAAAACTGCCTTTAAAATAAAAATTACATGAAGCCTGGTATTAAAATTCCAATCTGTACTTTTATGAACTAAATAACAAAAATAAATAAATTTCAGATCACAAAACTAATGTCTGAAAAGACCTTGGGTATTTAAGGTTGCTGAACTTGAGGACAATGCAACTTAGTCTGCATTGTAGCAGAGAAAGACTCCTCAATTACATTCTGGAGGGTTGCAGTGGCTGCAGGTTTTCTCTTTAACCATCTTCTTAATTAGAATTCATTTATTTATTACTAAAGCAGTATTTTTTTATTCATTTTAGTCAACTTGCTTTTTATGAGTCAGTACCCTTAATTGCCTATTTTAGTTATAATTATAGTATGTTATCTTAACTAGCTCTCAGTTAATAATGAGGTGCAAATGAAAAAGGAACCAGCTTTCCAGCTTACATTTAAATTGTGTATATGCATCATAAAGTGTCTATGTTATTAAAATATTTTGAAATAAATGAGAGAGAAGAGAATGACTAAGAGGTATAAATCTCTTCTGGATTACAAAACATATAGATAATGTTTTCAGAAAATGAAAAATCTACAGTGTGATAAAGATTTGTTTTGGAAGAATGAAAGTCATGTAATTAAAAAAAATTGTTTCACTACCTGCTAGGGCCTGACGTCTAATTACAAAACTGGTTCGAACAAAAAACCTGCAGCCATGCCCATAACTGAAGACGCCATGGAGGACCTTAGAAAGATTGTTTACCCACTTAAAGTAGTGGAGGTTAATAATCCAGACAAGAATCTTAAAGATTGGTCTGTAATAGTTGAACATAAGCAACCAGGTAAGAGGTGCACACCGTACAATAGAGGCCCTTTTGAAACTGGATTAGAGGCTTTGATGATAATCAGGTAGTAGGTAAGTAAGAGCAGGCCCAAAGACTAACCCAAAAAACAAACCCTAGAAAGACCATAGTAGTAATAGTTGGGGACTTAGTTATTAAAGGGAATTGAGAAATTCTTATACAACGTGCTTCCTTCACTGGTGCACAGGTTGTAGACCTCTCTGAATGAGTGGATAGGCAGTTAGAGCAGAGGTGGATCCTGGTTGTCATGGTGCACAGGTGGTACATGTCTCTAGACAGGTGGATAGGCTCCTATACAGAGTGGGTTTGAATGCAATTTGTCAATGTCCATGTTGGAATAAATTACATAAGTAGGGGTAGACTGCCAGTTCTATAATTCAAATTTAAAGACTTGGGAAGAAGCTGAGAAGCTGAACTATAAAACCTAATTACCAGGAGTTCTACCTTTGGGATAGATTGTTGTGGAGAAATATTCAGTATAAAATGAGCAGAGCATTCAGAAAGGCAGGTAGAATTTAGACTTTAATGCATAGCATAGGAAACAATTGCAGAGCAAATAAAGCCGTCTCAGTTCAAGAAAATGAGTCCGGTGGTTTGGGCGCAGTTCATTATTTTATTTCAGTTTTAATCACAAAACATTCCCATTTCGTACATATTTCTTATCATCCACTTTACATGTTATCTTCATAATAATGACCTTGTGCTGTACCTGTTTTCATAACAATTACCTCTCCCTGTAAACTCCTTTCCCCTAATAATGGGATGACCGAGGCGCAAACGCGAGTGGCAACCTTTCCAGCAGCTCCGTGTACGACTTTATCTTTCTACCTTTTTATCTATTTCACTGATTACTTCTACCACTTTTTTTTATGTGGACTTGTTCCCTGGACACTTTTTTTACTACCTTTTTACTACTGTGAATTTCCCCTTGGGGATTAATAAAGTATCTATCTATCTAATCATCAATTTTATCATAACAATCATTAGGACTCAAAGGTGGTGCTTGTCACATGGCCCAGAAATGATTATCATCTGATCATGTTTTACATTTCTACATTTTCACATTCTTAATCTTGATTGGGGAGCATGGGGGGTCATGAGGTCACTGGAAAAGGGTATGTGGTGCTCCAGATATCTATGCAAAAGGACGAAGGTCAAGTCTTTTAGAGTCCTGGTGATTCCTGTCCTTGCTATATGGTTGCGAGACATAGGTGCTATCCAGTGACCTGAGACAAAGACTGGACTCCTTTGGTACTGTGTCTCTCCGGAAAATCCTTGGGTATCGTTGTTTGACTTTGTGTCGAGATGAGCGGTTGCTCATAGAGTCCCGAATGAGGCAATTTACTTGCATTGTAAGGGAGCGTCAGTTACAGCACTATGGCCATTTGGCGTGCTTCCCCAAGGGTGATCCAGCTCAGTAAGATCCTCATTGTTGGGGACCCGAGTGGCTGGACCAGACCAAGGGGTCGCCCATATAACACCTGGCTGCGCAATAGAGGGTCATATTCCGGAGGATGGGACTGGGACCGCGTGTCTGCCTGGGGGGGTTGCAAACTGGGATCCCCGAGTTGTTTCATTGTGTAGTGGGTGCGGCAATGCACTGTACCAGTACATGCTCCCCAACTTGACTTGACTAATCTTGATCTAATAAAAATTGGAGGCCTTTTAATTGATTAGTCCCTCATCATTAAGTTGGAACCCAGGGTGACCCAATATGAGAAACTGAACTGTTCAATTAATAATTGCTTGTTGCACCAGCATCCAATAAAGCTGAAATCATAGGCAGCTGTGCTGGTTAGCGCAGCATGCAGCTTCACTTATAAGGGCTGAGCTGCTGGAGCTGAATGCAAATGGTTGTTTTGATGGTCAACTCTTAACTCCTGTATAGCTAAATCTTAGCAAACACAATGTAGCTTGCTTTCAACTTCATCCATCCATTATCCAACCCCGCTATATCCTAACTACAGGGTCATGGGGGTCTGCTGGAGCCAATCCCAGCCAACACAGTTGATCATCTAAAATATTCATAAGCCTTAAAATATAAAATTAAATGCCAGTTTAAAATGTTTATATTTTAAGTGTTTATGTGCTACCATGCAAGTTTACTTAGTTTTCTTTAACTTTAAGGGCCTTGAGTGTTTGCAGAAACTTGTTTGGTCTTTAGTCAGCCAGAAGGCCCAGCAAAGACACAATGTCCCAAAACAAAAGCTTGTTTACTCAGTTCCCTAAAAACACATCGTCCTTGGTTCATAGAAAAACAAGGCAAGTGAAAAGCAAGCAGGCCACATTAAAAGCAAAAGTAGTGGCCTGTAAAATAATAGTACCTGTTTAAGCCACTTAAAAAGATGTTAAGCAACTCCTTTTAATAGTCAATAGTTCTAAAACAAATAAGACATTTTGATTTAAACCACAACAAGATCAGTTCAAGTTATACTGCAGAGATAATATGATTTAGTGTATGGCCGAAATGTGGGCAGATTGAAGAAGCATATGTTTATAGGACATTGGGGCACCTTTTGGTAAGAATGGGAACTGTACTACTGTGATGGGCTTTACATGAATCAGAACGGGCACCAATATATGGGGAGGGTGTATGAGTAGGTTAGACAAGGATTGTTTAAACTAGATAATGGAATGGAAGGATTTTAGAACCGGCAAGGTTTATAACTTCACATTGAGGAAAGGACAGTGGTCTTACACAAATACAAAAGATAACTTTGAAATTTCATAGTAATAAGTCCATATGTTTTCGATTGACAACAGCATAACTCATGTTTTAATACTTGCCAAAGACAAAAATTAACATATTTCAAGCATTGAAAACAGTTTTTTTTTTTTTTGCTCATTCTGCAGCAGCCTCACTGTACTTTGAAAGATTTCGCCTATCAGCTTCTGTAATGTCATTTGTATGTCTGCTCACTCATTTTTTAATGTAGGAAGTATGTAACCACTAATATTAGTAAATTGTGATAACATACTTTTTGTTAAACATATTCTGTAAACCTAATTGGTGGTTTAATTGAGGTGTATTCTTTCAGATGTACAATATTACAATTGGATTAGTGGTAAAATGCATTGCTTTAGTGGGGATATTGCTTCAAATTACAGTGTTCATGCATTGGTTTATATTGGAGATTAGTCTATGGTTAAACTGGCTTTCATCATTGTAACAGTAGTGAACTGTAGGAAAAGATTTTACAGCTCACTAACATTATACAAATCAAACGTCTTTGCATGAAAAATTACATAATCAATGTGAAGATATTTTAAATGTCATGTTTATTTATGCCAGCATTCTTAGTATGTCTGTAAAACATGTGAGTTGGTGGATTTTATTTTTTCCCTACCTTTAAATTTATCACTGTGAGACAAATAAATAAAATGTAAACAATCCATGTGCATAGACACACAGACTATGTCTAATATACTAAAAATTAAAAATATAGTTCTAAATTAGTTATTTAAACAAAGATTTAAAACATAATTGCTTGTATAGTTAATCAATGTACCAATAGTAGTTTTGTTTTGTTGTTTGAATATGTTAAACAAATATAGCATTTTTTTATTCTTTGTGTAGGTTACTAGAAGCTTCAACCCATTATACAGAAGAAGACAAAATTAATAGTCCCAGAACTTCAGTAACTTCTGAGAATGTTTCTTCAGAAAGAGGTACCTTCAAAATGTTTATTAATGTTCTTTTAATTTTATGTTTGCTTTTTGTTTACTTTTGTTTCACCTCTGTGTCATTCTTCTTTACATAAGCACATTACCTACATTACCACTAGAATTACCAAAGTCTATGAAAAAACACGTAAACCTGGCCCACCTTAAATCCCTTTGCACCTCTCCGTCAGCTTTTTTTTGTCTTGTAAATGTGTCAATCAAGTCAAGCAGCAAGCAGCCTACTATTTCATCCCCCAACCGCCGTAGAATGGGCACAAAGTTCTCCCAGCTCAAGCCTTGATTATCTTGGAGTCAGGTACCTAGAGAGTTGTATAGGGAAATAATAGATTGTTATTTGGAACACATGCATTTCATGCGTGTTCCGTTTCTACAACAATCTAAGTAAACACATCGTTAAAACAGAAACGTTTTTCATATTATAGTAATAAGTGACAAAATGTAGACATAACTATATAATGTGTGAAGCCTGAAGTCCAAAGATCAAATAAACACTTTCACAAAAGGTACAAGGATGTTAATATTATACAATAAAAACATGCATTTGATTTGCATCTGTAACACCCGGTGTAAATTTATAGTACAATGAGATACCAAGAAGGCATGTTTCACCAGCATTTGTGTGTCAGCTTTTATCATTCCAGATCAGAGAATTTCCAGTTCCATTGTCTGAAAACACCACCTCACATGTACAGTTATTCCCACTTTCAAATAAAAACTAACAGGGTCAAATCTTTGGAGGGGGTTGTATTGTGATCATGGCCTGAGTGAATAAAAGTGGGAAACAAAACGCTAACTTTTTCAAGTGCTATAAATTTACACTGGCTGTTACAGATGCAAATCAAATGCATGTTTTTATTGTATAATATTAACAATAAGAGCAGCTCACTACTCAAAAACGGTACATTTTAAGGCAGTCAGGATCAAACCGGAGGACTCTTGATTACAAATCAGCAATTCTTACCGCCTGCGCCACGGAAGCTGTTGTGCCATCCGTGTACCCTTTGTGAAAGTGTTTATTTGATCTTTGGACTTCAGGCTCCACACATTATACAGTTTATGTCTACATTTTGTCATTTATTATAAAAATATGAAAAACCTTTCTGTTTTAACGATGCCTTTTACATAGATTGTTGTAGAAACATAACACACATGAAATGCATGTGTTCCAAATAACAATCTGTTTATTTCCACTCTAAAACTCCAGCACTCTCACTCCCATATAATAAAGGCTTGAACTGGGAGAACTTTGTGCCTGTTCTGCGGCGGTGGCGGGGATGAGATAGTAGGCTGCTTGCTACTTGTCTTGACCAGCACATTTACAAGACAAAAGATGTTGATGGAGAGGTGTGTAGGGATTTAAGGTGGGCCAGGTTTACAAATTTTTTTGTAGGCTTTGGTATAATTCTAGTGTTAAAAGTTTTAAAATAGATAGTGCTTGGAAAATTAACCTTGTACAAATGTGATAAATACATTAAAATACAAATTTACACTTTATTTTAATTGGAAAATATAAATATAAGTATTATCTACAACATATATCTTCTTCTTTCGGCTGCTCCCGTTAGGGGTTGCCATAGCAGAACATCTTTTCTCTATATCTTCCGGTCAGATGTTTAAGGTAGTTGTACTACTTTCCTGATATTGCCATTTTTTATGTATATTTACTAAGGCGTATAGCTCAAGATGGATTACATTGTGGTGCTTAGGTAACCAGAATAAAAATTTACCAGTCCTGTGATATCTTTGTGTTAAATCTAACAGAGAATCTTACAAAAGTAATGATCAAAGAGATTATTTGTTGTTAAGAGTTTAGAGAAGAACTGTATAAAGCAGCAGCAGTATAAATATGTGAGAGAACATTGGAAACTGTACAACTAATAAGGAAGGAAAAAGAAGATGAACTAAAGGTAATAGGGGAAGTATAGAAAGGACAGTTAAAGAACACATGAAGGAAATTTTCACAGCACAGTAGAGGTTTAGAGCTTACATGTAATTAGGTTTTGTTGATAATTTGGTTTCTAACAAAGTTTGACATACTGTACTTAAAAGTGGTGGAGGGTAATTTGATCGTGAGGAATTAAATTATTGATTTACATCATTTAAGTAATATATTAAAAGACTTGTTTTTGACAAGGGCAATAATTGATGAGATTTTTGGTAAGGATTTCACTTTATTTTCCTTACATTTTCTCTGATGGGGTTTCTGTTCACTAGAATTATAATTAGGTTAGCAAGAATGCACTCATTTTTAAAAAATGGAATAATAACACTTTAGTAATAAACCACAAAGATTACAGAATCACAGATACAGATTATGCTAATTGTTTATATGTTGTGTGTAAAGGATTAGAGACTAGAAAGTACAGTCAAGCATATAATACAGAAGACTTTTTGGATTTTTTACAAGCATTTGCTTTAGAGTTTCTCTTATGTATTTTAGTGTCATGGCACAGTCACCCTGACTTGCTGTACTTTTATGCCTATAAGTAAGAGAGGGCTAAACTATTTGGCTGCAACTTGAGGCTCTTATGTTTCCAATTGTAGTCAAAAATCTTGTAAACTTCACACGTTTACCCAACATAGTTCTTCATGAGCTTTTAAAAAGAAATGGTTTAATTTTGGAAAACAGATATTTGGATCACTGTTTACTACCTACTTACAGCAAAGTTTGTTATCTTGGAACATATACACTATCTTTATGGTACCAAAGTTGAAAGCCTAGCAAAATTGTACAATGCCTGCTTTGTCACATGGTAAGGACAACAGAGGAGAATTACAGGAGAAACTGCATGTTGTTTTTAAAAAAAATGAAAAAGCATGGTGTGCATGACATATGATATACACAGATCCCAGAAAAACACAGCTTGTTTTATAAAAGCATTTATATAACTGGGAGATGAAGAAGACTGTTTAGAAAATAATTTAAAATGAACATTTGTGAATTAATAATTTATTAATTTGTGCTCTATAGTTATGATATCCCCATATATTTTTAAGGTATGAGTTCGTCATGCTACAAAGAAGACAGCTCTTGAAACTGTGCAGAGGATAGCAAACTGAGTGCATCCCAGTTTTTAAAGGACATATCCATATCCGACAAGGCTAATAAGCAAGTCTCCTCTGCTTCAGAATAAGGAAGTTTACATGAAGAGCTAATTCTGGTCTTAGGAATTCTCAAAGAGATAGATAAATTGGGATAACAAATCATGTACACAAGTACATGAGTGGAAAGTAATGGAAGGCAAAATAAATGGTTAAACATAAAACCTCTTGCAAGTTCTTGGCATGATGAAATTATACTGCTAAAATTAAAAGACAAAAAATATTCAGTTTAGGTATGAACTATTCGTGCCTTTTTCTTAACAGTGATATTCATTTGCCTTTACAATCTAAATTCCTTTTGGAATCTGGAGTTTAATTACATAGTTGGGTCAAGAATCTACTAGCTGCCATGACTGAAGTAAATAATTTATCGTATGTGTGTGACTTGAGTCTTCTGGAATATAAGTAATAATCTATCACAGACAGATTAATGACCTTGAAATTATCATTTAAGATTAGATCCATTCAGAATTAGCTAAACCTAAGCATGAAAGGTGACTGATCTGTTTGAATAATAAAGGGGATAAATCAAGCAATGGGCCCATGGCAGCACTTTTGTTCATTTCCACAGCGATGATGCAATTTGTTAAATTTAATTATTTATAAGTTATTTCAAGATAGAATATATTTGGAAAGATAGTGAGAACATAAATTGGATTAAACACAAGCCACTAATTGTAGCTATCTCCCAATAGCCTAGAACACTGGGCATCTGTACTAATCCAGTATGCAGGTACAAGATCTTGTTTAGTTCCTTTGACAGTTGTCAGTACACTGTACAAGTAGCTTTGTTCGTTCAGCAGTTCCATGTAGTATTTCATCCGTAACAAAGTGCTTGAAATACATTTGTGGTTTCCAGTCTGACTTATGTTCTGAGTCTTCATCAGCACATTCATAAAACTCATATGCCTGGAGGATCATAGTCCACTTTTCTCCTTCTATACTCTTTCCTTTTCACTTTGCCCTTTGATGTCTCCTTTGGTGTGTTTGGGCTCTCAACTTCTGTGCTTGTCTGGTTTACACTTTCATCTTGTACTTCACAACACTACTTTATGAGCTTCCCTCTGAAAGCATTGCATTAAAGTCAGTTTCTTCATTGTCATTCTCATCTTCCCCTAACTGCTCCATGTCAGTTGAATTGCCACCTACAATCATGTGCAAGGCGTCTTCAATTCTGTACTTTCCATCTAAAATTACACACCAAAATCAAAGTATTGTATACTCTGAACTGGTCAAATATAACATCCAGATTCAAGGAATTGTTTTGATTTAAAATCAACTAGAAAAATATTAGCATTGAGCCACTGCAGTATTGAACTGAACATCATGAAGAGATTGCATATATAGACAATGCATATACATATTTCAATTTCCTCTCTAAATATCCTAAAAGACATTTCAATCTGTAATTTAATAATCAAAACTTTATTTTTTATTGTGGTACTTATAATGCATATTGCATCATGAAATGCAGTAAATATGACTACTGGGGGATTTATGGCTAATGTACCTTGTATGTCTGCAGTTTTCATATTAGTGATACTGATAGTGATATTTAATTGTGATAAAGTTTTGACTGTGTCATTAAGGAATTAGTGAGGTAAAGCAGTATGCATCAGGAGAGATTTAATTCACTAAAAGGTAATAGCTGATATTTTGTTTTCTGTGGAGCCTCTGCATTATGTTGGTTTTTCATTATAAGCAAATTTATTTTCAGTTCATTTGCTGTTATAAACATTCTCTGAAATGGCATGGTTTTTTAATATGAGCCCTTTACTGCTGCAAAAAACACTTAAAGGTTTTGTATTAACTTTATGTTGTCTAGGTGTTACAATAGCTACCTTACACTGCAAAAAATGAAATCTTAACAAGCCAGACAATCTTGAAAAGAAATAATAGATCTTGTTTTTTTTTATTTTAAGAATAACTAACTTGAGTAGATTTGTATGTGTAAGATATATAATCTAATTTTTAGAAAATTTAACAAGTTAAACTTTCTCACTATATTGGCAGATAATTTTGCTTGATTCTAATACCTTTTTCTTGTTTTTCTTGTTAAAACAAGAAAAAGGTATTAGAATCAAGCAAAATTATCTGCCAATATAGTGAGAAAGTTTAACTTGTTAACTTGTTAAAATTTTCTAAAAATGAGATTATATTTCTTACACATACAAATCTACTCAAGTCAGTTATTCTTAAAATAAGAAAAACAAGATCTATTATATCTTTTCAAGATTGTCTGCTTGTTAAGATTTCATTTTTTGCAGTGTACTAACAAACTTATTGGTCATTTGCAGAATGATTACAAATTCAAAAATGAGCTGTTTCTGTCCAGGTCGTTTTTTGATATCTAATTTTAGACAACCTTATGTAACAGCTAGAACTGCAATAAATGTCTATCATTTTGTTTTTGATCAAAAATAAAAAATACTTTTGAGCAAAAAAAAGTTTGAAGCCCAAGCTCGGCGGCTCTTCTTGTGGAGTTTTCACATTATTCCTATGTCTATGTGGGGTTTACTCTAGCTTTCTTCCTACATCTTCATGGGTAGAACTTGTAGGTTGTGTAGATTTGCAATTCCAAAATGGCCTCAGTGTTGGTGTGTGTGAATGGGCTGTGTGATGGAAAAGGGCTCTTTCCTGCCTGATGCCCAGTACCATCGAGATAGGCTGCAAGTCTCGTGTAACATATACAATACAGTTTATTTTTGTATAGCCCAAAATCACACAGGAAGTGCCGCAATGGGCTTTAACAAGCCCTGCCTCTTGACAGCCCCCCCAGCCTTGACTCTCTAAGAAGACAAGGAAAAACTCCCAAAAAAACCTAGTAGGGAAAAATGGAAGAAACCTTGGGAAAGGCAGTTCAAAGAGAGACCCCTTTCCAGGTAGGTTGGGCGTGCAGTGGGTGTCAAAAGAAGGGGGTCAATACAATACAATGCAGTACACAGAACAGAACAATTTCTCAATATAGTAAGAAATAAAAAATATAAATTTTAGAAGTACAGAGCAGAATTTAACAGCAGATGATATATCCCATAATAAGATTTGAATTGTATAGAGTCCTGGAGACCTCATCCTTCAAGCTGCCTCCCCCATTTGGCCATTCCACGGCTGAAACAGTGCTGGGCCAGCCAATCCGATGAAAGGACCCCTCTTTCCCACGATTCCCGCGATCCTCCATCTGGGATGACTTTTCCTTAGGCAGGCAAAACAACTTGGCAGGTGGGCCATGGCACCAAGTGCCACATTTGAGTACCGAGAAGAAAAACAGAATAAGTGAGGGTTAGTATACAATTATAACTGTCATGTTACTTATCGTTTAAGTGCTAATGACTAACAACAGAGATGCAGTCTGTACAGTTAATCAGCAGCTCTAGTCAGGATATGCTAAACTGAAGTAGTGAGTTTTGAATTAAATGGGTTATGTGGACGAAAAAAAGCACACTGAAAAGCAGGCAGATAATATTTTTTCTCAATTCTCTTGTTTATTCATACTGAGTCACAGTAAGTAGAGATTCAAAAGAGCATAATTTGTTGCCGCAAAGCTCAATTGAACCCCGAGAAAACAATTAGGAAGGGTTTTATAATTCAGCATTTCATGATTAACAAGACAGAAAGAACGTCCATATCAAAACAGTAAAGTTAAACAATATGTCTGTTGAGCTAAGCATTATCTGTGTTCTCAAAGCTAAGCACAGGAGAGACTCCTTTGCATAAACTACATGTACTTTCTGCAGCCTTGTGACCTTGTCCCTGAAACATTCACTCTGAGAAAGGGAAAACAAGAAACAGCTTAGCTTTTATTCATGTGGACACTATTTCTCCTGAACCCTGAATAACATATTTTTGTTAGTTCATAAGCCAAAGCGTCTCTCACTGGCAAGTTACAAAATAGTTATTATAAAAATTCTAATTTACTAAACACACAAAATACATGGTGCTGAGGAGAACATTCTTCTTCTACATTCCCCCCTTTTTGAACCAACAAAAATATGGGTGACGTAGGAGTAACGCGGGAAAGAGTAGGAGAAGGGGAAGGAGTGGAAGAAAAGGAGGAAGAAATTGGAAGCATGCATTCTTCATGTAACATATAAGCCTTGGCCACGGAGGCAGTGTAATAGTGGGACACAATATGTCTAGTTAAACCTGGCAAAGCACGGGTGATTGAGCCATCGGGAGCCGTATTATTAGGGATGCAAGTGCAGCACGCATCACCAAACATAGCACATACACCCCCCTTTCCGGCGAGAAGCATGAAGGGGGAACTATAATTACTAGAGAAGCAGGTATAATTGCCTTCATGAGACTGGAACATCGGGGGAGTCATATGAGGAGTGGGGGGGAAGAGGAGAGAAAGTGTAATGCAGTTATGAGAAAGAGGGAAAGGGATGGTAGCCAAATGTGGCCTGGCCGTAGCCGAATATAATACCCACTGCAACCAACGGTTCTGATCGCCATAGCCAGTTTCAGTTGAAAAAGTGGATGGAAGGGTGGAAATATTCATAATCTTAAAAGGAGAAAAGTCCTGAACCAGAAGTTGGGGAGACGGGTGTGTGTGCAGGAGAATTAGAGGTGTTAGTACAGGATTGTCAATCTTAATTAGAAATCTCCCTAAAGGGTCTGTTCCAGATACATATGCCCCTAATATATAGGTTTCTGAGTCATGTAAAGAGGGGTTCTTCAAAGTGATGATCAAGGGGTTACAATGGTTGTCAGCACATTCATGAGAGGCATGACCTTTTATGATAGAAAATCGATTTTTCAAACCGTATTTTTGGGCCTCAAAGGGTTGATAACCCCAGTCCCTCAGTTCCAGTGTTAGCAAAAACCCATTGCCAGTTGTCGCAGTTACTTCCCCAATAATACTTCGTAACAGTCATACACACGTATTTGTCAGACCAGGTCCACTGGGGCTTGTCGAACAGTCCCACAGTTGATAATAGAGCAGAAATCAACCTTCACTGATGTGGTGATTCCTAACGGGAAAGTCAAGGTGACCAGGGCAGTAGACAAGGGAAAAGGAAGCATAGTAGCACAGCAATCAAGGGTGCCATCTCTTGCAATGTGAGGTGTGAATCCAGGTGGGCAATCCTTCCATTTTCACTGCATGTTGGTGTGGACAGAAGAACTTGGAACGGTCCTCTCCACCTCGGCTGATGCCAATGTTTCCTCCGAGTGTCACGGACGAGGATCCAAGTGCCTAAGGGAATCGGCGTGTCTTTAGATGGAAGACTAGTCCTCCAGGCCTGGTTAACCTGCTCGTGGACTTCTTTCAGAGACGCTCGGAGACCTGTAAGACAAGAGAGAAGATCATTGTCCACAATATGCAGGTTAACATTTCCCATAACCATACCCACAGGCATGGGTCGTCCGGGTCAGAATTTCAAACGGCGACAGTCCTAATTGCCGGTGTGTTCTTCCCCTCAATCCCATTAAGGCCAGAGGCAAAGTGTCCAGCCAGGATAAATTTGTCTGCTCACAGATTTTTGCTAATTTAGATTTTAGGGTGCCATTATCAGTTTGTAATTTCTGTGGTATGCCCCACTTAGGAATAATTTCTTTGATTAAAGCTTTGGCTACAGTTTTAGCATCAGCGTGTTTAGAAGGAAAAAGTTCTACCCATCGGGAGAACACATCAACAATTACTAGACAATAACGGTAACCTTTAGACGGAGTTAGTTCAATGAAATCCATTTGAAGGTGTTCAAACGGACCCATTGGATTAGGTGTAACGGCGGGACTTACCTGGGTGCCCTTTCCTACATTAGACTTTTGACATAATGCACAGCATCTGCAGAACTGCTCTGCATATATAGAGAAGCCTACAGCTTCCCAGTGTTTTTCAACATCTTGAATCATGGCGTCCTTTCCAGCATGGTCTAGCCCATGAACAATTTTTGCCATACCTGGGAAAGAAGCCTTTGGGAGGAAAGGTTTGTTAGTTTGCCTATGGGTCCAGACTCCATAAGAGAGGGACCATTCTTTGGACCATTTTCTTTTTTCTCTGTCCGTGGCTGCACTCTGTAAAGAAACAAGTTGATTATCAGGGTCCTGGTTATTTCTCTGTTGGAATAAAGAGATTGGTGTGTTATTTTATGCAGCCTGTTTAGCAAAGTGATCAGCTAATTCGTTTCCTTTGCTGACAGGATCTTGTTTTCCTATGTGAGCTTGACATTTAACGATCGCTAACTTTGATGGTTTAGTTATAGCTTCTAAGAGGGTTTCAATCAGCTTTTGATGTTGGATCGGTTTGCCAGCGCTGGTCTTAACCTGTACTAAAATAGAATGAACGGCGTGAGGTTCCTTTACTGTTAGGGGGCTCATGAGCACTTTGTTTGTCTGTATGTGGTTGCGTTAAAACTGCATTCATTCATAGAACTGCATTCATTAATCCCCCCTGTTTTCCGTCCACGAACAGAGTGAATGGACGAGAAAATAGTCAGTGAGAGGAGTGCATTTTTTTTTTTTTTTAAATCACCTAGAGCCTTGTCAGCCTGCTATACCACTGCATGCAGCCAGATGGCAGTGTTCGCTAGATTTTGTAAAGGCTGTGCTCCTCCTGAAAAACTTACAAGCAAACAACTTCTCAGGCACAAGCTGGTACTACTTTTAAATTAGGAATTCATCTTACCGTGGTGCCATACATGCTAGCTTCCAGATCATGGAAAAGTCCGTGGCGGAAACCGGGTCAGCGACAAACAAGGAAACACTCATTTCCGTGGCGACCCAAGTGCCAGCGACAAACAAAGACAATCCATTTCGGGAAACACACAGCACAACTCCATAACAAGAAAACATTCCCATCAAAAGCTATGCAGACACAGAAAATTATCCTGACTTAACCTGTTGTTTTGTGAACGGTCTTGGAGTGTTTTGAATGATGTTTATACGGCCGCTAGAGAGAGCTCTTGTATCGCAAGAAATGTCATGACCTAAATATATTTAATGATAGCTTGAAGTAACTGCAGTTGTTTTCTTTTTTTTTTTTTGACACATTTTTATGGCCATTTTCACCTAAAAAGAATACAATTTTCTGAGTGTCATGTGCACTTGTTGTTTTTTTTTTTTTTTTTCTTATCTACATTACTGTATCAATTTATTATCTTTTTCCGGCCAAAAGCCTTCTAAATTTGAGCAAGAGCTTGGCCATAAACACAAGGGGCTTCAGTATATCCCTGAGGCATGATGGTCCAGGTCCATCGGCGGTTTTGAAAGGTAAAAGCAAACCAGAATTGAGAATCAGGGTGCACGGGAATGGAAAAGAAAGCGTTAGCAAGGTCAATAACAGAGAAGTACCGGGCAGATGGGGGTATCGTGGAAAGAATAGTGGAAGGATTAGGAACAATAGGTGTTCTAGGAAAAACCACAGAGTTAACTAGTCGTAGGTCTTGAACAAAAACGCCAGGACCCTTCAGCCTTTTTTTCAGGTAAAATGGGGGAGTTGACTGGAGAGTATGTAATTGGAATAATCGCTCCTCGCCTCACGAGATCAGAATGTACGGCGGCGATGCCAGCCTCTGCCTCTGGAGACAGAGGATCCTGGACACGGTACGGGCAGAAGGAAGATTTTGAGAAAATCACCAGTGGCTCACAGTGTGCTATCCTTCCATAATCATTTTTCCCTTGGGACCACAGTGCTAAGGAAACATGGGGAACCGAATCTCCTAAATAGAAAACGCTTTGTGAATATGTGAGGTGCACTGAAGCAACTGCTTTAGTAAACAACAAAAATACATGGAATGTGCAAAGTTTCAGGGCATGTGCTGGAGGAAAGAAAAGATTCTAACCAAGGTGTGTCCACTTCAGTAGGGAAATACTGGGCAGTACAAGGCAGGGTGTCCAGGACTTGTAAGTGAGGAAATAGGCATGAGGGGAAAGAATGAAGGGCTTTCAAGAGGAAGGTGTGCAGGGAGATGTTCAGGGGTCCAGGCTGTAAAAGAGGGCTTGGGGTGTGAAGTGTGGCACAGGAGCTTAGGAATGGAGCAGCAAAGATCCTTGTTCAGTTAAAGAAAATTGAGACTGACAATTAAGTCATAAGATCCCATCCCAGCAGTTTCACAGGGCATATATGATTTAACAGATAGCAACGAGTCAATAATGAAACTGTTAGTGCTGAGCTGTAATTGCAGAGGTTTTAGACCAGCAAAATATGAGGCTGTCCCGAGGCAGTAAGCACTTTTACTGTATCTGTCGAAGCAGGAACCTCCTTCAGCGCGTGGCTCCTGTGTCATTTCAAAGGCAGTTTCTTTGCCATTAAAGTCAATAAAAGATCAGTTTCAGCATGACGAGTAAGCAAAGGAAACTGGAAAAAGTGACTGGGGTCCCTGATAATTCTTAGGACCAAGGAATGTCATTAGGCTCAGGGAGAGGGGGTGACGGAGGCGCTTCTGTGGGCAGTTGCGTCTGAAATGTCCAAGTTCACCGCAGCCGTAACAGGCATATGACACTGGCGTCTGCTCCGAAGGGTTAGGCATCTGAGCAAAAGGATTATTAGGGTTTGTTAAATGGAACCCGCGTCCTCTTCCATGCCCTCGCCCTCGACCTCCAAAGAATTTTCTCTCCCCCTAGCCAGGTCAGTTCTTCCAGTATAGTAATTTATTTGTGCAACCAAAAGTTTGGTCTGTGTCTCTGACTCTTTTAATTTAGTCTGTCTGTCAGCATGCTCTGCATGACGCTTGTCTTCCTCGAACGTTGCGGTCTTCCAGCCTTTTTGCAGGACGTGCAGACTTTGCTTTGAATGGCACTTCTCAGTCTTGAGATGAAAGGAGGTACTGCAGCACAAGTTCTATCGTTTGTATTGTCTAGTCCAGAGTGATTAGCCATCAGATCTTGCAATCAGTGAGCGGGCTGAAAGTAGTGACCAGTTTGTGCCCTCTTTTTATATTTTTTCTGCCAGGGCTCCTTTCAAAGGCTCTTGCTGGGCGAGGAAAGGACCTTCATTCCAACGCCAAGAGACACCGTTATGATCATCGTGATTTACAGTTGCCCATGTGGTGCTCAGCTGTCGACGGAGCACCTGTGTCCACTCTGCAGCATTTGTTTTATACATGTTATCCAGCTGCTGTAACGGCTCCACAAATTGCAGTCCACCGACTGCTCGTGCGCTGGGAGACAAATGACTCTTTTAGTTTCTGCCATAGCAACCCAGTAGCACCTTGTGAATGATCTGAATTATCTTCCTCAGGGTCAATATGTGAGGACGGGTCATAATGATATTGTTCATCGTAAAAACCTGCTCCAGATGGGTCGCCTGTTAACAGGGGTGCAGTTGGAGAAGAGGGCGCAGGAGGTGGAAGCGGGGGAGTTTTGGTAAGGAGGGGGGTGGACAGATTACGGGGTATAGGGGGTCTGTCTTTTCGGTCTGCTTTCTTCTACTTTCAGGCTTGGGCGCTGTCTCTATCTTCATTTTCTGCAATGCTAGCAATAATTCTTCCTTGTCTTTTTTGTGTTTTGACTTCAGCAGCCAGCAGGTTGTTACGCCTCTGCTTATTCCACTTCTTACATGCCTTTTAAAATCCAACCCAGTCTGCTTCTCTATTAACTTTCTAGGGGACCCGCCTTTCAAACCCGACGGTGTACTAGGAGCCTGGTGATTCTCTGAAAATAATCCTTCTAACATTAGGTTTTGAGGACCCTGGGGGACCTGTTTGACTGGCTTGCTATTTATTTCCCATAGTAAGTGGCAGGCCTTCAACAGAGAGCAACTCAATCCCCGATTATTTCTTGTCCCACTTGTCGTCCCCGGAAATCAACCAGTCGACAAGTGGAAAACACGACCTCCCCTCTTCCAAATTTCACACGTACTCTAACTACCCCTTTCACCCCTATTCCTCTTATTATTTAGGAACGTGCCACTCGGTCCTTTCTACTCGAAATCCTAAGGGGTGACTTACTAACATTCACACTGTGCCGTCACTCTCTATGAATCCCTAAAACCCTTCTATGTCGATACGGTATGATTCTCTATTCTTTCCGCATGCTTTTTTCCTTTCCTTTTCCCTGTATACGTCTATTTCGTCCAGCACACCAGTCAAACCAACGGGAATCCCCCGAATCTACTCACCGCGACTCCTTCTGCCTGCCTGGAAAAATCCCGTCCAGTGCTTTTCGTTTCGGTCAGGAGGAGGTCAGCGACTCCCCACGCAGGAAAACGCCCGAGGTAGGCCAAGTCCTAACTTTTACCAGAGCTGGTCCTCGATCCGCGGAAATCGGTCCACTTGGACGAACCCGCTCAGAGAGTCGTCTGCCCGTCTCCTTCCCCACGTTCGGGCTCCAAAAACTGTGACGAAAAAAGCACACTGAAAAGCAGGCAGATAATATTTTTCTCAATTCTCTTGTTTATTCATTCGGAGTCACAGTAAGTAGAGATTCAAAAGAGCATAACTTGTTGCCGCAAAGCTCAATTGAACCCCGAGAAAAAAATTAGGAGGGGTTTTATAATTCAGCATTTCATGATTAACAAGACAGAAAGAACATCCCTATCAAAACAGTAAAGTTAAACAATATGTCTGTTGAGCTAAGCATTATCTGTGTTATCAAAGCTAAGCACAGGAGAGACGCCTTTGCATAAACTACATGTACTTTCTGCAGCCTTGTGACCTTGTCCCTGAAACATTCACTCTGAGAAAGCAAAAACAAGAAACAGCTTAGATTTTATTCACGTGGACACTATTTCTCCTGAACCCTGGAATAACGTATTTTTGTTAGTTCATAAGCCAAAGCGTCTCTCACTGGCAAGTTACAAAATAGTTATTATAAAAATTCTAATTTACTAAACACACAAAATACATGGTGCTGAGGAGAACATTCTTCTTCTACAGTTACAAAATGTTGTATAGAATATGTTACATATTCTAGAGGTTAATTTTTGTTTTTTACCTGATCTGTTTTTCGGTAAATGTTTTGAAATTACCATTTATACTGTATATTTATGTATGTATATGTTTATGTATAAGTCGGGTCTTGAAACCCGAAAAATCGATCATAAAAATCAGACCCTGACTTATACGCCCGTTCAAAAATGCGACACTTAATTTTTTGCCTCCTCCAATCTCGCATCAGTTTCTTAGATGCATGGAATTTTGTTGCAGCAGCGCAGTTACCAATTTCTTTTACAACTTCAACAACGTTTAATTTAAAACCAGCTTCATATTTTCTTCTGATCGAATGCGCCATCATAGGTAAGGGATGCTCTCACAGTAAAGGTGCATGAGGGTGTGAGATGCAAACAACACAAATCAGTGCAAACGTTGCTTCAGAATAGCTTGGGAATTACTGTGTGGTCACGTAGGCACAATAGAGGTAGAGAGAAAGGTTAGGAGCACACGCTGATACAGCACATTGCATCGCTCACATAAAAAAAAAAGGCAGTGTGCTCCGTGGTTACTCTCTCAGGTGGGCGTTAGCATATCATAATCCCTTGTACCAATAGCATGAATTTTCCGCATTCGACTTATACAACCGACATTATAAAATACCAGAAATTATACAGTAAAATCAAGTCCCGACTTACTCGTGGGAGAACTTATCCGCAAGTATAAACAGTAACACTTTTGTGGAAAAGACATTACATTATCCTTACCTGATTTGCATAGGTAGTTAGTAACTGATATGAATTGAACTAGAGAAACAGTCATGTAACTGTTTAGCTTTTGAAATGAGTTATTCAAATCAGTATTATTCATTATGCTTATATTATTGTCTTTCATATAAGGCTCTTTCCTGCAGCTGAGTTTCCAAGAAAGCCAGAGCAAGCTTCTTTTTGATATCAGTGAAGTTAAGGAGGAGCAGAAAAAAAATGACAAAAGAGTTTGGAGTGCTGAAAACATCAGTGGACACACACAACAAACAAATAAAGGCACTGGAGAGTGTTAGGCTGCCAACTTATCTTTAAAGTGAACTAACTTACAAAACAGGAATAGAAGAAATAACTTGTACATAATAAGGCTGAGAGGAGGCAGGGAAAATGGAAATACTCCGGAGCTCTAAAAAAACTGTAGCCTTTTATTTTTCTCCATCTCCAACACTTCTGCCATGTAATGGAGCACTGCCATACAGATTACAGCATCAACTCCATATGTTTAAGACCTCTAATCATGAGACTTCTAAATTATGCCGACTGCCAAATTATTTTGCTAGAGGTTCAGTCCCGTCATAATTTGTCTTTTGAAGGCCAAAATATCTGGATTATGTAAAGTATTCACTTGCTATGACATTTGTGCCTATGAAAATATCTGTGGAAATTGTATTTACCTCTTGAGTCGTTCAACAGTTTTAGAGCTTTGGGCACATTTTCACTCTAAAGTTAATGGTCACACTTTTTTTTCTGAAGTTGCTCTCACTGGTGTCCCTTTGCCTTGTTATTCTAGTTTCTCCTTGAACCTTTTTACAGGTTACACATGTATATTTCTTTGCATAACCCGTTTCAACACTTTCTTGTGTTTAAAGTGTGTTATTTTTTATGTTTTTGCTTTTCATTGTATTGTTATTGTAATGAGTTTCCTTTTCTTTGGATGTGAATTGTTGCCTGTAGCCCATCTTTTTAACTTTTAATGGAAGGCTGGGAAAACAAACAGAGTTTTATTTTTGTATCTGAAGACTGATTTGGCTGTATAAATTTGGCTACATGATTTTCCTCAGTGTTGTCACGAGAATCTCACTAGACTGTAGTTGAGGCTAGTGGAGCTACAAGCAATGTAGCATTTGCTGCAAGTCAGGTTTGCCCCAAATGTTCCATCATTTGCTTGGTGTCTCTTACTTATCATTTATTCTCATGTAGTTTATTTTCTGTCAACTTCATATTATGTTGCTCTTTTTTTGTTACCCCCCTGTAAAGGCATCCGTATGACTTGGTCTGTCTGGGGCCAGGTTGAGGGGAGGGAGGTAGTACCAGGCTGATTTACTTTTTTCTCAATGTAGACTGGTGGTGTGGGGTATAGTGGGAGTGCATTAGCTGTTTATTTTATTTTATTTTATTTTTCTTGTTTTGAGTAAGGGGTGGATCTTTCTCAATTGCAATAAATGGAATTATCCAGATATTCCATTGTTTGTGTTATTACGCAGGCTGGCTTGACTACGATGAAGCTGGTCAGATAGTGGGTTTTATTAAAACAATTCCATATGTCACTTTTCATACTTAGAGTGACCTATGGGAAGTTGGGTTGTGGGTGAGTGGCCCTGTGATTTTGCATGTGCTGTTTCTGCAGCTTCGTAAGGTACCACAGAATGTGCTTGACCCTTACTCTTATCTTTTCATTGTGCCCTTTTTTCTTTAATATTTTAATACAATATGGCTGACCTAAATATGGTTGTGTGGAATATCAGGGGTCTCAACTCAAATGTCAAAAAAGCCAGTATCCTAGTTTTTTATGTTGGAAAAAAGTTGATATACTGTATTTTTTTGCAAGAAACCAAGCAACTGGATAAAGATTTGGAAATAAACGTTATTAGATAGATAGATAGATTTATGTGGCAAGCTCTGCTTCTAGACCCAAATGTAAATGTGGGATGATTATTCTTGTTTGTTGCTCTATCCATTTTAAAATCCTTGGCACAGTTTCTGATTTTTTTTTTTTTTGCTAATTGAGTCAGGAGGCAAAAAAAATTTGCTTTTTGTTCAGCCTAAACCCGAGCCACATAACACCCTCTTCATCTTCTTAGCCAAATAGCATTTAAAACTTATATGAGTTTGAAGTAATTATTTGCGTAAAGACAAACTTTTTCATGAATCCACTGCTAGATAAGATACCTACTGTATTCCTGCCTAACAACATATCCAACATTTTTCTCTTTGCACTCTGTAAGTTGGCTGCTAATTTAAATATAATTGACTTAAATATAATTGATTTAAATCAAATAATTGATTCTTTCAAGTTAGTGAATCCCCCATCCAAAAAAGACCCATTTTTTCTCCTCACTCCATATCTCAATCCAAGCTGGACTATATTTGTATCTCTCATTTGCTGGTTCTGCTTGTTTGTAATGCCTCTTTCATGTCCACATCTCTCTCCGATTACAAAATGCTCTGTTTATTTATTTTTTGCTCTTTTTACCCTTCCTTCATGTGTGTGCCAAACCTTGGCATTTTGATACTTGATTAGTACAAAATTCTCATTTTATACAGGACCTAATTTCTAAATGAGTAGATTTTATATCAACTAACACTGGTTCTGTTGATGATCCAACCTTTGTTTGGTTGAACATCAAGAGTGCTATTCGCAACTGCACAATAAGTTTTGTAAGTAGTTTGTCTCAATGAAGACGTCTTAAGATAGCTGAACTGGAATCTAACCTCACATCTTCTTATAAGAAGCTTATATTTCTAAGTTCTCTCAAAATGGACCAATTAAATTTCCTCCTCTTCCAGTGTGCTGAATTTATGATAAACCACACTAGGGCCTATCATTATGTGTCCACTGCCAAACTGAGCAAGCTACTGGTACTAAAGCTCCGATGATGTGACTACTCCTCCTTTTCTTCTTCAATTACATCAAATAAAAAGAAATTGGGCATCTTAATTGGAGACCTGGTTAAGATTAATAAATATTTTATCGGGTTTTACTCTTCATCTTTTACAAATAATTCTAGCTGACATAAATTTCTTTTTAATTAAATTTACTGTTCCTGGAATATCAGAGGATACAGTAACTATTTTAGATGACCAATTTCTCTATCCGAGAAGGATGATCTGGATTCCATGAGACATGAGAAAGCCCCAGGTCCAGATGGGTTGTCACCTGACTTTCATTGGCTTTCTCAGACCTAATTTTTCCTCAAGTCCTTGAAGTTAGCCAACCTTGTAAGTAAAATTATGTTTTAATCTTGGTTCTTGTAAAGTTAAATAACAAATCAAGTTAACAAAATAAGATTGAAATCAGTTACAAAAGTGTATTAGGGTTAGAAACTTTAACATTAAGTTCTGTATTGCTACTGCAATACATAATTTGTCTAAACCAGGATACACATAAGGCATTAAAAAAAGTAAATTATCATGGTACACCTTTATTAATTTTAAGTGCATTTGTATAATCCTAGAAAACTGTCTTTTTAAAATCACAAGTCACAAATATCAAAACTACAGTCAGGTAAAGTAGACGCTCATGTGCTTTCTTACATTCTTATAAGTACCCCCTTCTTTTGGTATACAACTAACAAAGGTCAATTACAACATGTGAACATTTACAAATGGCCCCTGATAAACCTACTTAAACAATATAAACATGAAAAGAAACTGTTTTTAAAGCTGTAAATAAAAGTTCTTACAACAAGAAATGTATCCTTCTATAAACAGGAAATTCTTTACTGCAGTGACTTTGTCAACATCATAACTAATCTGTGTTCAAGTGATAAAGATAGTTTCTGCAGGTACATTAAATTCCTTTTTCTGTTTGCCGCCCATTACCAACTGGCAACAATTTTACATGTGGTGGCTGATTAAATTAATGTGCTACTTAAATAACACTTTCTGTAACAGGGTTAAATACAAGTGAAACACACTGTCTTCCAAGTGGCTAAACTGAAGTTAAAATATTGCAATACTCTGTTCTCCTTCTCTTCAATTAATTCTTGCACCTGCTTTTCTGGTAAAATTTGTGCTAGGGAGTCAAACTGCAGGTTTCTGTTTCAGCCACTTTCTTAATTAGTAACTACAGTAGTTACTGCTACTAATGGCACATATTTATTTTGCTTTAATTTTAGTTTACCTGTGTTTTAAGATTCAAAACTATGAGTTGTTCATTTAAAAAAAATGAAGGTTTGACAAATGTTGATCTGTTCTGGTCAGCTAAACATTTTGATGGTATTCTCTGAAAAAAAGAAACAAGTAGGGGTTTTGAATCTTAAAGAGTGAGTCATTGACAATTGAGGCCAAATATGTACTTTGCATTAGCAGTATCTACTCCTGGGTGTGATGTTAAACTGCATCCAACTCTGCAAGCAGTCCTCCAACTTTCAGGGGGTTGGTGGCAGAACTGGCACTCCAGCCACTGTAAAACATTCATGCAGCTACAAAATGGCAGACAGGATTCCTTTCTGCTCTCTCACAGGAAGGCAGCTCGTATTATGGAGAGCCGGTGTGGAGAGCACTTGGGAGCCTCATCCCTGGAAGAGACAAAACCGCTGGAGAGCCAATTAGGTCAGGCTTATTAGGGATCGGAACTGATGTGTTGCTGAGGCATTGTCTGCTGCATGGCAGCACTTGGATCCTAATTTGACTTGGCCAATCTGGGTAGGCACATGGAACGGTCTTGTCTCTCTGGGAGATGACCATGTTCCTCTGCTGAGCACTCCCTGAGGTACACAGAACTGGGATTGGCCAGATCTTTGTATATGGGTACACCTTTTATAGGTCTGGCTTCTTTGATGGTTGTCATACTCTGGAAGTAGCTGTTGCTGTGGTGGATCAGCTGCTTCCAGTGGTGTCCAATGTCACTCCTTTCAATGAGCGTATTATGAGATGGGTTGAGGCACTCTCTGGGTGCCTTGTCTGTTGTCTCAGTGTATGATCCAACCCGGTGAGGGAGATTTCTTTTCGCAACTTTTCTCGGTGGTTGATGGGTGCCCCCAAGGTGACACTCTTTTGGTCATGGGTGAATTCAATGTGACCACTGACACTGACAGGGCTGGCTATGAGGACTATGTCGGTTCCCTTGGGTCTGGCAACTGTTGTGAAAGTAGCTCCATGTTCCTTGACTTTGCAAAAGGTCAGGGACTGCGGATGGCTGGATCATGGCTCCAGCGCCCTGAGCTGCATCGTTGGACTTGGTACTCCAATACTGGTGGTGTAATGAATGAGATTAATCTTCAGATGTGCCCAGTTTGTGAATTCTGACCACAGAATTATTGTTGCTACTCTGAAGATCCACCAGTAGGTCCAGTAGACAACTACCTACTAGGAGAATGAGGCTGTATTGGCCAGACTCCAACATCAGGCTATTTCTCATAAGTTTGCACCTAGTTTGTGTGAGGAAATTGCAGACTTGGGCGCGACTGCCGATTGTAGTGTGATTTAGGAGACCTTCCATGACAAGACCCTGAAGGTTTCTGAGGGTTGTGTTGGGTGTTGCCAGTGTTTCCAAAATGGAGGCATTTCATCTTGCTGGGTACCCTGGACACCATCAAGAGGAGTCACAGCTTGACAGCAAATCCAGTCTGAACTGAGAAGGACGGCTGCGAGGGCTCTGAAGGCAGATAAGGGAAGAGTTTGTTAGAGGAATCTGTGAGTAAGTGACTAAGGCTGGGTAGTAAGGCTGTCCTCCTGACATTAAAAGCCATCTTTGCTTCCATTCAGGAGATAGGTGTCATCACAGTTGAATGGACAAACGGGGCTTGTCTGGAAAGTGAAGGGTGATCACCTAGATTGCGGCAACTACAGGGTGGATACCATTGCTCTAGGTTTCGGGTAAGGTCCTTGCTGTGGTCATCCTCAATAGGATCCATGATCACCTACCAGTGACTGGAGCAGTCTGGTTTTACACCTAAGTGGTCTACCATTGATCGCATCCTGGCACTGAAGGTTCTCATTGAACACAAACATGAATAGCATCAGAGTTTCTTTGTGGCCTTTGTAAGTTTTCACAAAGTGTTCGACTCAGTAGATCTAGCTGTCCTGTGGGACATCTTGAGACTTTATGGATCCTCCTGAAGTTGTTGAATGTGATGGCCGGCCTGAACCTCTGCATTTTCCCCAGTTGACTCTGGGGTTCATCAGGGTGTGTTCTTGCTCCTACCCTGTTCAATGCTTGCATGAACTGGGTATTGGGCAAGGTCCTAGGGTCCCTGAAGTTGTGGGGCATCTGTTGTCGAAAGATTCACTGATCTTGACTTTGCCAATGATGCTGTGATCTTGGTGGAATCAACGGAGGCTGTTTATCAGGACTCTTGAGAGACTGAGCAAGTAGTCTGAGTGTCTGGGCTTGCGAGTGTCCTGTATAAGAACCAAGATCAATGCCTTTAATGACGTCTTGGGCATAGATATCAGCAGTGTGTCTGTTTGCAGAGAGAGTGTTGACCATGTTGAGAGGATTACTTACCTGGGCAGTTACATTCATGTCTCTGGTGACTCTTCCTGTGAAGTCAGTAGATGGATTGGGAGAGCATGAGGTCGCTGGAAAGGGGTGTGTGGCACTGCCAAAAATCTTTGCAAAATAACGAAGGTCCTGGTGCTTCCTGTTTTGCTATATGATTATGAGACATGGACACTGTCCTGCGACCTGAGACGAAGACTGGACACCTTCAGTACCGTGTCTCTTTGGAGAATCCTTGACTTTGTGTCAAAGGAGCAGTTGCTCACAGATGTCCGAATGAGGCACATTACCTGCATTGTGAGGAATCATCAGTTTCCACACTACAGCCATATGGCACAATTCCTCAAGGGTGATCCGGCTCACAGGATCCTCATTGCTGAGGACCCAAGGGGCTGGACCAGCCCAAGGGGACGCCCATGTAATACCTGGCTACAGCAGAAGATAGATATTCATTTCTGGAAGGAGGGACTGGATCATTTGTCTGCCAGGGGGTTTGCCAGCCTGCATCCTGGATCTCCCATTGCACCATTGTACATTGAAGCCCTATACTCCTGGCCTCACCGTTCCCCAAATGTCAGTGTGCTAGAGCAGCTCTTCTGCCTCCCTCAGAACATTGCTAACTGTCCACTTGTATTCAGTCTGGATGCTGCCTGCTGGGCCTTGTCATACTGACAACATTGTAGCATACCGAACTTCCTTGAAATGAAACTCCTCCACTACTTCTGTCTGAGATATATAGGCCGATGGTGCAGAAACTTTTAGGGACTAACGGCCATTTCCTCAGGAAGCTGGTGGACTTCTTATCCAATGCTTCTACAGTGGTATGTTCAGCCTCAGTCTCAACATTAACAAAATTAGTTTTAAGCTTGTTCCAGATGTTTGTGATGTAATTTTGAAAAACACAACATAAAATGCTACCACAAATAGCATTATGTTTCAGTAGGTTCAGATTTAATGTTTATGTTTGATTTATTCATTTTATGTGTTAACTTTATAGATCATTTAGTTTTTACATGTTTATGTAGCTTTTTTTTTTTTCACTGTCAAGGGACTACCCCGAACCCAATAAAGGTTGAGGAAAACTCACAATCCTTTGCAGTTCATTGAATGTTTTGGTGTTGATGAGTTTCTCTCTTATTTATTGCTTTTTTTCTGGATTTTCACCTTTTGTTCATTTTTTAACCATTATCTTGGATTTCATATTAGGGTTGTGTTTGTTATTGGGGCTGCCTATTATGAAGACATTGTCTTCTGTCCTTTGTGCTCTTTGGAACTTCTTGTTAAAGAGCATTTTTTGTAATGAAACTTTTATTTTATTTTTATTTTTAGGCCTTTCTATGCATGTTGAGTAGGCCTGATTAAAAATATTAATTTTCTCATTACTTGTTATTTTTCATTTAAACGATGTGATATCAATTCTTAAAGTCTCAAAATCGATCTTGTGAATCTCAGTCCTGCTAAATTACTACATGTAGATTTTTGCTTATCTTTGTTTTTGGTGTCCAATCCAGTAGACACGAACTAATGCACCTGTTAAGACTTTTCTATGGAAGAAGCACTTTACTGCTTTGCATAATAAGTGTCCTCCTCAATTGAAATCAGATGTGTGGACTTACTAAGGATTCAAATATTGTGTTAGTACAACTGGACAAAAGTAAAGCCATATGTAAGCTGTGCAACTCAGAAGTTAAGTATTTTTGTATCACAAAGTCTAGCAAAATGACACCTTTTATTGGCTAACTAAAAAGATTACAATATGCAAGCTTTCAAGGCAACTCAGGTCCTTCTTCAGGCATTACATCTTGTAGTGTAGTTGTAGTGATTATTAACAGTTCAGTGTACTACAACCTATAGAACAACTACTACTGGATAATGGGGGAAATGACGCCCTGAGTAAATTCTTCAGCAGACACAGATATTTTGAGATATATTGGTGATCTGGTTTGTCGTCATACTTCTCTAGTGCCTTTTTTGATGCAACTCCCATTTCTGCTACAGGATCCCTATTTTAAAATAAGCCAGACTGCAGTCCCCTTTCAGTTATGGGCTTAGATAAATAATGGTCATATTTATAATATGCAATATTGCATAATTTTGCAAAAATAAAATTAATCTAAGTAAATAAAAGCACAAATAATTTTTAAAAAAGTTAGGCAATTTGTAAAATATGTAAAAAATCTCTAAAATTCATAAAGGATAAAATATATACACAACACTACAACCTATTACATTTATCCTGGGTGCTGATTTCTCTCAAACAAATTGTTACAGTTTGTGTTTTCATTATTCTTTTTTTCGGTAACACTTTGGGTAAGGCAAAAATGGCATCTGTTACTCATTTACTGTTATGTAACAAAACCTTAACAAAGGCTTCTTTTAGTCTTTATGACACTTATAAAACATTAGTAGGATATTTATCTCTGTGCATTGTGGCATAATGTAAAATGACTTTTGCTCTGCTCAAGGATAAATATTATCAGGTTCTGCTAATTTGTTTGATATCAGTCTATTTAAACTGAGCAGTACTTCTCCCTCTGCAATTTTCAGATCACTTAGTACCTCCTTTGTAGTTTGTTACCACTGGGAGGTTACCCACTTCATCACATGTGAAGACCTCACAAAATTCAGAGCATCTGTTATTTCAATGTCTGTATATTTTAATTCCCCTTTACTATTCCTGATACACTTCCCATCCTCCTTGACCTCTTATTTTACTACTAAAATAATGATAGATCTCTTTGGGTCATCTTGTGCCTTATGTGCTGTGTTCCTCTCTAACTGCCTTTTAGCTTCCCTAATATTATTTTTAATGGTAGCCTCATACACACTACAGCTATTATTAAAGTTATCAGTCTTATACAACTTGAGCCGTTTTTTTCTTTGCTGTTTCTTTTTTTCATCTCAATACTTACCCACTGCTGAGTTTTTTTTTTTTATAAATCCCTACTAATTCATAACTTTGGCATGCCACTGTTTTGCAGTATTTGTAAAACATTTTAAACCTGTTTCATTGCTCTTCGACTGTCTCCACACTTTAAAGCTTATTCCAGTTTACGCCTTGCAAAACACTGAGAATTGTATTATAGTTTGCTCACTATCATATATATGACTCTTAAGGTACGTCTCATATTTTTATAGGTTTATGTGTTTTCCTGGTGTGAGAATTATGCCTTGTCCATTCATTTTGCTGTTACTGGCCTCTCCAATGGTAGAAACAAAATAGGTAGCTACCTTTGCCTGGTTCCATTTGGTTCCTGGTGTTCATGATGAGCTGTCATCATGCCTCTACACATTTAAAAACAAAAACTTGATAAGAGCCTGACCATTAAATTTACAAGCCTGTACAATAAAAAAAATGGATTTAGTACTATCAAAGAAATGTCTTCTTAAATGTCAGAATCACAGAGGGAGTTGCAGGTAACCACTAATTTAACTGCGTCTAATAGACTTTAATTGGTTTTAATTTGAATGTAGCAAATAATGAATTACGTTAGTTAAGTAGTGTGGTTTTTACAAAAGTATTTTTCTGTACTGTATTATGAATTGACCTGTAGTATGGTGAAAAGGGGGTTTGCAAATACATTATTTGTTCTAAACATTATGGCCAAGTATGCCACCTTCAATATTGGCATGTCTAGACAGATTCTGTTAGTCTACGCTCCTGATGAATCACTCAAATGAGATAACCTTGGTAGTAGAACAAATTAATTTAAATGGGTACTGAAATAAGAGCAAAGTATAATTCAGAGAATATCCTGATATTTAGCTTGGTAAAACATTTTTGTCATAAATTCATGTGGTCATACAGTAGGGTGTACCCTAATTCATATATATTTTTTCTTTTTCAGCTATACAGCTGTACAACATAAAACAATGTATATTGATTCACTTAAAAGATTGCAGTAAAATTCTCAGAAACAGCAAAATTTACATCAATGTACAAAATTTAGCTTCAAGTGTAAAAGCACTTACTTTTTATATATTTTAACAGATAATATGATTGCAGCAGAGATGATGTTTGAATCGGCTTTATATCACCAAATGGTAAGCCTCATAATTTAGTAGCTCATTAAAATGAATTTACAAACAATAATTCAAAGTAATCATTTTGTATTTTAGTTTATCACTCTTTCACAATTGTACACTGTTCTATGTTTTAACAAACACTGCTTCCTTTTATTGTTTAAGGATATTTGTTTATACATAGCTATTTCATAGGATCTGGCTTTTTTTTTTTTTAAGACACCCAGTTGTAGATTTGCTGATGAACATCAACAAGATAGAGACATGGCTCCACATTTTCCTGCAGAACACTCTGGAATAAACAGGTTAATAGTGGTTTCAGTTCAATGCAAGACATCCAGGTCTTTTGGTTGCTAACCAGCCCCAAATCATTATCATTGTACTTAACAATTTGGTATGGGTTTCTTGTGATGACGTACTGATTTTTACTGTCAACCAACATGGTACTGTGTGCAATGACAGAACTGGTCCACTGTAGTCTTGTTCCAAACCTTTACCGGTGTGTCCTGATGTCGCTTTGCAAATCTAAGCCATATTGTCATATTTTTTTGGAGAGAAGGAATTTTGTCCTCTCTGGCATCCTGTCCGTAAAACTTACATTTGTTTTGTATTTTTTCTGAAGGTACAGTGCATCCGGAAAGTATTCACAGCGCATCACTTTTTCCACATTTTGTTATGTTACAGCCTTATTCCAAAATGGATTAAATTCATTTTTTTCCTCAGAATTCTACACACAACACCCCATAATGACAACGTGAAAAAAGTTTATTGAGATTCTTGCAAATTTATTAAAAATAAAAAAATTGAGAAAGCACATGTACATAAGTATTCACAGCCTTTGCCATGAAGCTCAAATTGAGCTCAGGTGCATCCTGTTTCCCATGATCATCCTTGATGTTTTCTGCAGCTTAATTGGAGTCCACCTGTGGTAAATTCAGTTGCTTGTACATGATTTGGAAAGGCACACACCTGTCTATATAAGGTCCCACAGGTTGACCAGTTCATGTCAGAGCACAAACCAAGCATGAAGTCAAAGGAATTGTTTGTAGACCTCCGAGACGTGATTGTCTCGAGGCACAAATCTGGGGAAGGTTACAGAAAAATTTCTGCTGCTTTGAGGGTCCCAATGAGCACAGTGGCCTCCATCATCCGTAAATGGAAGAAGTTCGAAACCACCAGGACTCTTCCTAGAGGCTGGCCGGCCATCTAAACTGAGCAATCAGGGGAGAAGGGCCTTATTTAGGGAGTTGACAAAGAACCCGATGGTCACTGTGTCAGAGCTCCAGAGGTCCTCTGTGGAGAGAGGAGAACCTTCCAGAAGGACAACCATCTCTGCAGCAATCCACCAATCAGGCCTGCATGGTAGAGTGACCAGACGGAAGCCACTCCTTAGTAAAAGGCACATGGCAGCCCGCCTGGAGTTTGCCAAAAGGCACCTGAAGGACTCTCAGACCATGAGAAAGAAAAATTCTGAACTCTTCGGTGTGAATGCCAGGCGTCATGTTTGGAGGAAACCATGGCACCGCTCATCACCAGGCCAATACCATCCCTACAGTGAAGCATGGTGGTGGCAGCATCATGCTGTGGGGATGTTTTTCAGTGGCAGGAACTGGGAGACTAGTCAGGATAAAGGGAAAGATGACTGCAGCAATGTACAGAGACATCCTGGATGAAAACCTGCTCCAGAGCGCTCTTGACCTCAGACTGGGGCGACGGTTCATCTTTCAGCAGGACAACGACCCTAAACACACAGCCAAGATATCAAAGGAGTGGCTTCAGGACAACTCTGTGAATGTCCTTGAGTGGCCCAGCCAGAGCCCAGACTTGAAATCCAATTGAACATCTCTGGAGAGATCTTAAAATGGCTGTGCACCGACGCTTCCCCCTCCAACCTGATGGAGCTTGAGAGGTGCTGCAAAGAGGAATGGGTGAAACTGGCCAAGGATAGGTGTGCCAAACTTGTGGCATAATATTCAAAAAGACTTGAGGCTATAATTGCTGCCAAAGGTGCATCGACAAAGTATTGAGCAAAGGCTGTGAATACTTATGTACATGTGATTTCTGTTTTTTTATTTTTAATAAATTTGCAAAAACATCAAGTAAACTTTTTTCACGTTGTCATTATGGGGTGTTGTGTGTAGAATTCTGAGGAAAAAAATGAATTTAATCCATTTTGGAATAAGGGTGTAACATAACAAAATGTGGGAAAAACTGATGTGCTGTGAGTACTTTCCGGATGCACTGTATACTCATGAACAACAACATTTACTATGTGGAGGGTGGTGTCTATAGATTCCTGTATTTGCTTTTGTGATTTTTGCTTCTTTGAGGACCATTATACACTATAACTTTGGTGGTTCACCAACTCCTGGGTTTTGGTAATCATAGTGTATTTTCTCCATTTTTAAATAATCACCCTAACTGTAGAATAACTATCTTCAGATTTAATGAAACTGACTATATATCTCTTCTCTGACTAATATGCAGCAAGAATTATTCCCCTGACATAATACTTGATGTCAGCTGTCTGATAAGGTGATAGGCTACAAATACCTTCTTAACTAATAAGGAAACAGTAAGGCTGCATCTACAGTACTTTTCCACATATGACTCCTCCATGATGGAATTTTGTTTTATTAACATATAATTGTAAAGTAAAATCTGTTTTGTGGTATTTATCAGTTATTAGATACATCTAATTATAGTACTTGATAAGTACTGAAGACTTGGTAGTTATTTCCTGATGTGTAAAACCATTAAATAAAAAAGGATGTGAATACCTTTCACAGTACAGTGGTATCTCTCCACATTTAAAATATGCAGTATGCCAAGGAGTCCAAAATATCAAAAATGTGTGGTATGGTTATTTAAAATGGAGCAAATGTCTTATAATGAAAAAAAATGGTATAGAATCAACATGTATTATGCTTTTGCTTCTCTTGATTTTGGCTGGTTGTTTCCATAATACTAAAATCCCATGCCAAAGCACAAAGCAATGGCTATTTCTTTTTATTACCCCAGCTATCATCCTGCTGCCAATGAGTTTTCACTGTAAACCTTCCTTGAGCTGCAGATTTTAAATTTAAATTTAAATTGCAAATTTAAACTTACTTTGAAGCTACAGTGTACTATCCAAATTTGGGTCAATGTTCTGCCACCCTAAATGTTGAGTGAGAAAGCTTTGGCTTCTAGCAAGTCCCTTTTTTGCCTAACCCAGAAATGGATAGCATTGTCCCACATTTTCTAACAAGCAACAGTTACTTTTCAGTTGTCTACTGCATTATAATAATTGACTTTGTTTTGGCTACAATTCTTTAGATGTCAGCTATAAATTTATTATGTATATTTATATTGCAAATAAAAAAGAAATACAGACAATTTCACTTTGTGACCAATAGCTTATTTTATACATCATAGTAAAGTTATAAGTCTTTGGTTTTATAAACAATTAATAGTAAAATACTGTATTTTATTTTATAGAGATAATGTAAAAAATAATTAAATCTTGACCAGGTTAGAGGATTACATAAATAATACTGGTTGCCATGCTGCTTACAAACATGCCAGTCTGAATGAGGCTTATGTTTTATTAGCACCCTTGTTGTCACTTACAGAAGTTTTAAGAATATTGTGTTATTTATTTAAATTACATCTAAATTAAAATTTACAGTTTTTAAAATACATGTTTATTCATTCACTATTAAACAGTTTATTAAAATTTTATGTCATAGGAAGTTGGATCCTATCCTGGTAACATCAAAGCAGGAAAGATTCTGAATGAGTGACCAATCTATCATTATACAATGTAGTATCTTGAGTTAAACTAATCTGTACACTGTTGGCATCTAAAGTAGAAAACAAAAACAAAAGGAGTAAGGCAAACCATACTTTTCGTTTGAACATACCTTATGAACACTGCTTTTAATTTTTAAATTGGGCCATTATGAAAAGTGTCATTGTGTTAGTGAGTTGTTATTTTTTTGTCAAGCACATCCACCCTACTACCCTGTACTAGAATATATAGGATTACAAAATGTGTAGATATGATGAATGTTTCATCTGATCTTAAACCTAAAAACTAACTTTAGTTGAATGTATTCATAAATGTGTTGTTTTGTTTAGGTAGTGATACTTGTTGTGTATTTTATTTTACAGTGTTCATCCAAAAATAAAATGGTATCAGACAGAGGATCGTTTGATACTTAATGTGAAGATCATGGACCCTCAAGAGAAAAACTGCGAGTTCTTCAGAAACCGAGTGATATTCAGGTTTCTTTTTATTATTAATCTCACTTTATTGTTAAAAAAGAACAAACAAACTTTATTTGTCCCCAGAGGGAACAACAATATTAATACTATAACAAACAGTGGTTCCCCTCTCATATAAATATTTGAATGAGTAAAAGGAAAGAAAACTTTTGGCTTTCCTAAATATAAAAGGAGCCATCACAGTAAGGCATTATAAAGGTGTATACCTACTGATATAAAGAAGCCCAGGAACATTTTATTTACATATTTCTGCTAAATAATTTGTTGGCTGAATGTATACAATGTTAGTGTGTCAGAGAAAGGGTGTACAACATTGAAAACAAAACTGAGTACCATTATGAACATTCTGTCCAACACTGCAACCTCCATCGGGTCTGGTGTACATCCAATAACTGAGCCTGCATATTTAATGAATTTGTTCATTTGATTGGCCTGTCTTGAAGTGATATTACCAGGCCTTGAACAAGTAGAACATCACATTGGCTATCACAGAGTTGTAGAAAATGTAAAGGATGTCACTAACCACATTAAAGGAGCAGTCTTCTTAAAAAAAAAAAGTTCCTCTTGACCAGGCTCAGCATGTAATTGAAAGTAATTTCAGCATTGCACCACCTGCATATTCACTCCTTTAATAGTGACCGGACATAGGGGTTCTTTGCTGTGAAAAGTCAATAACCATTTCCTTGGTTTTCTGATATTATATTGTAAAGACTGTTCTTTCTATACCAGAAGGCAAAGTTCTCCACCTGACTCCTATACTTTGTCTTATCTCCCTTATCAGCACATCCCATTAATGCAAAATCATCAAATTATTTCTGCAGTGACATAACATGATGTTATACTTACAGTGCGAGGTGTACAGAGTGAAGAGTAAAGCAACAGAACTGTTTCTTGTGGTGTTCTAGTGTTGCTCACATCTATTATCAGAGACAGAGTCATTGCGCCTCACAAACTACGGTCTGCCTGACAGATAGTCCCGTCGGTCCTGTCCTGTCCCTAACTTACCCCTTAACAGGGATATCTAGAAGGTATTGAAAGGCACTGTATAGATCAAAAAGCATATCCTTATAACTGCTGCCTGCTTTGTCCAGATGAAAAATAAGCCTTGTGGAAAACTATAGATAATTGCATCTTCTACTCCAAATCTTTGTCCAATAGGCAGACTGCAGTAGGTCCAGGTTGTTTTTTCCCAGAAGGACTCATATTACCTAGGACCAGCATCTCAAAGGTCTTTAAGATGTGGGATATAAGTGCTTGGATAGAAGCATCAGCCAAATAAGTAAATGTAAATCTGATCCCGTGGTTTTTTCCTGTGTATTGCCTCCTCAGTTGATTTAAACCCATACTGACGATCAGAGGTGAACTTTTCACTGGCCATACCAGTTGAAGTGACAGCAATTTTTATGTAGTGGAGATGATGTGGGGGGACTGGTCATTGAAAGGTGGTATTGGTGAATGGAGGTAAAATCTATTAAAATATTGGTTCAGGGTGTTAGCCTTGTCCACATCCCCTTCTAGCAACCTGAGACCAGGATTCCTCGAGTCCAGTAATTATTTCCATTTCTTTCCAGAAATCTTTTTTGTTATTCTGTATAATTTTATTGTTTATTATATATTCACCCCCGTTATTTTAGAAAATGATTTCTACTCCCCTCAAAAAGTACAATATTTAGGCCCCATGAGGAGGGGTTATTCAATAGAGAACAGCAGTCACTATTGGAGTCGGCACTGTAGGGATTATCAGAACAGCTTTCGTCAACCGAGAACTCACTCCACACCACAGTTTTAAGTATGATCTTGTCTTACTCTAGAGAGACCTGATGGTGGTGAAGAATGAGCCGACAAACTCTCCCAAGACCTTGTTAGGCTGACAAGTAGAATGAGAATATCTGATGGTCTACAGAGCCTTGTTGATTCTGGTACAGCAAAACTGATTGAATTAGAGAACAGAAACTGCCGCAATAATTCACACATTTTTGGGAGAAGAGCATGGGCTCTTCCCTGTTATTAAGAGGATAACAAGATTCATTCCAAATGTCAAGATCTTCGTGCCCGACACTGTAATGAAAAAAATTCCATCAAAAATAACAACAAATACTGTCAAACTGTTCTTCAGTAAGCAAACAAAACTTCTACATTCATTGTGTAGAGTCAGCTTACAATTTGTTAAAATTTGTTATTTAAGGACCAGGATGTCTCATGATTCTATTAGCATCATCTAATATGATTCACAACAAGCCACCAAAACCAACAGACAAATATCATTATTCAAGTAATTTCTCTCTGTGAAATCTGCATTTACTGCTTTCTTCTTATGTGCTTTGCGCTTAAATGTTTCTTTTTTCAGGCATGTCTTACTGTGCTGGAGTTTGTTTTTTACTATCCTACCTTGGCTGTCTTCTTCTTCTTCTTCTTTCCGGCTGCTCCCGTTAGGGGTTGCCACCGCAGATCATCTTCTTCCATATCTTTCTGTCCTCTGCATCTTGTTCTGTTACACCCATCGCCTGCATGTCCTCTCTCACCACATCCATAAACATTCATTTTAGACCTTCCCTCTTTTCCTCTTCCCTGGCAGCTCCATCCTTAGCATCCTTCTCCCAATATACCCAGCATCTCTTCTCTGCACATGTCCAAACCAACGCAATCCGCCTCTCTGACTTTGTCTCCCAACCATCCATCTTGAGCTGACCCTCTGTTGTGCTCATTTCTAATTCTATCTATCCCCCCGCCACACCCAATGCAAATCTTAGCATCTTTTAACTCTGCTACCTCCAGCTCTGTCTCCTGCTTTCTGCAGGCCATGCCACCGTCTCCAACCCATATAACATAGTTGGTCTCACTACCATCCTGTAGACCTTCCCTTTTACTCTGATGATACCTGGTCTGTCACAAATCACTCCTGACACTCTTCTCCTTCCATTCCACCCTGCCTGTACTCTCTTTTTCACCTGTCTTCCACAATCCCCATTACTCTGTACTGTTGATCTCAAGTATTTAAACTCATCCACCTTCGCCAAATCTACTCCCTGCATCTTCACTATTACACTGACCTCCCTCTCATTTACACACATGTATTCTGTTCTTGTTTCCTACTGACCTTCATTCCTCTCCTCTCCAGAGCATATCTTCACCTTTCAGGGTCTCCTCAACCTGCTTCCCTACTATCGCTACAGATCACAGTGTCATCAGCAAACATCATAGTCCACGGGGACTCCTGTCTAATCTCGTATGTCAACCTGTCCATCATCATTGCAAATAAGAAAGGTCTCTGAGCCGATCCCCTGATGTAATCCCACCTCCAACTTGAATGCATCCGTCACTCCTACCGCAGACCTCACCACTGTCACACTTCCCTTGTACATATCCTGTACAAACTCTTAAGTACTTCTCTACCACTCCCGACTTCCTCATACAATTCCACAGCTCCTCTCGAGGCACCCTGTCATATGCTTTCTCCAGGTCCACAAACACGCAATGCAACTCCTTCTGGCCTTCTCTAAACATCTCCATCAACATCCTCAGAGCAAACATTGCATCTGTGGTGCTCTTTGTTGGCATTAAATCATACTGCTGCTCACTAATCATCACCTCACTTCTTAACCTAGCTTCCACTACTCTTTCCCATAACTTCATGCTGTGGATTGTCAATTTTATTCTCCAGTAGTTACTGCAGTCCTGCACATCCCCCTTATTCTTAAAATCGGCACCAGTACACTTCTTCTTCACTCCTCAGGCATCCTCTCACTTTCCAACACTGCCATCTCTCCTAAAACACCTCCATGCTTCCACAGGTATATCATCTGGACCAACGGGCCTTTCCATTTTTCATCCTCTTCATAGCTGTCCTTACTTCCTCCTTGGTAATCCGTTGCAACTTCCTGATTCACTGCCTCCACATCATCCAACCTCTTCTCTCTCTCGTTCTCTTCATTCATCAGCCTTTCAAAGTACTCCTTCCATCTGCTCAACACACTCTCCTCGCTTGTGAGTACCTTTCCACCCTAACCTGCTGTATATCTTTCCCAGCTTGGTCCCTCTGTCTAGCCATTCGGTACGGGTCCTCTTCTCCCTCCTTAGTGGCCCAACCTCTCATACAACTCATCATACGCCTTTTCTTTAGCCTTCGCCACCTCTCTCTGCACCTTGTGCCTTATCTCCTTGTACTCTTGTCTACTTTCTGCATCTCTCTGACTATCCCACTTCTTCTTTGCCATCCTCTTCCTCTGTATACTCTCCTGTACTTCCCCATTCCACCACCAGGTTTCCTTTTCCTCCTTCCTCTGTCCAGATGTCACACCAAGCACCCTTCTTGCTGTCACCCTTACTACATCTGCTGTAGTTTCCCAGCTATCTGGTAATTCTTCACTACCAACCAGTGCCTGTCTCACCTTCTCCCTAAACTCAACCTTGCAGTCTTCCTTTTTCAACTTCCACCATTTGATCCTTGGCTCTGCCCTCACTCTCTTCCTCTTGATGATCTCCAACGTCATCCTACAGACCACCATCCTATGCTGGCTTCACTACACTTTTCCCTGCCACCACTTTGCAGTCTTCAATCTCCTTCAGATCAGCTCTTCTGCATAGGATGTAATCTACCTGTGTGCATCTTCCTCCACTCTTGTACATAACCCTATGTTCCCTCCCTCTTCTTAAAATATGTATTCATCTACAGCCATGTCCATCCTTTTGGCAAAATCCACTATCCTCTGACCTTCTTCATTCCTCTCCTTGACACCATACCTACCCATCACCTCCTCGTCTCCTCTGTTCCCTTCACCAACAAGCCCATTGAAATCCGCTCCAATCACCACTTTCTGTCCCTTGGGTACATTGTTCATCACTTCATCCAACTCACTCCAAAAATCTTCTTTCTCATCCATTGTACACCCAACTTGCGGTGCATATGCACTAAGAACATTCATCATCACACCTCCAATTCCAGCTTCATAATCATCACTCTGCCTGACATTCTTTTCACCTCCAAAACACTCTTGACATACTATTCCTTCAGAATAACTCCTACCCATTTCTCCTCCCATCCACACCATGATAGAACAATTTGAATCCACCTCCGATCCACTTGGCCTTACTCCCCTTCCATTTAGTCTCTTGCACGCACAATATATCCAACCTTCCTTCTCTCCATCATATCTTCTAACTATCTCCCCTTACCAGTCATACTGCCAACATTCAAAGTTCCTACCCTCAGTTCACTCTCTTTACTTTCCTCTTCTCCTCCTGCCTCTGGAACACTTCTCATGGACACGTGGTTCATTCGTTTGACAGCCTGTAGATTGGGGTAATAGGGATCTGATGCTGTGAGTTTTTTTTCACTATATGAATCGATTGAACATCTCTGGAGAGATCTTAAAATGGCTGTGCACCCGACGCTTCCCATCCAACCTGATGGAGCTTGAGAAGTGCTGCAAAGAGGAATGGCGAAACTAGCCAAGGATAGGTGTGCCAAACCTTGTGGCATCCTATTCAAAAAGACTTGAGCCTGTAATTGCTGCCAAAGGTTGCATCGACAAAGTATTGAGCAAAGGCTGTGAATACTTATGTACATGTGATTTCTCAGTTTTTTTATTTTTTAATAAATTTGCCAAAAACCTCAAGTAAAGTTTTTTCACGTTGTCATTATGGAGTGTTGTGTGTAGAATTTTGAGGAAAAAAATGAATTTAATCCATTTTGGAATAAGGCTGTAACATAACAAAAAATGTGGAAAAAGTGATGCGCTGTGTATACTTTCCGGATGCACTGTAATAATTTTTGCCAACATTTTGGTCATTTACTTCTAAATATGACAGACGTTTCTGTTTTAACAATGTGTTTACACAGATTATTATAGAAACTGAACACACATGAAATGCATGTGTTCCAAATAACGATCTATTATTTCCACTCTAAAACTCCAGGACTTCACTCCCAGATAATCATCAAGGCATGAGCTGGGAGAAGTTTGTGTGCGGTCTGTGGTAGAGGGAGAAGGAATAGCCGGCTGTGTGTCTTAATTGGCACATTTACAGGACAAAAGACGCCCGAGGGAGAGGAGTGCGAACAGATTTAAGGTGGGCCAGATCTACGAGTTTTTTCGTAGGGCTCTGGTAATTCTAGTGCTAAGGGCTCTGGTCAGGGAGAAGTCGGTCTTTATACTGTGCCTTCCTTTTATACCATCTGACTTTCCTTTTCAATTCAAACACCTGCAATTTTCTATCAATAAGCACATGGTCAGTCTTTAAAAGAGACAGCAGTAGATTGAGGGATGCTATTTTTCTCATGGCCAGGTTTATGTGGTGTGCTCCAGTGTGAGTTCACCTTGCTCCCTATTCATTCTGAAACCTGGGGGTGCTAACCTATGTTATATATAGAGAGGGACTTGTAGTCCCTTGCTCAACATATTCACTCCTTTTGTGTGATTTTTATATAAGTTGCAGACCTGGTACATAATATAAAAACTGAAATAAAATTGTGTCAATATTTTTTTAGGCATTTTATTAAAAGAGATATTTGTAAGCAAAGCCGCGGGTAATAGCTAGTATTTCATATTGTTTGAGAGAATTGTACCAGGTTTTAGACTTTGTATAGAAAAAAATGTATATACATGTTTATCGACGGGCGCTGATCTTTATTCTTTCTTTTCTTTTTTTTTTAAATATTGAATAATCATATGTTGGGTCAAAATAATGTTTTTTTAGTCTTTTTAAAGATTATTTTTAAAGGATAAAATTTCAGATTATTGAAGAATGATCACTTAGTTATGTCAATACATTTAATGCAGATATAAGGCAAAGCAGTCTCCTATGTATAAATGACTGTTACAAGAGTTTCTCCCAAGATCTCTTCTCCATATATATCAGTCTACCCATCTGTTCCACAAAAAAAAAAAAGATACTAGTTAACTGCCCCCCCCCCCAAATCGTCGTAACTAATTTCTGCATTTTTCCCGTGGAACTCCCCGTTTTTCCCATTTATAGAATTATTGAAGTGTTAATAGATGTGACATAAAGATCAGTGATAAAAACTGATCTGTCTTGTAGAAATGTGGGTGAGGAGGTTTCATACTAAACAATGGTACTATCTCAGTCTCATAATGGTAATGAAATAACATTTTTTTTCATGTAGCAAAACAAATACAGTATATACACTTAGAGAAATGAGTTTAATTATAAACCTAATGAACACCAAATCTGACAGGCAGGGCATTATATTTTAAAACCCAGTATGAGTAAGTTCAGTCTGAATGCATGTCTCATGGGGGCCATATGTCTTCTCTATGAAGAACAAAAAACGTCAACTTTTAGAAAATTCAGAAAATCATTCAAAGCATTGCTTTCTTTTTAATACCTTATCCTGGTATTACACACACCAACTTGTTTTCAAAAGCCTCTTTGTTTGAAGTGATAAAAGATTCTTGGACTGTATTTCAGAAATATCTTGAGCCCCTCACCACCATGTATAGTAGAAAGTCCAAGGTTGGTTGGATGGTTAGATTGACTTTGAAACTCATTACCCCCAAGACTGTGGTTCTATTGAATTTTACAGTTCAAAACTGGAGTCATGTATTTCCTTTTTCTCGATCTCTGCTTGGTTAGACTTAATGTACAGTAATCCCTCCTCCATCGCGGGGGTTGCGTTCCAGAGCCACCCGCAAAATAAGAAAATCCGCGAAGTAGAAACCATATGCTTATATGGTTATTTTTATATTGTCATGCTTGGGTCACAGATTTGCACAGAAACACAGGAGGTTGTAGAGAGACAGGAACGTTATTCAAACACTGCAAACAAACATTTGTCTCTTTTTCAAAAGTTTAAACTGTGCTCCATGACAAGACAGAGATGACAGTTCAGTCTCACAATTAAAAGAATGCAAACATATCTTCCTCTTCAAAGGAGCAAACAAATCAATAGGGCTGTTTGCTTTTAAGTATGCGAAGCACCGCGGCACAAAGGTGTTGAAGGCGGCAGCTCACACCCCCTCCGTCAGGAGCAGAGAGAGAGACAGATAAAAAAATCAATACGTGCCCTTCGTGCTTTTAAGTATGCGAAGCACCGTGCTGCATGTCGCTTCACGAAGCAGCTGCACAGAAGGTAGCCAACATGAAGATAATCTTTCAGCATTTTTAGACGAGCGTCCGTATCGTCTAGGTGTGCGAACAGCCCCCCTGCTCAATCCCCCTACGTCAGGATCAGAAAAAGTCAGCGCAAGAGAGAGAGAGAGAAAAGTAAGCTGGGTAGCTTCTCAGCCATCTGCCAATAGCGTCCCTTGTATGAAATCAACTGGGCAAACCAACTGAGGAAGCATGTACCAGAAATTAAAAGACCCATTGTCCGCAGAAATCTGCGAACCAGCAAAAAATCTGCGATATATATTTAAATATGCTTACATATAAAATCCGCGATGGAGTGAAGCCGCGAAAGGCGAAGCGCGATATAGCGAGGGATCACTGTACTTTGAAATGTATTATTGTTTTTTATTATCTTAAGAACATATTATTTATAAATATATTGTATATTTATTTGTCAGTACACATCTAAACTTGTGAAGAGACTACTGATGACTTCTAATATTATGAAATTTTTAAAGCATTTGAAAATCTCTCCAACCAAATCAAATACCAATCCGTGTAATTTGGCCTGCTGATTTCATTTGCCTTCACTTAATGTTTTCAGTTCTATCATTCTCTCTCTCTCTCTCTCTGTTGTCAGGCATTGTGATATGTGTCTGTCTTTTCTGGCTTCTTTTCATCCTTTTGATCTTCTGTTGTTCTTAATCCTCTAGGATAAAATGTTTTTCTATTACATATGTTGTATTATGTAAAATTTCTGTAAGCTCTCTTACTTATTCAGTCAGTGTGCATACATACTCGTATGTTCTTTTGTCATGTTGACTAGAACATGATTTTTAAAAACTGTAATTCTGTTTCTAAAACCCCAGTCACTACAATACAATTTAAATTTTTAAAATATTGTTTTTAACTGATCTTCATGAATATTTTGCCGTCAACCTTTCTGATGATCCCCTCTGCTTTCTTTGCAAGGTACATTTTTGTAAATGTAATGAGAATGAGAAACAGTCTTGGCATTTGGCGAGCTGTATCACAGTCTATTTCATCTATCCTTTCCTATGACAACAGTTTCACTCAGTTCTTCATTGTCCTGGTCATTTTCTGTGAACAACCCTGGGCATGGTTACTGAAGTGTAGCCGTTAGTCCCTTGTTGGAAGTCTTCTGATTTTCCATTCCTTAGGTTTTGGAAGCATTCCTTTTTACATTTTATGTTACTTAAATTACAGTATTTAATGTGAATTTCCCCTTGTGATTAATAAAGTATCTATCTATCTATCTATCTATCTATCTATCTATCTATCTATCTATCTATCTATCTATCTATCTATCTATCTGTCTGTCTGTCTGTCTGTCTGTCTGTCTGTCTGTCTGTAACATGATAGCTTTTCAGACAAGTCTGAGTCAGATGATCTTCCACAGGTGCTGGATGTATTCTTCAGCTTTCATTACAATTTATTTTCCATCCACAAGATGGAGTACAAATATGCGGGGGCACATTTGTACTTAGGTCACCAGAGTGTCGATGAGTCTCCCCATAGCAATACAGTGTATTAAGGAGAATAGCTACTTTTTACTATTTCCAAGAATAAGAAGAATATTTTATTTAGGTGTAAGCAGCTTACTTTGTCAACTTCTTCACGAACAGGGTTATAATAAATGTTTATAATGGGGTACAAAATAGGGGACAGGTTAAAAAAAGAGTTATTATTTGCATAGTCAGGCAACACTAAATCAACTGCAGAGGTTGTACATGTCTCTATGCTTAACACTAGAATTACCAGAGCCTACGAAAAAACTCGTAGATCCGGCCCACCTTAAATCGCTTCTTAAAAACTTTCTCACCTCTCCGCCAGCGTGTTTTGTCATCTAAATGTACTGATAAAGACAAGCTGCCAGCAGCCGGCTATTCCATCCCCCCAACGACTTAGAACGTAAACAAGCTTTTCCCAGCTAATGCCTTGATTGATTATCTGGGAGTGAAGTGGAGTTTTAGAGTAGAAATAATAAGATTGTTATTTGGAACACACGCATTTCATATGTGTTGCATTTCTACAGTAATCTGTGTAAACACATTGTTAAAACAGAAACGGTTTACGATATTCTAGTAGCAAATGACAAAATGTAGGCATAAACTATATAATGTATGAAGCCTGAAGTCCAAATATCAAAGAAACACTTTCACAAAAGGTACAAAAAAAAGCCACCACCAAAAAAACCCGTCTTAGTGTGAGATATTGACATGACTTTACTATCACTGCTTCCGTGGCATAACAGTATCAGTCGCTGACTGGGAATCAGAAGGTCATGAGTCCGATCCTGCACAACTCCCATTTGAGAAATGTTCTTATTTTCACTATTTTAGAATAAAATGATACATTTGATTTCAGTCTGTAACAGCCGGTGTAATTTATGATATTTGTAAAGGTTAGCTTTATTTTTTTAAAATTCACTTTTCATTGTCTCAGTCGCGTTCAGGATCCATCCCTACCGCCCCCCACCTGACACTGCTGTTTTTACATAAAGACGCGCTATAGTTCTGCAGTGTATCACGATACATACGACCGTGTGTTTTTTTCCCCCAGTATTGCCAGTCCCCACGTGTTGCTGTATGCTGTTTCTTTTGAACTCCAGGACATGCAGAGGAAAGCATAGTAAAGAGCAGTCACTTCAGCGCTATATGCAATCATCAGACACTCCCCATCTGATGCGGTTTTCACATAAAGACGCGCTAAAGCTCTGCAGTGTACTTGTGACTGCATTGTCGTACCAATGCTTGCAAACTGAAGTGTCTGCATGCACTTTTCGTGGCATTATACGTGTATTTTTTGAGCTTGCCCATGTAGCTCAAACACAGGAACATATGTTGATGTAAAAGTATAACAAAACAAGTGCACTTTTATTCAAGACTATAACCGAAGAAAAAAGAAAGCAAGTTACAGTAGGCGGAATGCTAAGAACTGCTGATTTCCATTCTGTGCTATATAACTGTTAACATTTGAATCTGATGATTGCATATAGCGCTGTCTGTATTAGTGTGCGCAAGAACATGCAGGTGGCCAGTTCCTGAGTGATACAACGCACATTTTAAAAAAAGAGACAAATATAGTGACATTTTGAAGAAATCATTTTATGACGCGAATAGTACCAATCAGAAAACATCGTCGAAGTAATGCAATATTATTTGAAAACGAACAGCGTCAGGTTGGGTGTGAAGTTATACTGGTGCTGTTTGAGTCAGATCAGAAGCTGAATAAGCTGAAAAAGCTCCTGTTCTGACTCTAAGTAAAAAAGCATGAATTAATCAACAGAAATAACCGCGATTGACATTTTAAAGTTAACGATTTACAGTGCGTACCAATTTATAAATTCAATGTCCGTTTGAGAAAAAAAAAAACCACTTTCTTCAAAGCTGGGAATCGAACTCACGTCTCTTTGGCACAGTAAGGCAGTGGTGCTCCAAGTCAGCAAACCGTCCTTATAACTTATTTTTTCAAGATCCATAACACACAGACAGACAGAGCACTGCGTAATACAGAGACAGACAGGCAGAGATATACAAATAAACAGGGAAGGCACATGTACTGAAAGAAAAAAAAAATCAACATGTGTGTTGTTTCTGCAGCACTGAATGAGCTCACCCGCTCTAACATCACCCCTCCCCCGATCTGGCTCTCTAAGTAACAGCGCAAGTACAGACACAAATCAAGTGCATGTGTGTACTGTATAATATTAACAAAAAGAGCAGCTTACTACTGAAAACGGCAAATATAGGAGTGAGTGGGGATCGAACCAGGACTCTTGATTACACTTGGTTTGCATCTGTACTTGCGCTGTTACTTAGAGAGCCAGATCGGGGGAGGGGTGATGTTAGAGCGGGTGAGTTTATTCAGTGCTGCAGAAACAACGCACATGTTGATTTTTTTTTCTTTCAGTACATGTGCCTTCCCTGTTTGTTTGTATATCTCTGCCTGTCTGTCTCTGTATTACGCAGTGCTCTGTCTGTCTGTGTGTTATGAATCTTGAAAAAAATAAGTTATAAGGACAGTTGTTCATGTTAATTGCAGTCTCAATTGTTAAAAAAATATTTTAAAAGGAGCATCCCACATGAAAATATAACGATCTCATTAACTGACAGTGCATACCAATTTACAAATTTTATGTCCGTTTGAGGCTAAAAAGAAAAAAAGAAGTAACACTTTATCCCCAGCGGGGAATTGAACTCATGTTTGTGAGGCAGAGAAAAGCTACTCGGTCTGAGAGGCAAATCTTAGCGCGCTACGCCACGGAAGCTGTTATATGGTGTGTGAAGCTTTTGTGGAAGTGTTTATTTGATCTTAGGAACTTGGGCTTTACACATTCTATAGTTTATGCCTACATTTTGTAACATTTATTACTAAAATATGAAAAAGTTTCTGTTTTAGCAATGTGTTTACACAGATTACTTTAGAAACGGAACACGCATGAAATGCATGTATTCCAAATGGCGATCTATTATTTCTATTCTAAAACTCCAGCAGTTCAGTCACTCCCAGGTAATCAAACAAGGCATGAGCTGGGGAAAACTTAGTGAACGTTCTGCGACGGTGGGGGATGGAATAGCGGCTGTTCGCTGCTCCTCTTAATCGGCACATTTAGAAGACAAAAGAGAGGTGAGAACGGTTTTAAGGTGGGCCGCATCTACGAGTTTTTTCGTAGACTCTGGTAATTCTAGTGTTAACAATGTTGATATCACATGAAGTGTTAAGTTTGCCAAAGAATAACTGTATATTTAATTTTCTTTTCCAAGAGTGTTTTTCCTGAAGTAGTATTTAATGATATTTTAGTAAAAATACATGTATTAGGGATGTGTCACGGTCTTGTGACCATGGTGAAAGTGGATCCGTGTTCCTTGACTTTGCAAAAGGTCAGGGGCTGCATATCACTGGATGCTGGTTCCAGCTCCCTAAGCTGCATCAGTGGACTCCAGTACTGGTGGTGCGGTGAAGGAGATTGATCACATCCTTGTAGGCAGATGCTGGATGCTCTTTACAAAACATCAGGGTTTATAGAAGTGCCCAATTTGTGAATTCTGACCACAGACTTGTTGTTGCTACTCTGAAGGTCCTGTTTAGGTCCAGCAGGAAAATGAGACTGGACCTGGCCAGTCTCCAATATTAGGCTGTTTCTGAGAGTTTGCAAGCAGTTTGCATGAGGGACTTACACACTTGGGTGCAGCTGCCAATACTGATGTGATGTGGGAGACCTTCCTTCACAAGGACCCTGAAGGTTTCTGAGGGTTGTGTTTCCCAGAAGGAGGTGTTTCATCTCGTAGGGCACTCTAGATGTCAACTTGTTGGCAACTCCAGTTTGTACCGGGAACTGAGAAGGACGGCTGCTAGGGCTCTGAGGGCAGATAAGGAGGCATTTGTTAGAGGAATCTGTGAGTAAGTGACATACCATCTCTAGTCAAGTGGACCACATCCTTCTTACAGAGGAACAGAAGTATTATGCACAGAGGGAGTTGGTCTCGTCCGTTATAGGAGATGGACGTCTGAAGCAGAGCTCCGCTAGCATCTGCTTTATTTTCCCACGTATTTCATATTATTTAGAGGTATCCTGTATTTAACCCAACCAAGGAATTTCCACTACAATATACAAGCATGAGCAACAAGAAGAAAAGTCAGAAAGAATCGGAAAAGAAACTTAAAGCTGGACAGACATCCGGCCCGAGTGCGAGGTATGGCCTCTCGGAGACTGACCTGGAACAAGCAGATGAATGCGCAGATTTCCTAGGACCCGGCTCCATTGTACTGTCTCTAGTCGAGAGTGAAAATGGGAGCGAAGGTGCAAGTGATACAGGTCGCGATGGATCGCCGATTTCTGAGGATCATTCGAGACTAGAAAAGGCTCTGCGGGACATGCTGTCATCTACTCATCGCAAGCCTGCAGCACCTGCTGTAACAGTAGCTGCAATTCCACTCGCGGAGCATGAAAGCCGAAGCGAACTGTCCGAATTGAAAGAGATGATCGCTACACTGGCCACTGCCATGGCTACGGCCATAAATGAGCTTAAGAAGGATAACAAGAGTGAGCTTAAGAAGGCTAACATTGAGCTTAAGAGCAAGCTTAATAAGGATAACAAAGACCGGGAAACGCATCTATTTAAACATTTTGACGTGACCTTTAAAAGCATGTTGGAGAAATTAGAGGAACACATCGAAGAAAATAGATCCAAACTGAAAAAACTTGCCGACCAGATGAATGACGTTACAGATCAGCTGGATGACGTTAAGCAGGCATTCATGGCTCGAGTTGAAACAGCGGAACAATTGGCATCTACCGCCGATGAAAAAGCTACAGCTGCAGATTCTGAATGCAAAAAACTCGGAGACAGACTTGTGGCCCTGGAAGATGGATGCAGAAGAAATAATATAAGAATTGAGGGCATACCTAAGAAACGAGAAAGCTCAAACCCAGTGAAATTTGCAGTAGAATTACTCTCTAAAATAATTGGAGATGATTTTAAATTCGACACTGAGATAGCAGCAGCCTATCGCATATACAGATCAAGCACCTTTAAACCTAGGTCTTTTATTGTCCGCTTCGAACGATTACGATGTAAGCTTGATGTGGTGGCACTTCTCAGACACAAGCAAGAGATTATATTTGAAAATAATCTTATTCGTATTTTCCCCGACTTCTCACCATTAACAGCTGCAAAACGCGCAGCCTACTTTAACATTAAAAAGTTGCTACAGAAAGCCGATATCAAATACAGCCTCTTGTATCCCACCAAACTGAAAGTGGAAGTTCTAGACCAATATTATGTATTTTCAAGCAAGGAGGAAGCTGAAAAGGAACTAAAGAAGCTGTTTCCGACACTCTTTTGAAAGTTAATAAGGAGCAGTATTCTGTCATGGCATGGGAAGGACCTATCATTTGCTGTTGGATCCACTTTTAAAGAGACTGGTATTATGATTATACATCCTTTTCTTTACTTGGACACTATACGTTTATGTCTTTACAGTTATAGATGTGAGTGTGTGGAAGTAATTAAAGTAGGGTTTTTTTTTATACTACCTTAAAGTAGACTGTTTAACATCATACCCTTGGTTTATTGCTATTTCTACTATTGCATTAGGATTTACTATGTTTATCCTAGACCACTTTTTAAAATCATTCCCAGGGTTCATTATTTTATTATATTAATATCTTAAAATTGCTGAAGATTATTTTAAGCTTAAAGACTGTTAATGATTATATTTTTGGCAGATAGTATTTAGACTTCAGCTGCAATAGATATCTCTACTTTGTTTTAATTCTCAAACGCCGCTGCGGGGTGGGGTTTGTTTTGTTTCGAACGTGCTTTGTCTCTTTTATGTCAGAGGACTGGGACATTGCTAAGTGGGATCAAGCCTCATGCGGGGAGGCAAAGTGGGGGGATAAAGGGGGGAAAGAAGGAGAGCAGGCGATATCTAATCTTCTAATCCTTATAACTATAAATATCAATGCAGCAATAGGCTATATGGCAATAACTCATGGGGAATTTTGAAATTAAGATTAAAACTGCCTCACTACCAGTTAAGACTATAAAATGACATTAAAAACTCAGAATCAATGTCTCCATGATGGGACAGTTAACTTTGTGAGCTGGAATGTTAAAGGCCTGAATCACGAATTAAAGAGAAAGAAAGTATGCTCTCACCTAACAGTCTTAAACGCTAAAATAGTATTTTTACAGGAGACCCACTTACTAAGCAAGGATCAGTTCAGACTACAAAAAGACTGGACTGGCCAAATGTTCCATTCTAGCTTTATAAAGATAACTAGAGGTATGGGAATTCTCATACACAGCACAGTCCCATTTGTAGCATCAGATGTAGTATCGGACCCTGAAGGGAGATATGTGATAGTCATGGGCAACTTATTTAACAGTAAAATGATTTTGATAAATGTTTATGCACCCAATGTCGATGATAAGGAATTCATGCAAAATCTATTTGCATCTATTCCCAATGTGAACACTCATAAAATTATAATGGCTGGGGACTTTAATTGTGTTTTAAATCCACTCTTAGATAGGACTCCTGTGACAGGGGGGACGACATCTAACACAGCAAAGACAATTATACAGTTTTTAACTGACCACAACTTATCAGACCCCTGGAAGTTTCTTAACCCAAACTCAAGAACATATTCGTTCTACTCACCAGTGCATCATAGCTACTCAAGAATTGATTTTTTTTTTATAGATAATAATTTCCTGTCTTCAATCAAATCGTGCAAATACAACACAATTGTTATCTCTGACCATGCCCCTCTAGTCTTGGAGCTAAAATCATTAAGCCCCTCACACTCACCTCGCAGATGGCGTCTTAACCCTCTTCTGTTGGCAGACAAGAACTGCACAGAATTTATATCCAAACAAATCAGCTTCTTCCTAGACACAAACACGCCCACGAAGGTTTCTGCAGGAACACTCTGGGAAACTCTTAAGGCCTTCTTAAGAGGACAGATTATTTCATATCTTTCCCACAGAAATAAATTAGAAACCAAGAAAGTGTCAGAGCTAAGAAGCGAAATTACTAGAATAGATGAAGAACAAGCCAGGCGTCCAAGTGAGGCTCTTCACAGGAAAAGGCAGGCCCTGCATACAGAACTCAACATCTTGACAACTAAAGAAACTGAACAACTTATTTATAAGTCGAGACATCATTACTATGAACATGGAGAAAAATCTAATAAGCTTTTAGCTCAACAAATTCACAAACAAGAAGTTCGCAATGCAATACCAGTAATCACCAACACGAATGGAGAAGAAATCATTGACCATAAAAATATAATGCACACATTTAGAGATTATTATAAATCCTTATATTCAACTGAGTTCAAAGAAGACAACACACAATCTAATGCATTTCTAGATACATTACAGACACCACAAATAGATGCTTTAAGTGCTGAGGACCTGGATAAACCTCTGACGCTATCAGAATTATTAGATGCTATAAAGTCACTTCAAAGCAGGAAATCAGCAGGCCCTGATGGTTACCCCGTAGAAATTCTCCACTCAGCTAGCTCCCCTCTTATTGGCAACATTTACAGAAGCTAGAGACAACCAAATACTACCTCAAACTTTTCGTCAAGCATTAATCACCCTCTTTCCTAAACAAAATAAGGACTTGTTACAATGTGCATCATACAGACCAATTTCATTCCTCAATAATGATGTTAAGATCCTCTCAAAAATTCTAGCCAGAAGGAAGGAGAAAGTGCTGCCCTCAGTAATATCACAGGATCAAACTGGATTTATTAAAGGCCGACACTTATCTTCCAATCTCCGACACCTGTTTAATGTAATATATTCACCAGCAAAGTCAAACACCCCAGAGATATTACTATCATTAGACGCAGAAAAAGCATTTGATATGATTGAATGGAACTACCTTTTCACTGCATTGGAGAAATTTGGGTTTGGCCCGAATATTTGTGCATGGATCAAACTACTGTATACCAATCCAGAAGCTTCAGATTGTATTAACAACATTTGTTCAGACTACTTTAAGCTAGAACGTAGCACCAGACAAGGATGTCCCTTGTCACCACTGCTGTTTGCAATCGCCATTGAACCACTGGCGGTTCACTGTCGAAATTCTTATCAGATAAAGGGGATTATCAGAGAAGGACTGGAACAAAAAATTTCTCTATATGCTATTGATATGGTTTTATATATATCAGACCCAGAAAACAATGTGCCTGCAGTTTTAACAGCACTCACAGAATTTCAAAAGATATCTGGTCTCCGAATTAATCTGAATAAAAGTATACTCTTTCCAGTGAATTCACAAGCATATAATGTTAGATTGGACACCCTACCTTTTACCATAGCAGATCTGTTTAAATACCATGGGGTAAATATCACAAGTAAACATAAAGCTGTTTATCAACAAAATTTTGTCGTCTGTATGGAAAAAATTAAGCAAGACTTGCATAGATGGTCAACCCTTCATCTCACTCTAGCCGGAAGAATTAACGTTGTTAAGATGAATATCCTTCCTAAACTTCTTTTTTTTATTTCAAAACATTCCAATATATATCAATAAACAATTAGACTCAACAATAACCTTATTCATTTGGAACTCAAAACACCCACGTATCCGAAGAGCGACCCTACAAAGACCTCAGGCAGAAGGTGGCATGGTTTTACCTAATTTTCAGTTTTATTACTGGGCAGCAAACATACAAGCTATAAAAACCTGGACACAAATAAATGAATATACACAAGCCTGGTCCGCAATAGAAGTAAAATCCTGTAGTACTTCTTTATACTCCCTACTCTGCACTCCAGTAAATGCAAGTTATCACAAATATACTAATAACCCAATTGTGCTTCACTCACTCAGAATATGGAACCAACTTAGAAAGCATTTTAAGATGGAGAATCTTTTATCTGTGGCACCTCTGCAAGAGAGCCACCTCTTTCAACCCTCATAAACATATCCAGTTTTTAATACCTGGAAAAGATTTGGGATTAAAATGCTCAGATATCTTTATATAGACAACATATTTGCATCCTTTGAACAATTAAGTTCCAAATTCAACCTCCCAGCTACACATTTCTTTCACTGTCTTCAAATTAGAAACTTTGTTAAACAGAAGCTGCCTGATTTTCCTCACCTCGTACCCTTCACCATGCTGGAAAAAATACTGCTCAATTTTGAGGAATTAGACACCATTTTCTGCATTATATAAAATCTTATTAGAGTCCCTACCTTTCAAAGACCCAAGAGGACATTGGGAAAAAGATCTCTTAATTAATATATCATAAAAGGAGTGAAATGTAGCATTGCAGAGAATTCACTCAAGCTCCATATGCGCAAAGCATAGAATTATTCAACTCAAAATTATATATCGAGCTCATCTGTCTCACTTAAAACTGTCCAAAATGTTTCCAGGGCAAGATCCAACCTGCGAATGCTGCACCCAAGCTCCTGCCTCACTGGGTCACATGTTTTGGGCCTGCACCAAATTAACATCATTTTGGACCAAAATTTTTAAGTGTCTTTCAGACAGCCTTGGGGTCACAATCCCTCCTTAATCCCTCATTAACTGCTGTGTTCGGTGTTCTTCCAGACGGACTTGAAGTGGAGAAGGACAAACAAACGGTGATTGCATTCACTACACTTTTGGCACGCAGACTTATTTTGTTAAATTGGAAGAATCCTAACTGTCCTCTGATAAGTCAGTGGGAAACCGATGTTTTATATTATTTGAAATTGGAAAAAATCAAATTCTCAGTTAGAGGATCCGTACAGAATTTTTACAAAACCTGGCATGATCTAATCAATAATATTTTAGAATAAGAGAAATAATTATTATCGCATTTATTTCCCTTCTCTATTTTTTTTATTTACCTATATATATTTCTTCCTTTCTTTTGTTTATTTTTGCCCTATTAAAAAGCCTTTTAGCAATTCTCCTTAGGCTAAGCTCTCCTTCTCAAGGGTGGGGTAATATAAATTAATCTATATGTATGGAATGATTACAATAAAATTAATAAATAAAAAAAAAAAAAAAAGATGTATTATGCACAACTGAATCTGTTCCTCGGAGAATCGCAGTCAGGGCGGCTGATGCAATGGTCCTTACGGACAACACTGCAGTTGTGACAAACTGGGCTGGCTACGTTGAGCAGCTGTTTAAAGATGATCCCCCGGCTAGGATGTTGGATATCTTTGGGTCCACAGGTTCTTGAGGTTAATCCTCCAATTAGCTGTGAACCACCCAATCTCACTGAGATTGCACAGGTGGTGATCCAGCTGAGGGTAGGGAAGGAGGCAGGGACCTGTGGTATCCAGAGTAAACTTTTCCAGGCTCGTGGTAAGGCTGTCCTCCTGGCATTGCAAGCAATATTTGTTTACATTTGGAAGATGGGCATCATCCCAACTCACTGGAAAACTGGACTTCTCGTCCCTATCTGGAAAGGGATGGGTGATCACCTGGATTGCGTCAACTTGGGGATAACACTGCTTTCAGTGCCAGGTAAGGTCCTTGCTAGGGTCGTCCTCAATTGGATCCGTGATCACTTTCTCACTTTCCAGTGACTGGAGCAGTCTGATGTTACACCTGAGAAGTTTAGCATCGACCACATTCTGGCACTGAGGGTTCTCGTGTAGAGTAAAAGCTAATATCGGCAGAGGTTTTTTTGTAGCCTTTGTCAATTTTCGTAAAGCGTTTAACTTAGTTGATCGAGCTGCCCTGTGGAGCATCTAGGGACTTCGCAGAACCTCTGCGCTTTTTCCAGTTGATTCTGGGGTTCATCAGGGGTGTGTTCTTGCTCCTACCCTAGCATGCTAGCATGGACTGGGTGTTAGGCAAGGTTGTGAGGTCCAGCAGCTGTGGGGCATCTGTTAGTGAAGAAAGATTCACTGATCTTGACTTTGATGATGATGCTGTGATCTTCAGGGCTCCCTAGAGACTGAGAAAGGAGTCTGAGTATCAGGAAAGCATGGGGCGTCATGAGGACGCTGGAGAGGGGCATGTGGCGCTCCCATTATTTATGCAAAAGGATGAAAGTCCAAGTCTTTAGAGTCCTGGTGTTTCTTGTCTTGCTATATGGTTGCAAGACATGTACGCTATCCAGTTACCTGAGACGAAGACAGGACTCCTTCGATACTGTGTGTCTTCAGAGAATCCTTGGGTACCGCTGGTTTGACTTTGTGTCAAATGAGCAGTTGCTCACAGAGTCACAAATGAAGCACATTACCTGCATTCTGAGGGAGCATCAGTTACTGCACTACAGCCATGTGGCATGATTCTCAGATGGGGATCAGCTCACAGGATTCATTGTTGAGGACCCGAATGGCTGGACCAGCCCAAGGGTACGCCCATGTAACACCTGGCTGCAGCAGATAGATAGTCATTTCTGGAGGGTGTTACTGGACTGCATGTCTGCTTGGGGGGTTGCCTATTCAGGATCCCAAGCTGTGGTGGGTGCAGCAACACTCTGTACCAGTGCATGCTCCATGACCTGACCTGAAATGGTTTGACACAATATTAGGAATTTTTAGTTTTAACAACATTTATTGATAGTTTACAACCTTTATACATCTATTACTAAAATATTGGCATTTCATCTGCCAGACACAGAAAAATAACATAGCTGCATCAAGGTAGATGGGATAACTCTTAATAACAATGTGACTCTGTTTGTCTGTGCCAGAAGCTGTAGCAGCTGCTTAGAGTAAAACAGCACAAGGCACATCACCTGAAACAGCTTCTTATAGAAGCAAAAATGAACAAAAACATAGTAGGTGCCACATATGTCCAGTATCACTGGACTGCAAAACATTGACTGCTGCTCTGTGTGCCAGGAGCCATGTTGTTGGTGTTATCACAAAAATTGAGCTATGGTCTGTGATTATTGTGCTGAGTAGATTTTTGTATTCTATTTGTTGAAGGAAATATTAAAAATTACTTTAAAAATGTATAGCATTTATTGAAGAGGCATTGAATAAAGGATTTACATAGTTTTGGTTTTTGTGACATGATTTATACATTCTGTGTGTATGTATGTATATGTGTGTATATATGCTGGGTCATTAAAGACATGAGGTATATAATAGTGTTTCCTGAAAGTTCTATTTATAGTAGGGTTAAAAAAGCACAGAAAAAACCTCAGGAGTTGGTCTTGCCAACAGACATACAACTGAGCAAGAGCTGCAAAGCTGTCAGCATTTGGCTGATGCAGATAGTTACTGTCATCCCCTACAATGGTGGGAAACTAGTAAAACTAATTTCCCTTTAGTGTGTCACCTAACAAAGAAAAGTACTGCCCTATCTTAAAAGACATTTAGCACAGGTGGAAACACTGCTACTTACCATAGAGTATAACTTAACCCTGAGAGTGTCTAGTCTAGTATTTCTGTCCCACAATCTGTGACAGTTGTCAAAATACTGAGTTAACACTAGAATTACCAAAACCAATGAAAAAAACTTGTAATCCCAGCCCACCTTAAATCCCTTCATTTATCCATCTATCCATTATCCAACCCACTATATCCTAACTACAGGGCCACGGGGTTCTGCTGGAGCCAATCCCAGCCAACACAGGGCGCAAGGCAGGAAACAAACCCTGGGCAGGGCTCCAGCCCACCACAGGGCACACACACACACACCAAGCACACATTAGGGACAATTTAGGATCGCCAGTGCACCTAACCAACTGTCTTTGGACTGTGGGAGGAAACCGGAGCACCCGGAGGAAACCCACGCAGACATGGGGAGAACATGTAAACTCCGTGCAGGGAGGACCCGGGAAGCGAACCCGGGTCTCCTAACTGCGAGGCAGCAGCACTACCCACTGCGCCACTGTGCCGCCCCCTTCATTTGTAATACATGCATTTCATGTATGTTCCATGTCTACAACGATCTATATAAACACATTGCTAAAACAGAAACGTTTTTCATGTTTTAGTAATAATTGACAAAATGGAGACATGATGTGTAAGACTGAAGTCCAAATTTCAAATAAACACTTTCACAAAAGGTACAAGTATAACAAAACAAGTGTGCTTTTATTTAGACATCTGTCTAAAAATGTTTACTCTTTACTCTAAGTGCTGACCATGTTATGTTAATCACATTTCTAAACTTGTTCAGTTATACTACTCCAATTACTATACAGGTTAAACTCAAAGCAATTTAATAATTGTGCAGTATTTCCATTAATAAAATAGCTACAAATATTCAATAAATATATATTGCTTAAGAAAAGGAGTTCATTTGCCTTGCTGTGCTTGCAGGTAATTAGCCTTTCCTCCTATACCATCCATAACTCCATGTTTCAAATCTTCCTTGAAAGACGTTGCTGCAGAAAAATAGAGATTAGGTTGTGGTTCCGACTCCTAGGATAAGAGGAATTCAAGTACTTGATCAACAACTGTCATAAAATTGTATACGAGTGGACTTGTTTCCCCTTGGAGTTAGATGATTTGTTTGTCTGCAGACCTTTGGCACAGCTTAGTCTCCAGGTTCAAATTCAAGTGCTGTTATATACAGCATGCTAGGAAAAAAATCTTTTACTTGCAGTTGAAAAGACTTAAAAGTTTTGTTCCAGCATTGCAATACTTCATGTGTAATTTTTAAGAGTTGCTTATTGATCCCAAAAATAGTGTCTCTTGAGATGTTAGACCTGTTTTGTTGGGGGTACCCCTTATCAAAAATAACACTAGCAGTTAAACAGGTTGTCATTTTAGCCAATTTGTTTTTTTTAAAGGTCAAAAATGAATTCTGAAGATGGTAAGCACAATGCACACATTTTCATTCATTGTATCCATTATGTTCAAAAAATAGATCTCTTCATAAAAAAATTCCTCTATAGTTGTAGATATTTGGTCATTGTTGTGGACTCCACTCAATTAAAAACATATTCATCATAACAACTAAATCAGCAAAATATAAAATAAAGTCAATCTTAATTTATATACATACCAAAGGAAAAGCATTTAATTGTCTCAAAATATTCAAACTATTGACACATAACCTTTGCTGTTATGAAAATAACTTTGCAAACTAAAAATATCAACCTTTCCCCGTTAGAGGTAATGTGGAGTGAAAGGGTATTGGTCAGTGAAAACTTCTGAATCCAGTCCCCTTAAATATTACAAGTTGGCAAACCCGAATGTTATATTTCTCCTGTGGAGAACACAATATGTCCAGGAGTGGCAAACCAAACAAAAGAAAAAAGAAAGTAGAGTCATGTGGAGGTTATTAGTTAAAAGAGTTGTGTTCTGTGGAGGTTTCTGTAGAATATTTTAAAGTATTTACTTTCCTTTCTTATTCCAGTCTTGAACTGGAGCCTAGACAAGCATTCTCGATCCCCTTTTCATAAAGAATGTAATACAATACCAGTGTCCTCCAGAGAACATCTCTCATCCAGTATAGCAAGCAAAAGTCAAAGAAGAAATCCACAGTCTGGACTGGTAAATTCCTAATTATTTCTAGAAATAACAGCAAAATAAACAAACAGTTTAGCTCCACATTCCCTTTCCCAATTGCTCTAATTACAGAATATTGTTCACATTATGTGCAGTCTTGGGATTTACATTATTTAGAAAAGAAATTAATTTTCACTTCATCTAAGGCTAACAAGTTATTTTCAGAAGTTACAATTATCTTAAAATACATCTATTATTACCCCTCAACTTTTAATCTTAAAGCTAAACAGTTTCTATATTCATATCCCAGCTATTTTTCTTTAAGCTAATATTATTCATATCCCAGCTATTTTTCTTTAAGCTAATATTTTACTAATTAAGTTGACACATGTCTACCTTTGGCTTCAGAATTTAACAAGTGTCCGGAATGTTTAATTAGACCATCAAATTAAATAAAGCTAAACCCTATTATCAGCTATGTAGTCATTCAAACATTAACATTCTACTTCACATTTAAGATATTCAAATTACTTGTGAACAAGGAGTGCTGGGAAAAGAAATCAACATTGCATACTATATCAAATGCCTTATAATTTAAAATCTAGTTTTTATTAAAAAATGCTCTCAGGGTAGTTATTGCATCATACCATTACATACAGTACTTAAAAAAAAATATTTTGATATATAAAATTTTGCTATGTTTAATAATATTGATTTCTTTTACACCCATAACCTTAAGGCTAGTTTTTTATGCATGCTTTTTGTTGATATCCTCCTGAGATGCTTCTTGCAGCTTCTCCAAAGTGTTGATCTGTAGAAAAAGCACAGTCTACCCTTTTTGTTAGATAAACCCCATTTTGTACAACATATCTTAGTATAGAACACTACCTGGACTGGAAGTCAGTGCTCGTCACCAGCTTTCTTGCTATCTTAGAGAATATTTCCTTTTTTACTTTAATTTAAAAATTACTAAAAGAACTTTCTTCTGTTTGTGTATGGCCAGTACTCAATGGAAAAAGACACGCACATTTATACTAAAATCTATAAACATTTCATTGGACTAAATCATATTCATTTTTAAGTTTTTATTCAAAACATATGTGTTTATATATACCTTTATTAATTGTCTCATCATTTCAAACAACACCACATATTTTAGCACAATGTCTTCAACCAAACATACTGCGAAACTCACTTAAATTTCTTCAAATGCACTTCAGTCAGAGATCTCTTTCACATCGCACAACATACTCAAACTGACTTAAACTGTCTTTAACACATTATACTTAAGTTTTATTGTTATTATTTAGCATCTACTATTTAAAGCATTTACACTCTCTTTTCTTCTCATTGCTTACATTTATTTTACTCTACTCTTGTTGCTAGTTTTTAAATCTTTACATGGGATTGTTCCTGCCTATTTATCTGAATTGTGTGTTTTACACCAGCCATCTAGAGTGCTTAGATCTTCTGGTCAGTTGTCTGTTGTTGTCCCTCGTACCTAGTGTAAAACCAAGGGGAACAGGGCTTTTGCAGCTGCTGCTCCTCACCTGTGGAACTCTTTACCTCATCATATATAGGAGTCATCTACAATTGAACTGTTTAAAACAAGATTAAAGACTCATTCTATTCACTTGCATTCTGTGACCTTCAGTAATACTGATGGTTTCCTCATTGTGATTATATAACATCACTTCTATTTATTATTTATTTTATTTTTATTTGTTCATATATTTTTATTTCTATTTATGTTATTTATGATATTTGTTTGTTTTTCTTTTATTCTATTACTGTAAAGCACTTTGGCCACAGCATTCCTATGTTGTTTTAAATGTGCTATATAAATAAATTGACATTGACAACTCTAACTAGGCATAGGCAGTGGTGAAAGCAGTAATAATGACATTAACGCTACCAGGTAGGGTGTACATTTTATCGGCGTACTTCCATTGTATTTGACCAATCTCATCGCCAACAAATTCAAAATAAGAAACATTATACTGTTTGGAGAAAATATATTGCAAGAATTCCTCACCATCCTTGACTAAGCTAGTAGTGAGATGGAGAGGCTTTTGCCCAAATTTACCCAAAAGAGAATTTAAAAACAACTTTGAAATCTGTCTCTTAGCAGGATTTACGGCGATGTTATCGCGGTCCATTTGTATGCCTTAATTCTGATAATAATCTAAAATATACCAGTCTCGGGAAGCCTCATCCGTACACCAGGTCGGATAACCCAATGCCTCCTGCTTGCCTTTTAGATGAAGCTTGATATAGTCCGAGAATAGTTCAGAAGTATGTTCAGGGTAATGCCAAATCTTGTGTACTTTTGAAACTTTATAGCCTTTGTCAATGGCCTTTGCTATTTCCACACTACACCAAGTCCCGATTAAAGCTCTGTCATCCTCTGTGTGACAACAGTCCACAGTCTGAGATTCTGTCTCCGCGCAGGTGCGACAGAGGGTGAACTTTAATTTCCTGCAAAACCTGAGAGGCAGGACTGGAAAATTGAGACCACGTGGAGGCTGGACGGTGGCTTTAATTAAACCAAAATACTGGCAGAGATCGGCAAACTGCTGAAAAATGATGGTGGGGTGACCGATCGGGTACATTTTTGTTTATTCACAAACGGGTTCAAACTAGTGAAATCATAATAGTGAAACCAATCGGTGCCCATGGCCTTGTGGTACAATTTTATGGCGTAGGTACGGCCGCCGAACAATGAGTCCCTCAGATTTATACGTTGAGGGAAATCACAGTGTTTTAAGAAAATTTGTAGCCTGGGGTCGTGTTTTTTCATCGTCTCCCAATCATGCTCCCAGAGCACGCACGCATCTAGATTAAATTTTGTCCTAAGTATTTCCAATTTTCACATAAACTTTTGGTACATAACCGCACAAGTCATGCCGGTTAAAGGATGGGTACTTTTTAAATCATAACATTCCCGACAGCCATGATAAAAGCAGCCAGCAAATTCAAAGGCAGTCTGAATACCTTTAACTCTGGCATAGCTGTCAAGAAAAAAGGAACCCTTCTTTACTTCCCCAAGGTTTAGAGCGTGCCGAATGTTCAACTTTTCGGTTTCACAGAGATGCAATAACCATTGAATAGTTTTGTAATGGTCAGAAGGAATTATACTGATAGATTTTGGAGGCATACAGTTTTGCCGGTACATGGCCATACATAGAGAGGCTAGGGTCATGCATTGAAACGGATCAATATTGCCAATTTTGATGACCTCGTCTCTAAATTTGATGCATGCGGTTCTAAGAATTTCGACGTCATTTTTACAATAAAAAGCCATCTGCTCTTTAAAATTAAAAACACCATGCCTGACACTCTCATAGCAGGTAAAAAATTCTTCTTTTTCTTTGGTCATCATGCTCTGGACGCCGTAGCATTCAGGCTCAGGGTAGGGTCCGATATAATCCTGGTTTTCAGCCATATTAAAGAAATGGGGGAAATACCCTTTTTCTGCCTCAAACCCCATTGCTTTAGGCATGACACTCAATTTCATTGTTAAAAAATTCAAAGAATCTATAAAACGTAATTGATAACCATCATCTGTGAAACACATCAACTTATTTCCTTGAGGGGTAACACGAGGGTTCACACCATTTTCAATCAAATACTTTATTAAAAAGTACCCATCGTAACCTTTTGAATTGTGAGTTATGAAGGTATAGCCTTGATACTTGGGACGACAGTATCTGGCAAAGAACTGATGTACACAATCTTCACCCGCCCAGAACCAGGATTTCCCCCACAAGGACTTACAGTATACATAATTCGGAATGTGTACACCCGTTTCTTGCCAACTTTCAAAATCATAAAATATGTATTTCTCACACCGATCCCCAGACTTGAAGGTTTCTATAAAGCACTGATGGTTTTCTGCATCATTTTCCATTTTTGCTTTACAAACACGGCATTCCTTGGGACGACATTTATGGGGTTTTGAGGCGGCATTCACTGTGTAAGTTTTGTAACACAGGGGACACATTTTTGCAGTGTCGCAGGCCACTTCCATGTCGTTAGTCTTGTCATTAAATTTAGGAATCATATGCTGAATAAAACAAAATTGGGACTGGCAGTAACGGTTGCAATCAACACACTTGATAAGATTTTCAGGGATCGGCCTGCAATCGGGGGAGAAACAGACGTTGCAGTGGCCTTCACAGCGATGGCTAAGGATTGAGTATTTCACACCCAGAAAACCCTTTAAATTCAAAATGCCGTAGTAATGGCTGTCATGCAAAAACATAAAATAGGTTTTAGGGTTTCTACCACGGGAGATTTCAAATTTTAAAAATTTCTCATTTCTTGGGCATCTGTACCAGACAAACAATTTTAATGTCTAGCAAGTTTTCAAATTTATGAACGTCCACAAAGGACACTTTTCATGCTTCAATAATCCAGCCCTGCTCTGAAGGTTGTATGCTTCACGCATGCATAACTGCAGATTTTGTCTGTACCGGTCTTCCATTAGGGTAAGTAGACAAAAGGCAAAACAGAGCTGATTCCCGCAATTATAAGAAATAATTAAATGCCTCATTTTCTTTCTAACTATTTCATGATTGAGTAGAGTGGACGCCTTGTGAGCGCCGTTAGCACCCCCGCTAGGTGACTGAACAATCTGTATGACTAGCATCAGAGACTCATCTGCTAATACACTTGCGTGACTCTGAAGAAGATTCTCTATCTGTTAAAGAAAATCGTCTACATTAATATTAGATCCAGTCATCTGTATAAAAACACTGATAGGTAAGGAATCAGCATGCAATTCTAACTGTACAACATCTTGCGGATTTAAAGTACCTGAGAAACTATCTAGAATTCTTTGCAGTGTCTCATGAATGCTGTTAAACACCTCCTCTTAAGACTCTAGTTCATAGCCATCGGTGAAATTTAAGGGGTGTCTTATTTCTGTATGATTAAACGCTGGTCTGTCGATCTGATGAAAAATGCTCCGATTGTCATCACTAGAGACAACAGAGGGACCAGCCATGACTGTTACTTCTGAAGCGGTTGAGGGTTGAGACACCACAGAACCACCGAACATAACTGGCGTGACTGAGGAGGTTGATGGGATAGCTACAAATGGCGGTGCAACGGGGCTGAGGAAACAGTGACTGAAACAGAAGGATCAGAGGTGTGAGCTACAGGGACTGAAGCGTTAGATACAGCAGAAGGAATAGAGAGGTTAGCTACAGATGGGGATACTGAAACAGAAGTGTTAGCTACAGGGATTGAAGCAGAGGGACCAGAAGGGTTAGATACAGCAGAGGGCCCAGAAGGGTTAACTACAGATGAGGATACTGAAACAGAGGTGCTAGATACTGGGACTGAAGCGTTAGATACAGCAGAAGGGTTAAAGGGGACAGAAGGAATAGAAGGGTTAGCTATAGATGGGGATACTGAAACAGAAGTGTTAGCTACAGGGACTGAAGCAGAGGGACCAGAAGGGTTAGATACAGCAGACAGAACAGTGGGGTTAGCTACAGATGGGGATACTGAAACAGATGTGTTAGCTATAGTGACTGGAGCAGATGTCGCCGTGACTGAGACAGAAGTAGAGGGTACAAAAGGTATAATTGAAACGGATGTAACCAAAGGGGTAGCTGAGACTGGTGTAACCATACTCTGAGAGGGGGCAGTGTTCTGGGTGGGTGGACTAAAAGGCTGAGCATTTGCAGAACCCATGGTGTTTGTTAAGCCATGACCTGTTTGAGCATTCACATTTTCAGTCAAACCCGAACCCTTTCTAACAAATTATTTAATGTCAGCATTTTATCGGGGTGGCTACTGGACGCAGGGTTTCTAAAAGGCAGTCAAGCTGGTCAAAGTCAATGGGAGTGGTAACGGGTGAAGGAACTCTCATGGAAGCCATTATATTATTCATTTGTGTCATGTTTTGATTTTGCCAATTAATATATTCCAATTCATTAAAATATTGGGGTGGAGGAGTAGGGATTTTTGGGGGCCGATTAGAGTAACTAAGTTCATTCACCATGTCATGCAGTAGCCCAGCATTTTGAGAACCGCTCCCAGCATCCAAGTCCTCACTTGCACGCTTTTCCCTGCTTTTACCTTCGCCACTCATATTGTTGGTCATTATTTGGGGAACAAGTTTTCTAAAATAGCGTACAATAAAATTACTTTTTCATTTAAATCTGGAAAAAGGGATTAAGAGTTTTGAAAATCCAACAGAACTCATTCGATTTCAGCCTTCAGCGTGGCAGCCTTAGCCCTGGCATCAATTCTTTCAGATTCGCTGACTATTTGGGTGAGAAGTCCGAGTGATGATCCAAACTGCGGTGAATCCCCGAGTATCTGAGTCAGTAATCCTGGCGACGCAGGTTCTGAAAAAACAAACGACTAAGTTTTCTTTAAAAAATAAACATTTGTGGCGCACTCGCACAATTAGTTCAACTTACCGTGGCTGTGTGAAAGAGATGTTCAATAATAGACTGTCCAAGAGCCTTTGTGCCGATTCTAGAGGCTGACTGGAACCTTCAGAAGAATAACCACTCTTCAGAAGCGTTGAGTTTTCTGTTAAAAATCATATATTCAACTCCCAACGCCTTATTTTTCCATACACCCAAACCCTCAGGTGAAAGTAGTATGGTGTTCTGGGGACACTTTAGTTTTTTAGTCTGAGGCAGGATTTTTAGTCTCAAAAAGACAATCTGTGGTAGATATTAATTCTTCCAATTGCGTGCTTGTTAGATGTAAAGAAGAAAACAGGTCTGCCTCCGATTATTCTACATATAAAATATAAAGTACTAAGTTTGTACGTACTGAAAGACATTTCCATTAAAAAGTAATCAGCCTAAATGTGCTTATAAAGTACAGGTACTCGTCGACATACGACCTATGCAAGATACGACTGTTCGACTTTACGACGCTTTCGACAGTTTCCCCCACCAGCTGTTGGCAGCACCAGTTTCCCGCACTCTCAAGTTTCACTACGCAGCAGTAAAAATATACGCAGCGGTGTTGCCCCACGTGTGTTTGTGTCTTGTTGTTTTGGCAATTTTCGATAATAATATAACCCTAACATGTCTACCAAGGGGAAATTGTCTCTATGCACTCCTCAGCCTGCCAAAAAGGAAAGAAAGGCCATTGATCTAGACACCAAAATGATGATAGTAAAACAGTATGAAGGAGGAAAGAAAGTGAATGCGATCGCATATGATATGAAGTTATCACACACTCTACTGTGTCGACTATTTTAAAGGACAAAAATAGAATTCGTGAAGCTGTGAAAAGTTCTGCACCTTTGTGATCAACAGTGATTACGAAGCAACGTACCGGGCCCATCCATGAAATGGAGAAATTGTTAAACATTTGGATGGAAGATCAGATTCAAAAGCGGACGCCGTTAAGTCTCTTTACAGTACAGTCGAAGGCTAGAAGCCTGTTTGCAACTTTAAAGGAATGTGCCGGAGAAGACTACAGTCAAGAATTTGTGGCAAGTACTGGTTGGTTTAAGAGGTTTAAGAAAAGATTCCAGTTGCATAATGTTTGAGTGACTGGAGAAGCAGCAAGTGCGGATGAGGAAGGAGCTAGTAAGTTTGTCGATAGTTTAAACGAAATAATTAAGGCTGAGGGTTATCTCGCAGAGCAGATTTTTAATGTGGATGAAACAGGATTATATTGGAAGCAGATGCCAGGACGCACTTACATCCACAAAGAAGCCAAAAGCATGCCAGGATTTAAAGCACACAAGGATAGACTGACTCTGCTGCTTGGCGGGAATATCACAGGGTTCAAGCTGAAGCCCTTCTTAATTTATCATTCCGAAAATCCACGTGTATTTAAGAATGTGAGCAAGCACACTTTGCCAGTTTATTATAGGTCAAACCGTAATGCCTGGATGAACCAGGCTTTATTTGAGGATTGGTTCAGTAATTGTTTCATTTATCAAGTGTGTGAGTACTGTTTGGAGAGAGGAATTCCCTTCAAAATTTTACTGTTGCTCGATAATGCGCCTGGACATCCACGTCACTTAGCTGATCTCTATCCCAATGTGAAAGTGTTTTTTTTTGCCCCCAAACACTACTCCACTTATTCAACCGATGGACCAAGGTGTGATTGCTACATTAAAGGCAAATTATCTCAGAACCACCTTCGCCCAAGCCATAGCTGCAATAGATGCCGACCCGGAACTATCACTACGCGACATTTGGAAACAGTATAATATTCTTAAGTGTATAAAGAATCTTGCTACCGCGTGGGACTCTGTGACGGAAAAGTGTATGAATGGCGTATGGAAGAAGTGTGTTAAGCATTATGTAAATACTTTTGCTGGATTTAACAGTGAACAAGAACTTGATGAGATTCGTGAAGAAATAGTGAAACTGTCAAAAGACCTTTCATTGGAATGTGAAATGGAAGATGTCGAGGAGTTGCTAGACCGGGAATCAGGTGAACTTATGAATGAAGAGCTGATAGAATTGGAAGAAGAAAGAGTGGCGGAAGAAGAAACAAGAGAATTGGAGAAAGACGAAGAGGAGGAGGTGCCACAACGAATGTTCACCACAAAGGGATTGTCAGAAGGTTTATCTCTGCTGAATAAACTCCTCGCTCATTTTGAAAAAATGGACCCAAATATTGAACGATTTGCGAGGATTGAAGGGATGGCACGCGACACATTTCGTTCTTATTGCGAAATTTATGAAGAGAAAAAAAAACAAATAATTCAGACGAAGCTCACTATGTTTATGAAAAGAGCAACTCCTCCCATCACCCTGTCCGCAGCCTCGCCTGATGAAGGCGATATCGACAACCCACAGCCAAGCACCAGTGGTGCCAGGAATTAAATGTACAGTACAGTATTTTTTTATTTTGTACGTTTTCCACATATTAAACAAATTGTACTGTAGTATGCTGTGTTTGTCTTAGAAAGTAAGAAAATGTTGATAAAATATTACTTTAAGATGATTACAATATCATTACCCAGTCTAATATTCTTACCTTAATTTAACATAGGCTGACTTACGTCCAGTTCAACTTACAACCAGTCAGTCGGAACCAGTCGCGGTCGTAAGTCGACAAGTACCTGTAATAAGTTTGAACATTTCCATTTAAAGTAATCAGTCTGAACGTACTTTTAAATTAATATGTTTTGCACATTACCTTTAAAATAATAAGTTTGTACATACTTTATTCTGTGCGGCCTTATAAACAGCATTTCAATTTAAAAGTATTAAAATTGACTCACTTTTTGAGCAACCAACGGGCCAGAAACTGCAACCTTCTGAAATAAGAAAAATACTTCATTTATATGAGTGTTACAACTAGGTACAGTTTTTTTCATTTAAAATTCAGAAAAAGCGAAATCACCTACCTTTTGGAAAGAATGCAGAGACACTTGTATGCTGAAAAAGTTAGCGTTTCGATAGACTGCAAAGCAGAACTCTCATGCTGCCCATCATGCTCTGTCCCGCCTTGGAAGGGCGGAGCGAAACGCCCTGCACGTTTGGGAGAAAGCTCGTAGGTGAAAAGTTGCAGATGTACCACCTCCTCAAGGCGGAGGAACTTTTTGGCAGCAAAGAATACTCGTTCAAACGATACCGTGTGTAAGCGTAACATCTGGACGTTAGGAAAAAGCACCCAGTTATATTTTACCCAGAGACCATTGTGCTAAACGCCGACGTTTTATATGTGAAGCTATTTCTTAGATTGGCACATGCAATTTAAAGTTGATATAAAATTGGGACATGCAAACCATATGAAACGAAGTCTATTTTGACATTTACCCAATTAACGAGGCTAAAATACGGTATCGGAAAGAGTCGAGTTTGTACTCAGAATATAAACAACTTTTTATCAAGTACCATAAAGAGCTGGGGGTTCGTTCGGAATATAAATAGAGACCGCGAGCACCCGTTGAGCGTTGTGCTAAACGCAGAAGTTTTTAATAACTTTTCTTGCAAGCTTTTTAAAGTTGATATAAACGGGGAATACGTTCAAAGTAGTTTCATGCCATCTTAATGGGAAATGATGTCTATTTTGACATTTAGCTGATTAATGAGCCCAAAATACAGCTTCGAGTTAACATCGCAAAGAGCCAGGTCTTATGAGTTTTAAAGGCAACTTATATTCTTTACAGTATTTTAATGTTTATTTTCAAACCTGTTGAATGGTGTAGGGTTGGTTTGATAAAATATCTTCTTCAATAATCGTATGATTTTCCAATTTCATTAAATAAAAAAGCATGAATTATTTTAACAGCTGCGGAATTAGCACTAAAGGCTCTTTTCCCACCATATGAAATTGATGGCCATATGCTAAAGACACATGTGGCTTGTTCCGCAAAGTGTCTCGACATTCCTATTGACTGTTTTAACAGCTGCAGATTTAACACTAAAGGCTTTTTTCCCACCATATGAAATTGGTGGCCATATGCTAAAGACACATGTGGCTTGTTCCACAAAGTGTCTCAACATTCCTATTAACTGTTGTAACAGCTGCAGATTTAGCACTAAAGGTTCCCGTGTCCTGTGAAAGAAAGTTTATTTCCCATGGTTTCAACTGAAGTCACATTGGCTTTTAAAAAGAGCCACACTTGCATGGCTTTGTCTTAAGATCAGGATAAGTGTATATTTAATTTTATAGCATTTTTAGAAAGTTACACATATGCGTGGCTATGCAGGCAAGATAAGTGTATATTTAATTTCTTAATATTAGTTTTGAATCTAGTGTTTATAAAGTGAAGCCACGTGTCATGAGTTTATAACTTAGAGCAGGGGAGTGAATATTTTATATCATGTTTAGAAAGTTACGGCTATGCAGGCAAGATAAGCGTATACAGTGGAACCTCGGTTTGCAAGTAACTTGGTTTACGAGTGTTTTGCAAGACGAGCAAAAATTTTTGATAAATTTTGACTTGATAAACGAGCGAGGTCTTGCTGTACGAGTAGTATGTATATGCTTTGTCTGCTGAGCGTCATGTGATCACAACTGAGCTGATGGTTCTTCTCTCTCTAGCTCCGGGATTGTGGGCAATCATCTCCTATTCTCTGTCTGAGTCGCATGCCTCACTCATAGTAAACATTCATACGAGCGTATACTGTTTACTACTTGTGACTGTATGTGCGCGTGCGCTTGTGTGTGTGTGTATGTGTGTGTGCTCGCTCGTGTATGTGTGTGTGCTCGCTCGTGCATGTGTGTGTGTGCGTGCTTGCTGTGACGTGCGAGTCCCCATCTTGCACACTAAAACACAAAGCTGAGTCTCAGTACTTTAGCAACACCAGCTTTATTCAGCTTGAAACAGACACAGCAGTCAGGCAGGGCCCTGCGCATTTACAATGTTCCTTGTTCCTTGTATCACCCATTGATGGCAGGCGCTTATAGCATGTCCGCAATGTTTTCGGATTCACTTTTACGGTGAACTACTACAGCGCTGGGAGACTGCGATTACTTTGGGACGCTTTTCCGCGTGTCGTCCTGTTGGGTGGAATCCCACAAGAGTTTAGAAACTCACTCATACCAGCCATGATTCTTTTCAAAGGTAAAGTGCAGGTTAATTTGTTTTATGTATTTTTACTTTATGTTTTGTATTAATCATTTTTATATGAATAGTTTTGGGTTGTGGAACAAATCATCTGTTTCCATTATTTCTTATGGGGAAATTCACTTTGATATATGAGTGCTTTGGACTACGAGCACGTTTCCAGAACAAATTATGCTCGCAAACCAAGGTTCCACTGTATTTAATTTCTTAATTTTAGTTTTGAATCTAGTGTTTATAATGTAGAGCAGAGGAGTGAATATTTTATAATGTTTTTTAGAAAGTTACGGCTATGCATGATTATGCATGGCTATGAAGGCAAGATTAAGTGTATATTTCATCCATCCATCCATTTTCCAACCCGCTGAATCCGAACACAGGGTCACGGGGGTCTGCTGGAGCCAATCCCAGCCAACACAGGGCACAAGGCAGGAACCAATCCCGGGCAGGGTGCCAACCCACCACAGGACACGCACTAACACAGCCACACACCAAGCACACACTAGGGCCAATTTAGAATCGCCAATCCACCTAACCTGCATGTCTTTGGACTGTGGGAGGAAACCGGAGCGCCCGGAGGAAACCTACGCAGACACGGGGAGAACATGCAAACTCCACGCAGGGAGGACCCAGGAATCGAACCCAGGTCCCCAGGTCTCCCAACTGCGAGGCAGCAGCGCTACCCACTGCGCCACCGTGCTGCCCCAAGTGTATATTTTATTTCTTAATATTAGTTTTGAATCTAGTGTTTATAAAATGAATCCACATGTCATGAGTTTATAGTTGTCAATCATATTTTGGGGCGGGGTTAAGGTCATCAATCATTCAGACCACCCCCTGTGACAGTAGCTGTCTGATAGTACTAGTTACTTATACTGACAGCTTTGCTGGTCTCAAACACTTTGGCACACTTTGATATTGGTTGTGTACTTTCTATTCCAAGTTGTATGAAAACATTACACTAGATTTAAAAACACACACTTGATTGATTGTGCCTCTAGAAATTAAATGTAGTAATTTGGTTCTAAATCCTCAGAATGATCTAATTTCGGAATAATTTTTATTGTCTTATGAAATTTCCTTTTCATACTGTTCTTTTTCACCCTTGAGATCTGTTACCAGTTGTTTTTTTGATGATAATACAGTGTCAAATTTTTTAACTAAAGTGCCTGAGAAATTTCATGCAATGTTATGTAATGCATCACATCCTTGAAGACAAAGAAGCTGCTGAGATCTAAGTCAACTTCTTTCATTGAGAAAAGAAGGCAGTCTCAGGGCCCAGATGGGGATGCAGAAAAAAACATTTTAATTACACCGCAGTGTAACAGGGAGATATGGCCATAGGAAGTACATCAGTTTGTATTACATTTCTTATTGACTGCAAAATGCTCTCTTCCTTCTAGTTCTTCTCACCATTAAATTATGTCTATTACTTGACCATAACTAACCTTCAGTACCTCATACCCTGTGCAGATGTCTGAAACTTTTTCATTGATCAAGTACACAATTTTAAGTCTAAACCAGGATGACCCATGTATGAGATACCCAGCTACTCAGATGAAAGTAACTTGAAGTACAAACATCTCTCAAGGTTGAAGTTGTAAGGAGCTGCATTTCGAAAAAAATTACCTGCTTGGTTTTTCCATAGTACACACTGTAGTCGGCTTTTCATTACATCATACTGGTGATTAAGCAAGCAAGTAAAAAGCAGTGCCAGGCTGCTGCATATAAAAGCAAGTTTAGCTGTCTTTTATCCTCTATAGTCACTATTATCTTAACTCAAAGGGTACAATGGCCACCAGGTCCAGGAAGTGACCATCACTCACATTCCTAGCCTTGGGCTGATAAATATTGGTGGTTTGCAGTTTAGAAGAACAAAAAATACAGGCATGAGCTTTAACTCTTACATGACTTGAAGCTAACTATTACAATAGGTTTTACTTTAACTTGATTGAGATTGCATTGATACATAGATTTAAATTCTCTATACTTAATGGCAAAATAACTACACTCATATTCTCAAGCAAAATATTAATAAAATGGAATATAAGTGGTATCAGACCAGATAGTAAATTTTAAAAATGCCTGGAAATAAAATCATTATAGCTATAAATGTGAGCTTTCCCTAGGTAGAACAGAATATTAAAATAACATGAGATTTGTTTTTCACAAAATTGCTACGCTAACTGCACCTGAGATGGTTGTAGATAGTTTTTCGGTCTTATGAGTAATGAATTTTTAACATTTTTTTTAGCACCAAGATGGACAAAATTCATACTGTTACGCAAAATATGTTACATATTGGCACAACACCATTCTCTTTCTTTGAGCCCGCTAAATTAGATGGATTTAGAGATTAATAGCCTTACTCTATTTCTAACTCAGAACTAATGTCTTTGATAACCTCAATTTTAATCTTCTTCCTGCATTCTTGATCCCATCCGTTTAAAATTAGTAAAGAAATTTCTGTTGATTCTAGTTAGCTCTAGTTTATATAACAAACTCTTTTTTTAGTGCTGGTCAGGTACCTGGTTGTTTTAAAATCAATTAATCTGCTTTTGAAAAGTAGTAACCTTGAATCATATTATTTAAGCATAGGTTTATTTGTAATTGTAGTTGCACATCACCTAAATCAGGGGTGTCGAACTCCAGGCCTAGAGGGCCTCAGAGGCTGCAGGTTTTCATTCTAACCCTTTTCGGAATAAGTGACCAGTTTTCACTGCTAATTAACTTCTTTTCTTTAGCCCTGTTTTTAAGGATTCAGTCCCCTGAATTGATTCTTTTCTTCATTAAATGACAGCCAAACAGAAATGAGACATGAAATGAGCCAACAGATGACCAGCTAAACTGGGGATTCAAACTCCAACCAATTTCATTCCAACCAGACTCTTAATGAGATGCTGATTCTTGCCGTTAATTAAACCCGTCATTTAATTCCATGGCTTGTTGCTGCTTTCATTCTGCCACATTAGACATTTCCAAAACTGTTTATTTTCTGTTTTACTGAGACTTTCACCTTTCCTTATTTTCAGCTATTGTGTGATGGGCACAGGTGAGCTGGTCATGTGGCGGCTTGTTTTGTGTCTCATTATTGTTTGGCCGCTAATAAAGGAAAAAGAAACAACAAAGAGGCCTGAGTCAAATTAATTAAAACTAAGGTACAAGAAGTTAATTAGCAGCAAAAACTGATCACTAATTAAGGAGATGGTTAGAATGAAAACCTGCACCCACTGTGGCCCTCTAGGACCGGAGTTTGACTCCCATGACCTAAATGATTTAGAATTAATACATATCTTGACAGTAGACATTGGTGATCAGGCTCTTGATTGGTTTAGGTCATATTTGAAGGACAGAGTACAGTTTGTTGGAGGTAATAATAGCTGCTCTGAGAAGAATAAAGTCCCTTATGGTGATCCTCAAGGATCAATTTTAGGATATCTTCTTCTTTCTTTTTTCTTTTTTACTTGCTACCCTTGGGGAATATCATTTGTAGTCATGGTGTACAATTCCATTGCTATACTGATTGATGATAAACAATTTCATCTGAAAATTCTTAATTTTCAAGAATCTGGGACTGTATATTTGATATTAAGAATTGGATGTTAATAAACTTTGTCCTTCTCAATCCTGAGAAAACAGACATTACTGATTGCTTCTAAGAATGTAAGCTCAGCAATTCCTCTTTTCTTTGATAAATGTTTGTTTTTTTAAATAACACTGTTGAAAATCCTGGTGTTGTCTTAGATTCAAACTTGTCTTTTAATTCTATGTACTTCAGATCTGTAAACTGGCTTTTTTCCTTCATGAGATATTGCTATGATAAGGAATATGTTGTCAGTCAATGATTCTGAGCAATTATTGCATGCTTTTATTTCTTCTAGACTTGATGATTACTGTAATGTACTGCTGACCAGGTGCTCCACTGAGGTGCTGATATAAAATGCCATTTCCAGAGTTCTTACAATGACTAAGAAAAGGGAACATATTAGTGCTCTCTTAGCTGCCTTAAATTGGCTACCTGTCACATTTTGTGTAGACTATAACATTTTACTACTGACCTATAAGGCCATTCATTCTCTGGCCCCTAGCTATTTATTGAATTTATTACATTTTTATAATCCTTCTCGGCCAGTAATATCACAGGATGCTGGCCTTTTATGTGTGCCTTGAGTTAAGAAAATCTTGGCAAATGAAAGAGGATTTTTAAATAGGACCCTAAAATTATGGAATTTGGTTTGTAATAAGGATGAGGTTATTGTCAGCACATCTTGTTGCCAGGTGCTGGATCTCCTCTCTGTAGGCTGACTCATTGTTGTCATTGATCAGTCCTATTACCGTGGTGTTGTCTGTGAGGGGACACAGTCATGAATGAAGAGGGAGTAGAGGAGTGGGCTGAGTACACAGCCCTGTGAAAAGCCAGTATTCAGAATCAGGGTGGAGGATGTTAGGTTGTTTAACTAGGGTCTATTTTGGTTAGAAAGTTCAAAGTCCAATTACAAAGAGAAGTGCTGGCTGAGGTTCTTCAGTTTATTTACCAGATTGAAAGGGATGACTGGGTTAAATGCAGATCTAAAATCAAGAAATAACGTCCTAATGTAGGAGTTCTTGTTGTCCGGGTGTGTCAGGGCAGAGTGAAGAGCCAAGGATATGGCATCTTCCATTGATCTAGTGGTAGGTAGAGATCTAGTGCAGGAGGTGGGCTGGATTTGACTTGGGCCAGAACCAATCTCTCAAAGAACTTGGTGATGAAGGGGGTGATTGCAACAAGTTGGTAGTCTTTCAGACTTCCTAGAGAGGATAGTTTAGGCTCCCTTGATACCCTTTTTCAGGTTTGCCCTGGATGTGCTATAGCTCTCAGCATCACCAGATCTGAAAGTGACATTGCATGCTTTCAGCAGGAGTCTGACCTCCCTATTCATAAAAGCTTCTGGTTAGGAAAGGTGTTAAAATGTTTGTTCTTTGTAACTTCATAAATGCTTGTATTGATGTAATCTAGAGCAGAAGAGATGTACCTTTCAATGTTCACTTCCAAGTCCAGAATGGCATTGCTGGCAAACAATATATATATATATGTGTGTGTGTGTATGCAGAAGATTCTTTGATGAAATTTGGGGAATATAATTCTTTGATTGTTAGTTTAGCATTACCATCCAGTGGTACATACATGGCAGTGATAACAATAGACTTGATTTCCAGAGGTAAGTAAAAGTGTCTACACTTAATCATCAGAGGTTCCAGATCAGCAGAGCAATGACTTTCCGTTACAACAGCATCTGCACACCAAGAATTGTGTACATAAATGCACAGACCTCCACCTTTGGTTTCTATTGTTCTGGCGGCTCTGAAGATGGTACACTCCTGTATCTCAATAGCTTTGTCTGGGCTACAGTCATTTAACCATTATTCTGTGAAGAGCATGATGTTGCAGTCCATAATAAATGTATGTGAGGTTATCCAGAGTCATAGTTTGTGTTCGTCTAGTTTGTTTGCCAGAGACCGAAGGTTGGTGAGAAAAATGTTCTACAGAATTAGTTGGTGGGGGGTTAGCTGTAGCCTGGCCCAAATTCCTCCATGCTTGCGAATCCTTTGTTTAGTTGGCAGAGCTGGTTCGCTTGACTGCAGTGTTCTAGCTATCTCCGATAGTAATTGAACATTGTCCAGTGCTGGGTTTTTACAAAGGGAACCAAAGTTCAGAAGTTCTAGTTGGCTATGCAATATATTTGCATGAGTGTATCGGGAGAAAAATAAATTAAAATAGTAACAATATTACTACTAATTTGCAAAAACTGGGGAGATGCTGGGTCTTGCAATGGACATGTGCTCCTGCATTGAGTACGTATCTGTTTTACAGCTGTGTGTGTATGTGATTTATTGCCTGCGCCAGCATTTCTGTTTCACTGTAGTCAATTTTTTTTTTCTCAAAGGTGCATAATTCATGGCCAGGTACCATGCTCAATCAGTTTTTCTGTCTTTACAAAGAATACCCACTGTTCATTGTCACATTTGCATAAATTGTAAGGTATTATGAACGCTGAAGTCGGAAAAAACAACAGGAGACTAAAACCAATTTAAAATAAAAAGCAATTTCTTTATTCTTGGTGAGTTAAAGAGACTGAGAGACTACCCCCAAAACTCAGTGCAACTGATTTGGGATCAGACAGACTGCTCAAAAAGAAAAAAAATTCCTCTCTTTTATTACCTAGCTTGTTCATTAGCCAAAGAGAGAAAAAACATAGCAGTTCATTTATTACAGAATTCACCATTATCAGTCTGCAGTTTCTGTGGTATTCCCCATCTTGGAATAATTTATTTTATTAAAGCTTTACCCACTGCCTTTGCATCAGCATGCTTAGAAGGAAAAGCCTCAACCCACTTGGAGAACACATCCACAATCACAAGGCAGTATCAATATCCTTTGGACGGCATTAGTTCAATGAAGTCCATTTGAAGATGCTCAAATGGACCCATTGGTTTCGGGGTAACGGCGGGACTTACCTGAGTTCCTTTGCCTATATTGTACCTTTGACATAGGGCACACTGTGGAAAGAATTGTTCAGCATATGCAGAGAACCCTGTCGTTTCCCAATGCCGCTCGACATCCTGAGTCATAGCGTCTTTTCCTGCGTGATCCAGGCCGTGTGCGATTTTTGCCATTCCTGGAAAAGAAGCCTTTGGGAAGAAGGGTTTGTTAGTTTGCTTATGGGTCCAGACCCCATCAGAGAGGGATCCTTCCTGGGACCACTTTATCCTTTCTCGGTCGGTGGCGGCACTCTGTAAAGAAATAGTTTGATTATCAGGGTCTTTGTCATTGTTCTCTTGAAATAAAGAGACTGGTGTGTTATTATAGGTGACCTGTTTAGCAAAGAAATCAGCCAGTTCATTTCCTTGGCTGACTGGGTCTTATTTCCCAGTATGGACTTGGCTTTTAACTATTGCCAGTTTTGATGGTTTTGTTATAGCTTCAAGAAGGGATTCCACTAATTTTTGATGTTGTATGGGCTTACCAGTACTGGTTTTGAATCCCCTTAATTTCCATAATGCCCCATGATCATGGCAGACTCCGAAGGCGTATCTGGAATCTGTGTAAATGGTTATGACCTTCCCTTCAGACAACTGGCAAGCTCTGGTGAGAGCTATTAGCTCAGCTGCTTGTGCGCTTAAACTAGAAGAGATTTGATTTGCTTCAAGTAAGTGGTCTCCTTTGACCACTGCATAACTGTTGGAGAGTGTTCCATCATCTAATCGCAAGGAACAACCGTCCACATAAAGTACTTCTCCTGTTTCTAGTGGAGTTTCCTGGAGGTCCGGCCTGGGTTTCAGGACCTTTGTTATCTCATCATGGCAGTCGTGTGGTTCCCCTTCTCCCTCACTGGGAAGTAGGGTAGCCGGATTCAGAGAGGAGCATCTTTCAATAGTGACATTTGACAAGGTACATAGTACATTTTGATAGTGTATTGCCCTGCCCTTGCAGTAGTGAGATGTGAGGTTTTGGCCTGGACTAAGATGGAGTGAACAGCGTGAGGCACTTTCACTGTCAGGGGACTCATGAGTACAATATCCGTGCTTGCCAGCACAGCCTCCGTCGTTGCTGCTACTTCTCTAAGACAAGTCGGAAGTCCCGTAGCCACTGGATCCAGTTTTTTGAAAAATAAGCTACTGGCCTCTGTTTTTCTCCATGGAGCTGTGTTAATACTGCATTCATATAATCCCCCCTTTTCGTCCACGAAGAGAGTGAATGAATGAGAATAGTTGGGGAGTCCTAAAGCAGGCGCAGAAAGTAGTGCACTTTTTAAATCACATAGAGCTTTCTCAGCCTGCTCATTCCACTGTATGTGGCCAGAAAGATGAAGGTCAACAGTGTTAGCTAGATTTTGTAAGGGCTGTGCTCTTTCAGAAAAATTTAGGATCCATTGTCGATAATAACCAAGAATGCCTAGTATAGACATAACCTGTTGTTTTGTGACTGGTCTTGGAATATTTTGGATGGTGGTTATGCGGTCTTTTGACAGAGCTCTGGTAGCAGAAGTGATGTCATGCCCCAAGTACTTGACAGTGGTTTGAATTAGCTGCAGCTTTGTCTTAGAGACTTTGTGGCCATTTTCCGCAAGATATCTTAATAATAATTCCGTATCTTGCGTGCATGTTTCTTCTGTTTCGCTACAGAGCAATAAGTCGTCGACGTACTGAATTAATGCACTTCCCCTGTTAGGCCAGAAGCCTTCCAGGTTTTGAGCAAGCGCCTGTCCGTATACACAAGGAGCCTCTGTATAACCTTGTGGCATAACGGTCCAGGTCCAGCGGCGATTTTGAAAAGTAAAAGCAAACCAGAATTGCGAATCAGGGTGTACAGGAATAGAAAAGAAAACATTTGCGAGGTCAATAACTGAGAAATAACTTCCAGATGGAGGGATTGTAGACAGAATAGTGGAAGGATTAGGCACGATCGGCGCTCTAGTTAAGATAGCAGAATTGACTTGTCTGAGGTCTTGGATGAAGCGCCAAGATCCATCCACTTTCCTTACTGGCAGAATGGGAGAGTTGACAGGAGAATACTTAATTGAAATAATAGCTCCCCGTTCAACTAGGTCTTTGTGTACAGCAGCAATTCCAAGGGAGAAAGAGGATATTGTGCATGACGAGGACGGAAGGATGACTTTGGGAAAACCACTAAGGGTTCACAATTTACGATCTGAGACCACAAAGTGTCAGGAATTGTGGACAGCCAAGGAAAAGAGTGTGTTTGTTTGCAAGGAATACAGAGAAGGAGACGAGTGACAAAGGGAATGAACAGCTGGCAGGTTGATTTGAATGGACACCTTAGTGACCAGGTGATCAGGGGTGACAAAAATTCCTGGTGCAACGCATTTCCAATCAGTCCTATTTTGACATGTTTCAACCCATTCCCCAATTTCAACCCAGCGAGCGGTGTTAGACTTTGCCAGGGAAACATGGGGGACTGCACCTCCTAGATAGAAATTGTTCTGTAAGTGTGTGAGGTGAACTGAAGCAGCAGCTTTAGTGGGTGAGAGGAAAATATAAAAGATGTAAAGACTCTCTGGGCAAGGGGCTGAGGAGAGAAAAGATTCTAACCAAGGGATGTCAACTTCAGTGGGGAAATATTGGGCAGTACAGTGGAGAGTGTCGGGGACTTGGAGGTGGGGAAAAGGCAAGAAGGGAATGTATGGAGGGCTTTAAGGAGGAGGGTGTGTGGGGAGATGTGTTAGGGTCCAGGCAGCAAAAGAAGGGCAAGGGGGTCGGATAGTTTGGCACAGGAGCTTAGGAATGGAGCAACAGAATCCTTGTTCAGATAAAGAGATTGAAACAGACAGTTTGGTCATGAGATCTCGTCCCAATAAGTTAACAGGACACAGATGATTTAACAGGAATTGATGTGTCATAGTTGAACTATCAGTAGAAAGTTGAACTTGAAGAGGCTTGGATACTGATAGAGTATAAGATTGTCCTGAGGCAGTGAAGACCTTCACAGTGTCTTGTGAGGCAGGGATCTCCAACAGCAATAAAGTTGAGCGGGTAACTCCAGTATCCACAAGGAAAACAGTTTCCTTGCCATTCACTATCAGAGTCAGTAAAGGGTCTGCATCAGCATGAAGGGTGAGCAAGGGAAACTGGAAAAAATGGCTGGGGATCCCTGCTAATTCCTAGGACCAGGGATTGTCACTGGGTTCCGGGAGTGGAGGTGGACGCTTGTTTGGGCAGTTGCATCTGAAATGGCCATGCTCACCGCTGTTGTAGCAGGTGTAAGGTGTGTTGTTCTGTTGTGACCTTCACTCCCTTTTCTGTAACTGAGATGCAAAGGCACAGGCGGGCCATCAAGTCTGTCTAAACAAGTTCATTGGGCATTAGAGGGCTGATATATTTTGCATTTATTTGTGCTTGTAACTGTCCACTGAATACTGAAGTGGCCACTATCAACCCCCTGCCATCCCAGAGTCTCATTCCATTGCCCTCTCACATCACTTCAGCTTGGAATTATCTCCCTTCTAAGGACCTAAATCCATTCTGCAGTATTTGGCTTATACATGTCATCTAACTGTTTCTCCGCCGTCACGAACTGGTTCAGCAATTCCTGCAGCACCTCTTTTAATTCTTGCAGGTCCCAGTTTCTTTGTACCATCAAGGTGGGACGGTTTTAATCTGAGTCAGGCTGTTGTACATTATATTGTGAAATGGGCACTAGTATCTTTTTTTTTTTATAATTTTATTTATTAATTTTATTGTAATGATTCCATACAAATAGATCAATTTATCACAAAAAAAAAATTGAAGACAAATCAAACCCCACCCCTGAGAAGGAGAGTTTAGCCAAAGGAGAATTGCTTAGGGCTTTTTAATAAGGCAACAATAAACAAAAGAAAGGAAGAAATATATATAGGTAAATAAAAAAGGAGAAGGGAATTAAATGCGGTAATAGTTATTTCCATCCATCCATCCAGTTTCCAACCCACTGAATCCGAACACAGGGTCACGGGGGTCTACTTGAGCCAATCCCAGCCAACACAGGGCACAAGGCAGGAACCAATCCCGGGCAGGGCGCCAACCCACCGCAGGACACACACAAACACACCCACACACCAAGCACGCACTAGGGCCAATTTAGAATCGCCAATCCACCTAACCAGCATGTCTTTGGACTGTGGGAGGAAACCGGAGTGCCCGGAGGAAACCCACGCAGACATGGGGAGAACATGCAAACTCCACGCAGGGAGGACCCGGGAAGCGAACCCAGGTCTCCCAACTGCGAGGCAGCAGCGCTACCCACTGCGCCACCGTGCTGCCATAGTTATTTCTCTTATTCTAAAATAATATTGATTAGATCCTGCCAGGTTTTAAAAAAATTCTGTACAGCTCCTCTAACTGAGAATTTAATTTTTTCCAATTTCAAATAATATAAAACATCGGTTTCCCACTGACTTATCAGAGGAGAGTTAGGATTCTTCCAATTTAACAAAATAAGTCTGCGTGCCAAAAGTGTAGTGAATGCAATCACCGTTTGCTTGTCCTTCTCCACTTCAAGCCCGTCTGGAAGAACACCAAACACAGCTATTAATGGGTTAGGAGGGATTTTGACCCCAAGGCTGTCAGAAAGGCACTTAAAAATTTTAGTCCAAAATTATGTTAGTTTGGTGCAGGCCCAAAACATGTGACCCAGTGAGGCAGGAGCTTGGTTGCAGCGTTCGCAGGTTGGATCTTGCCCTGGAAAGATTTTGGACAGTTTTAAGCGAGACAGAGCTCTGAAATGGGCACTAGTATTAATGGTGCTTGAAATTCCATCCTTTCATATTCATTTTTGACCCTGGGGGTCAGAATCGGGGCTTATTAGGCAACCCTTTCCCCCCGAGCCGTGTCTTTGTGCCGCAGTACTTGCTTGCACCGATCGTAACTGAGGTTGGTGGTGATCTCTACCCTCTCCCTCTTCTTCATCTCTCTCTGGCTGAAACTGTTCATTTTAGAAATCATCGGGACCACCTTTTTCCTCTCCCACATTAATTCCTCCAGCTGCCCCAAGGGGTAGTGATGGACTATTGTCCTCAAAGGGAGGGGAAACACATGCTGACGTTAAATCAAGGTATAATCTGTTGTTCTTCTTTTTTTTTTTTATTTATATTATTTTTATTTACTTATTCTTCCTTCCTTTGTCCGGACTTTTGGGATGGTTCTTGAATTATCAAGAACAACTTTTCTTTTTCTGCTAAGTTTCATTTGGCTTTGCAGTCCCTCATTGCACTTCTGCATTGCTTTCAGGGCTCTATCTTTAATTATCAATTTCCTTCTATCAAACATTTCCATTCCATATGGCCCTCGACTACAGCATCCTCGTGCATTTCTATATACAATCTTCCTAACTTCCTGCATTTCACTCATATCACCAGAGCCTTCTACTGGCCACCTGCCCCCACTCTGTTTATTCCACCGTTTACATTATTTTTTAAATCTAACCCTGTTTTCTGTTCTACGTAGCGTCTTGGAGAGCCGCTTTTTTTTTCCTTGGTACGTTTTCTGAAAACAATCCTCCGAACAGAGGCTCCTCATTCACACCCTGTTTTTTCAATTTCTTTCTTTAGCGAATCCCCGACCGGGAGGTACTTTCCCTTTTTACTAAACTTCTCTCCCTTCCAATTATGAGACTACTTAAGACTCCATCTCATTCCAAGAGGTGCTCTTATCGTTACGTCCCCAGTACCTCTCCCGGATGGTAAAGCAGTTGTGCTCACCGGTCACCGACCTTATTCCTGTCTGCAATTCGCACCTTCACTCGGGTTCCCAACAGGAGGGAACTGTGGAAGTAACACCCGAGGAAGGCAGAAATAGTTCAATCAATTAGTCTTTATTCAGTCACCGATGAGTACGTGGATTCATGCTTTGCAAAGCAGAAGAGCCAAGTTTTACGGTTTCAGTCGGCTTTAATATTAAATTTCCTCCCTCTGAAAACATTCCTTTCAACAGGGGCTTTTAGTTTCCCAAAGGAGTTTTAACCGGTTTGCTATTAGTTTTCCCCATGGCCAGTGAGTTTTCCTCGTTTTGCTAAACCAGCTTCAATTGTTGTGTCACTCCCAGTCCCTCTTGTCCCCCGGTCCACCGGAACGATCAACCTGATTAGCGGACTGACAGTCCCACCCTAAGGCCTCTGGTTACCGCTGTTTAGGAGATCAGTTCCCTGAGTGACCCATTGAGTTCAGGAAATATCCAGACCATTAGAGCAAAGAGTCTCGCCCTCCCGCAAGAGTGCTTTTTCCCGATCACGAAATGTTCTGTTATTTATCTGTTCTTCCCACTCCCTTCATTTATTTTACTTGTAAGCCTCTAAGAAACTTCTTCGTTTCCTAGGGAGTGTACTAACTCACGTCCTTAACATTCATAATCTTTACACTGTTTTATTTCTGACAGCTTATCTATACATTCCAGTTCACTCACTGCCTGGTTTCTTTACCCCGGTCGGACTCCCTCGGTCTACTCACCAAGAATTTTTCCTCCCATCTGGAAGTTCCAAGTTCACTCGACTTTCAGGAAAAATCAGAGGAGGTCAAGGGCTCCTCACATGGAACTTGGCAGAGGCAGGCCAGTCCTAACTTTTTTCGGAGCTGGTCCTCCCGATCCGGCCGGAATTGGTCCTTTCACCGGTCCTTTGGACGATCCCGCTCAAGGAGTCGCTTGGCCATCTCTGTCCCCGTATGGGCCACCAAAAACTGTGAATGCTGAAGTCGAAAACAACGGGATACAAAAACACCAATTTAAAATAAAAAGCAATTTCTTTATTCTTGGTGAGTTAAAGAGACTGCAGCCCCGCCCGCCTCCAAAGAGACTGGAGCCCCCCCCAGCTCAGTGCCACTGACTGGTCAGAACAGACAATCTGCAGTCTAACGTGGGGCCTCCCTCTATATACCTTCTTCATGTGTTAAACAACAAAAAAAATATACATGGCAGTTCATTTTGAGGTTATACATAGCTTACTACTCCCTGAATTGGATTGTGTACATTGCTTCTTTCAGATAAAGAGGTTATTAGAGCACTCACAGTTTTAAGAAATAGGCTCAAATAATTTTAAGCAGGAATTCAGAAACTTTCACATTGATTTATAATATCACAGGGTGTTCTGTTCGTATCAAGAGGTCAGCATTTTCTCATAAAAGAATGCAAGTTACTCTCATAATTCTGTGCATAAGCCTAACTCTGTACTTATAATCATTACAGTTAATAATGTTTTTTCTTTCTCAGTATGCTCTGTATATGGTTGCACTGAAAGCAAGCCTGTTCACTTGCAGCTCACTCCATCCATAATTTACCATCTTCATCTTTCCCCTATGTCCAATTGATGCTGCCAGTGTACTTTGTATTCCAACTTCTGTGAAAACATTGCAGCACAATTTCAGGAATGCTTATATGCTTTTTTTTAGCATACTGAAATAACTGGGGCACCAATAGTTTTCAGATTATCCTATTATCTTTTTTATTAAATATACTGAAAAAATGAGTGATTATTAGTGATATTTTTTCTGTGATTATTTTCATCTAGAGAAGAGAGGCAACAATTCACATGTTGTTAGCAGCATATAACAACCTTGGCAAAAGGGGCTAGAGTCAATTTTTTAAGGTTAAGAGCATGCAAATAGATGGATGGATGGAGTAAAGTTTGTGCTGGAGGAGAGAGACAGTGATTGACCCCCTTCTTTTGACACCCACTGCATGTCCAATCTACCTGGAAAGGGGTCTCTCTTTGAACAGCCTTTCCCAAGGTTTCTTCCATTTTTCCCTACTAGGTTTTTTTTGGGAGTTTTTCCTTGTCTTCTTAGAGAGTCAAGGCTGGGAGGCTGTCAAGAGGCAGGGCCTGTTAAAGCCCATTGCAGCACTTCATGTGTGATTTTGGGCTATACAAAAAATAAATTGTATTGTATTATATTCACACCTAGGTACCAGTGTTCAGTTGCATTGTTTGTGGTGGCAATAGGTGGTCTTTTGTGTATAAAACCAAAGAAAATGTAATTAATTATGTTCTCCGAGTAGAATTTTGGGTTTATAACATTCGCATTTGCAGTGCAGCTATTTAGAAATAGTCCAGGTTAAACAGTAGTGTGGTGTGCACACAAATGACATAATCAAGGGCTGCTGTTCAATTAAAAAGTTTAATTGCACAATTAAAATTTATACTCATAATTAACTGCATATTAATCACAATTTATCATATTTCCTTCAAGCATAATATTTTTATGTAAAGCAGAAATAACTCATTGATTAATTTGTAATATAAAAGTTTTAATAATCACTTGCCTATGCATATTAATTTTTTCCAGTTAGTTTATCAAACAGTTTTGTGTAACAGAAATAATGCTCAATGACCACCAAACTCCCTTCTATAACAACTCACCTGGGTTGCTATAATATTTGGGAAAACAAATCTGTATTATTTAAACTGCTGTGTTGCAAGAAAACTTACCAAAAACACTAACAACTACACAAACAAATATTCAAAAACAGAAAAATAAAATAATGGTTTAGTTTCTGTGCACAGTTAGTACTATTATAGCACAGGTTGTGCTTAACTGCATGATACTTATGAGTGAACTCTGTAGCTGTTACCTGAAGTCATTAATTAAACTGAAAATGTGTGTAGGTTTTGCTTTTAAATAGCTAAGAGAGAGACTGAAAAATCTTGTAAATATATACTGTACCTGATAGGATTATTCATCAGGATGTTTTAAATTTCACATTCTCATGGTATGTATCATCTATGAATTTGTGTAACCTCTGCATAATCTGACCATATCTATCTGAGTGTGCAGCACAACTTCTGGTCCAGGCTTACATGTTATCACATCTGGATTATTGCAGCTTTCAACTATCAGGAGAACCTGCATGTGCCACCAAGCTACTGCAGATGGTCCAAAATGCAGCAGCCCATCTTGTATTCAACATGCCAAGATTGATGCATGTTAATTCTCTCTTCAGGTTTCTGCATTTGTTCCCTATAGTGGCGCACATTAAGTTCAAATACTTGATGCTTGCTTGTCAGTGGGTCAGCACCTATACATATGGAGATAGTAGTAAGGTGCTCTGCTCCTTCTTGCTCACTCAGGTCTGCCAGTGAACAGCATCTGGTGATGCCATCTCTGCATGGTATCAAATCTCAATCTAGACTCTTTTCATATGTAGCTCCTAGGTGGAGGAACAAGCTGTCCACCAACATCTGAACTGCTGACTCCCTTAATGTGTTTAACTGAAAACCATTGTGATGAAAAATCAGGCAGCACACAGAAAGTGGTGTGGGGATGGCCATGTAGTGTACTGGAAAATGAAATGAAAAGAAACACGTCTTTACAGGAGCAGAGTTCACAACTGAACTGACTAACAGATTGAGACTGCACTATAAATATGGTGTGTAGGAGGAGGAGGTGAAGTCAGGACGGCCGGAACAGGAACTGATGTGGCAGGAAGGGGAATTCTGGGTAGCAAAAATGATGTCATCAGTGTTGGCCGGAAGTGATGTCAACAGTGGGTGGATCAATGGTGATGTCATTAAGAGTCAGGGTATTCGGTTGGGCTGCAGAAGAATAGAAGGAGAGAGGATCAGGTGAGAGCGCCAACCCCCAGTCTGGCTGACAAATAACACTATTTGAACCTGTAAACTATCCCCCATGTGCACATGTGTGACACCATACTGTTCTGTGAATAGCTGTCATATTGTTCATAAATGTTTGTTTTTTTTTGCTCTATGGGTATCTATCATTTTGTTATTTCATTATTTTTGTTATGCTAAATTTATAGTTCCTTACTTGTGTTGATCAATATTTGTAACCTATCCTGCTACACTTGTACAGGACAGCCCCTAGACTGATGTTACTCGATTATGTAGACATCCTTTGTAAGTCACTTTGGATAATAGCCTCTGTTAAGCAAGTTAATGTAATTGTTAAATATAAAATTAGTCTGACTATCTTATCCTTAAGCCCAAATGGATTGAAATATTAAAATGGTCAATTTGCACTGATTATTGCCTTGTTTAATGTTTACAACATAGTACAGTCTAATATAGACTATAATGTAGGGTACAGTAGGTAACATACAATTAATTAAACAACAACATACTATGTCTGCCTTGGGAGAGGTCTTAGTGAGTTATAAGGAATCAAGCGATTCAACTCCGTGTCATTCACTGTTTTGCTGCTCAGACATGGGTAGCACCTGTACCATGCTGTTTCAGTTCAGATATCCCTCCATGGGCGAACAGAAGAGGTTGATGGCAAATGTATTCATCATCAGGGACAGGGGTGACGACTGAAATTTTGTTTCTCACTCGGATATATACCTTGGCAGCCTCTTTAATTTCACAACTTGACTTGCATTAGCACACATCACTACATCTTTTTCTGGATGTTCCGCTACACAGCATAATGGCACAGATGGACACTGATGCATAATCTCATTCAGCAAGCAGTATGTGTCCTTCTGCAACATTAGCACAATACGAAAATGAAAATCATTCACTCCACTTGTAAAACTGGTTTGATTTTAACTGTTATCATGTTATTCTGTGCACTTTGAAGAGTTGGTTTATATATGAAATGATTTGTATGAAAATATGGGACAAATCACATTTCGTATTGATTTAATATAGTACACAGCATTTTATATTCCAAAATGGGGAAATCCTGTATTATAACGAGACATGTGGCAAACCTACTAGTGTGTGTGAATGAAATTCATTTTCAGGAAACAACAAAAAACAATCAAGTGCTGTTGACCCACTACTACTATTATCAGATTAATTTGGTGATATTTCATCATGTGTGAGGTGCAGTCATTAATTGGATTAAATTAACACATTTAGGGGTTGTGTTAAACAATTAATCAGAGAAATTGTTAACATGTTAATCTCACCCATTCATGACGATTAATCAGCAGCTCTACAAATAATTAAGATTATAAACACAACACAAAATTGTCATTGGCCACGGTGTGAATAGTATTAACAGCCAGAGCCAGTTGACAATGCAGGAGAGGACAACAAAATATCCACAATCGGCAACATCCCTGGACAAAAGCTCTGGTCAGTTATAATACAAAGTCAAAAGAGAAGTCATACACAATCACAGTTTTGGAGACTTAGACCAAATGGCTACCCACCCCCACCTGGGCATTGTACAGAATATGTCGTATTGAGCAGTCTATGATGGTGACAGAAACTTTACATCCTAAGATTCAATGTCTTCCAGTATGTCTAGTCCTTTGGGCAATAAAACAACAGTGGAGAGGAGTGCCACACTGAAAGACTTCAGGCTGTCATTGCCAGCAAAGGGTTTTCAACCAAGTATTAGAAATGAACATTTTATTTCTAGTTATTTAATTTGTCCAACTACTTTTGACCCCCTGAAATGAAGGGATTGTGTTAAAAAATGCTTTAGTTGCCTCACATTTTTATGCAATCGTTTTGTTCACCCCACTGAATTAAAGCTGAAAGTCTGCACTTCAACTGCATCTGAGTTGTTTCATTTAAAATTCATTGTGGTAATGTACAGAACCAAAATTAGAAAAAAGTTGTCTCTGTCCAAATATTTATGGACCTAACTGTATGTACAAGGTGTCCTGCCAGTGGGACACCACCATATCTGTATTCATTTAATTATTAGATGACTTCCAGCATTATAAAGCTTTCTTTCAGGTAAGGCATTTCACAATAAATAAATAAACGTATATGTTTTCAGACCCTCAGTCATAAATGATACGCAACATCAAGATAGATAGATACTTTATTAATCCCAAGGGGAAATTCACAAGTACTAATCATTGCACTAGTACTGTGTTTCAGTGTGACTGTTTGTTTAAAAGTGCATTGTGATTAATCTGGATGGAATGTCAGTCAAAGTTCCGCTTTGAGCCTGTTACTTCTGGCACTGTGTGATTCACAAAACAAGAGATTTGGATGATGAATACTTCACCAGGGATTTGTGATTTACAACATTGAAATCAGCATTTGAATGTTAATTATAAAAGAACTCTCAGCCAAGATGTGGTGTTGTTCAGTATATATACTCTGCATTGTAGCAAAATTTTGTCTATTTTTCTTCCAACATTGCATCTATTACTTCTGGATGGATTTCAGCTCCCTCCCATATGTACTTTGGTTCATTCATTTACTTTAATTTTTTAATAACCTTTTAAACAAATGTAAAGCAGTTAGTTCTTGGCCAGAAAAACTACAGTATATTTAGCTATTTGAAAACATCAACCAAAGCTTAAATAATACCAGGATAAGTGTATTAGCAAAAAGTGATAATTTTTTATATGTTACATATATTACGTATATGCTGTAAAGGTTGTTGTGATCAGGAGCCAGATGATATTAGTTTGGGTCAGGATGCACAATAAAATAATTTTAGTTCTTTAGCCTATGGTTCGTAGCAGTAAGATACAGCTGTCTTGTTCAGATTCCTGCAAGGGTTGCCTAGCCCTTTAGTGATCAATGGGCCAGTAGGCATGGAGGAACTTGTATGACCATCAGGAGGAGCTTTGGGAGCAATACCCGCAGGTGTTTAACAAGGCCAGGTCCCACCCCGTAAGCACCTCCCAGGTTTAACTGCATGAATGTCACTGTGTCAGGTGATAACTTGTGTTTTTTAACAAGAGGTAATATAAGGTTCCTTCTATATTGGTCTTGAAAAGCAATATGCAATACAAGTCACAAACACAATTCAAAAGACACAGAAACAAACAGAAGCTTGTTCATACAAATAACAGAATACAATTGTAAAGACTTGAAGAGACCTAACCCTCTCCAGTTCACATTTAGCAATTTCAGAACAGGAAGAAGGAGCAGAAAGAGCAGAATGTCAAATTTAGTTATTTTTAAATAACCAAAACTGGTTTGACATTAATTTCCTGGTTGAAAAAAATGTGGTAGTAGTCTGTGAGTGAAATTATCATGCCTCAAGATTTTAAATACAGTAATCCCTCACTTATCGCGGGAGATAGGTTCCAAGGCCGACCGCGATAACTGAATTTCCGCGAAGTAGGGACACTATATTTATTTAATTATTTAACGTGTATTTGGACGTTTTTAAACCCTCCCTGTATTGTTTACAACCCACCATTTACTCTATTAAAAACAGGGACAACTGCTAAGCAATATGAAATCGGTAGATAAGTTTACACTTACTGTATAGCGAAGTACACGTAGCAGCTTGTAGGCGGTCATGACGTCGTCGACCTTGTTGCAAAGATTCCTAAAGCAGATTCCATCCAGACTACTGCCTTATCACGTCCACTTGCAACTCGTTTTGCACCCTGGTTAAAGGACACTGCGGCCGTAGATCTTATATGCTTTTCCTCCTTTTTAAATAAAAAGAATCGATGTCCTGCAGCGGTGTAGCTGTTCCCTTCCTTCAACATATCCAAAACTTTTACCTTTTCTGCAATCATTTGCATCTTCTGTTGGTGCTTGGACACGGCCCCTGAAGCATTAGCACGTTAATAATGAATGAATGAGTGAGATGAGACTTCCTGGTTAATGCAACACTCCGTCGCTGAGCCAATCCGCAGCACACAGGAACTTAACTGCGTCCTCTGATTGGGTAGCTTCTCAGCCATCCGCCAATAGCATCTCTTGTATGAAATCAACTGGGCAAACCAACTGAGGAAGCAAGTAAAAAGACGCATTGTCCGCAGAAACTCGCGAAGCAGCAAAAAATCCGCGTTATGAATTTAGATATGCTTACATATAAAATCCGCGAAGTCGTGAATCCACGAAAAGTGAACCGTGAAGTAGCGAGGGATTACTGTAAACACTTTATTATTATTGATTGATGTTTAAGACATGCTCCCAACCATTTCAGACTAGGGGCAAAGGTTTTTTTTTTGTTTTTTTTTTTTTTTAACTATTCTGACTTTAATATTTTTCAAGTAAAAATATATTTTTTTCCAATTATCTTTCAGGGCTGTTTGTGGAGATAAAGTTTACCTGGCTGATTTGGAGTTGCATGATGAAATTTTGAAAGAGAAATCAACATGCATCATAAAAAGCAGTGAAACAGTCATTACTCTTGTTAAACAAACTGAAACTATTTGGAAACAGCTGCTACGTTCCAAGGTATAAATATAAAGCTTTAAGGGGGTATATTACCTTTTTGGTATTTTGGAAATTCAAACTCCTCTATTTGAAGTGTGCCTAAAATGCAAATGTAAAAAAAAAAGTTGAGGTAGAAAGAGTACCTGAAATTCAGAATGTGCATTTTCTTTTTTATTTTGCTGTATGAAGTTGAGTATTTAAAACAAAATGTAATGTATATGTGGTAAGTATTCTTTTTTTAATTAATTGGCTTAATTAATTGCCATTTTTTATTGCAATACTAAGAGATGGCTGTGTTAAGTAAGGAATAAATAATGCTATACCATTAAGTTCATTTTAAAGAATATGTAATGAATTTCTCAAAAGTTATTGAAAAGCAGTTATATAAGGTGAGACACAAAAATAATCGAATTGGTAAAAAAAAAAAAAAAAAATATTATTGATGAATTACAACATTCTAAACATTGTGACCTTCTATATACTCCCCCTCTCGATCTCTACACCGCTCCATATGTATCTTCCATTGATTGAGTGCTGGAAGTCTTCTTGCTTGAGGCTCTTCAACAGGCTTGCCATTTTTGTCTTCACTTCATCCATTGAAGAAAAATGTGTTCCCTTCAGATCACTTTTGATTTTGGGGAACAAGTAAAAATCACAGCGAGCGAAATCAGACGTATAGCAAGAATGAGCAAGGACAGGAATTTTTTTGTCAGTCAAAAACTGCTTTAAGGAAAAAGAGAAAATACATGAGAAATCTGATGTTGATTCACTGTTTGAGTTTTTTTCACCAGACATTATTGTGGCAACTCATGTAGCGATAGTTGTGCAAATACTGACTGGGCTCTCCACAGGATATGCCTAGCCAGTCGGCGGTTTGAGAGGGCATGTAGGAGGGGATATAGTTCTATGATTCCTGTCCGGCCGACCTCCAGAGAGTTTTCCAGGAAAGCCCCAAGTCCAGTCTGATTATTTTTGTGTCTCACCTCGTATTATACTTGTTTAAAAAGATTGCTTGCAGTACTTCAATATAGAGCTAGATTTCAGGATTAAGGGCAAATTTAGAAAGTATTAATAACATTCAATATAACTAGTTTAATGTCAAATGTCCTGAAACAAAGTTGTATTTAGAATCTTTCATTTTGCTATTCTTTTTATGTTATACAATAGAAAATTGTTTGATTTCATTTTTTCTTTTCTTTGTTCTAAACGAAGATTTACTGTACTGCTACAGACATTGTGGAAGTAGTTTCCAGCTGAACACATTTTCTAGCAAGAATATATATATATATATATATATATATATATATATATACACATACATATACAGTGGAACCTCGAGATACGATCACCTCTGTATACGACAAATTCAAGATATGAGGAAAGTATGAGCGAAAAATTCAGATCTAAATACGAGCATTGGCTCGCATAACGAGCCACGAGCCAGGCTGTGGGTATAGCTCGCGGCTTAGCGAGGGGGCGTGGTAGCTGTAGCAAGCCGCAGGGCGATCTGCGGTGTCTGCGTTTCTCACCTAAGTGCACAGGTGGGAAACTGCCCACATCCATGATTGTTCCTGTGGCTGATGGGCTGCAGCTGCCATGTCCTCCACGCATATATAGAGAAGCGCGAGCCGGTTAAGGGGGAGAAGAAGTAAAAGAAAAGAGAGGAGAGAGAACGGAGGTGGCAGGAGGAGGCAGGAAGCAGCAGCAGTAGGAAGTTGGTGCGGGAGAGTGAGTGAGTGCAGGCTCGCGTGTAGCTGAACAGTGAGCTGAACAGGCGAGCCAAACAGCTGAAGCAGGACGGTGTAGAGAAGGTCAGCTGCATCAAGAGTGTCTCGCCTGTTGCAGAGCCCGCATGGGAGAAGCAGGTGAGATGCTGACGCTAACAGAGAAGAAGCACCGGGGATTGTCATCTGTTTTTTAAAGACTGCTTCCTGTTGATGTTTTAACCTCGTGTTAAAGGGTTGTTATTCTTGTGTATTTTAAACCTCCACTTCACAACTGTTTTAAGGATTATTTATTTAAAGATTTATTGAATGCTCTACTGCACTTTGGACACCTGTTTTGATTCTTTTAATAATCAGTTATATTATTTACCAGTGTTATTTATTAAAGGGAGACTACAGTATATATTATTTCAGTGTTATTTGTTAGGAAAATTGATTTTTGTTAATATTTTTGGGGTGCGGAACAGATTAACTGGATTTCCATTATTTTCAATGGGGAAGTTTGTTCTAGATACGAGAAATTCACTATACAAGCGCAGTGCTGGAACGAATTAAACTCGTATCTAGAGGTTCCACTGTACATATATATATATATATATATATATATATATATATATATTTCTTTAACCAAAGTACACTGAATTAGCAGTAATCTGTCAGTGTGAGTGTGTCAACAGACAAAAATAAAAATATTGCTTCCTTTGTGTTTTTTTTTTTTTTTTTTTTTTTTTTTGAAAGTTGATTCATTTTCCAGGGAAACATTTATGTATTTTGCACTTTTTGAAGAGCTAAATCATATAAGATATTTTGTACTGTTGGTAGGTCTCATTCACATTAGAAAATTTTGACCATTTCGTCCTACAAAGCTTGCTGATCCTGCCAAACTAACTTCTTCAGAAAACACCAAGTTAAAGGCTTCTAGAAATCCTCTAGGTATAAATAGTTGTAAGTGTCGTATGTTTTTCTTGTAAGGAGTACTTTCAAGTTTCCAACCTCCAATTGTTTATTTTGATCTAACATTTTTACTTCTTGCATGCAATCCTCAATAGGATCTGTGATCACTTGCTCAGCTACCAGTGTCCACAGCAGTTTGGTTTTATTCCTAATAAGTCTACCATTGACCACATCCTGGCACTGAGGCATTTCTTTGCAGCCTTTGTCGATTTTTGTAAAGCATTTGACTTAGTTGATTGTGCTGCCCTGTGGGACATCCTATGACTTCGCAGGATTCCCCCAAAGTTGTTGAATACCATGGCTACAAACTTCTACGTTTTTCTCAGTTGATTCTGGGATTCATCAAGGGTGTGTTCGTTCTTGGTCCTAATCTGTTCAACGCTTGCATAGAATGGGTGTTGGGCAGGGTCGTGGGGTCCAGCGGCCAGGGGCATCTAATGGTGAAGAAAGATTCACTGATCTTGATTTTGCTGATGATGCTTTAAACTTCTCGGAATCAATGGAGGCTCTGCTCGGGGCTCTCGAGTGACTGAGTGAGGAGTCTGAGTGTTTGGGCTTGTGAATGTCCTGGATAAGCCTAGATCCAGGCCTTTACTGACTTCTTGGGCACAGCCATCAGCAGTGTGTCTGTCTGCGGAGAGAGTCTCAACCTTGCCGAGAGGTTTACTTACCTCGGCAGTGACATTCATGTTTCTGGTGACTGTTCCTATGAAGTCAGTAGACGGATTGGAGGGCATGGGGGGTCATGAGGTTGCTGGAAAGGGGTGTATCTCTGTATTTCTGCAAAAGGGCAACAGTCCAAGTCTTTAGAGTCTTGGTGCTTCCTTTGCTATATGGTTGCGAGACATGGATGCTATCCAATGACCTGTGATGAAGACTAGACTCCTTCGGTACTGTTTCTCTTCAGAAAATCTTTGGGTACGGCTGGATTGACTGTGTGTCGACCAAGCGGTTGCTTATTAAGTCCTGAATGAGGCACATTACTTGCTTTGTTTAGAAGCGTCAGTTATAGCACTGGCCATCTGGCGCGATTTTGATCTAGCTTGCAGGATCCTCATTGTTAAGGACCCAAGCGGCTGGACCAGGCCAAGAGGATGCTCATATAACATCTGGGGGCAGCAGGTAAATGGTCATTTCCAGGAGGTGAGACTGGGCCTTATGTCTGTCTGGGAGGTTGCCAACTGGGATCCTGAGCTGTTTCATCTTGTGGTTGGTGTGGCAACGTGCTGTACCAGCGCATGCTTCCCGACCTGACCTGACCTGATACGATATCCTGCATTTACTTTAACACTAGTATCCCTGAAGCCTACGAAGAAACTCCGAGCTCAAGTGTGTTTATTTGCGTGTGAGATGCCTGGAGTTGAAAAGGATAAATAATATATCATTATTTGGAACACATGTATTTCATGTGTGTTCTGTGTCTACAATGGTCTGTGTAAGTGTAGGATGAAAGGAAATGCTAGGCAAGAAGTGCTGAACAAACACCTAAAGCAGAAACTTTTTCCTTGTTATATTAATAATGACGTTAAGTCCAATATGTGAAGACTTTAGTCCAAATATCAAATAAACACGTGAGCTTTTATTCAAGAATATAAAAAAAGAAAAAAATTATTTACATGTGGCTGTCAATGAGTTAAAAACTCAAACTCAAATGTCAATTGACAGAAAGTTGATTTGTATTCTTGGATGGTGTAGAGGTAAGAACTGCAGCCTTATAACCAAAAGGTCCAGGAGCTCCGCGTTTTGAGTGGTGAGCTGCTATTATTTTACTATAATATAATAAAAACATACATTTGATTTGAGTCTGTAACACCCAGTGTATATTTTGGCTACTTGAAATACTTTTTTTATTATTCCGTTTTATTCTGTCAGTGACGTTTACGTGGTACAACAAACTTGCCACTCCCTCTTTGAGTTGTTGGCATTTATCTCTATTCTTTTCACAAGAGCAGCAATGACCACAGTTGCTACTGTGGTTGATGCCTGCTCAGAACTATTTGTTGTACCGGCAATCAAAGATATGGTGAAACAATTTGAAACTATGACTGTATGACCAAACATAGAGAGAAACAAAATAAGAAAGCCTTAAGCAGAACTTTCTTCAAACAAGAACTTCTTTTCTTTATAATATCAATGTTTTCTGTATTTGTGTGTGAACTGTTTTGCTTTGAGTTTTACCAAAACCTTTAAATGAAGACTCTTGTATTGTGGAATTATTTTAACATGTATCACACTATTGCCTGAATTGTTCTATGAAGTAATCTAAAATCTACACAACTTTGATAATTTTGGACAAACACAGAGCTACAAAATCATTTGGTAAAATTGTCAGTTTCCACATCAATGTGTACATTAAAATACATCAACAACACTACACTATCATAATTTATAGCCAAATCAGATTAAAAGGTTACCAAATTCAGTTATGTATAATGAATATGGCCCTGGTGGTCTGTTTACTAGCACTATAGTTGTGTTGGAATCTGTTTTAATATTTAAAATGAGTGCCTCAAAGGTTGTGAAGTCACCCAATTTTTTAAAAACAATTTGTATTTTGTCACAATGAGTTATTCCAAGTCTACCTCCTTGGCCAGTTTCAGTGAGAAGGTACAAATCAGATTTTGTGTTTAATATAATATCATTTACCAAAGCAGCTTTACTTCTTAGAATTAATAAGCAGCATTAAAATTTGCATTGATGATTCTTGTGATATATTTTTTGTTTTAATTTGAATTAAGTTACTATTGTAGGTGCCGCTTTTATCTCTTGGTCTAATTATGCTCCTTATTTTTTAGTTATTTAGTAATGTAAGGCTTGTATCAATTCTAAATTTTTAAGATACCCTACAACAGGGATTCTGGGTAACAGGTACAGGATAGTAACTGTGGTCTAGATGGTGGTCTGATCAGTTAGCCAGGCAGTTTTGCTATCATATTTTGAGATAAAACAAACAGACTCCGGCCCTCTACTTCTTTTGATCCGGCCCTGATCCATTTCAGCGAAGTTAGTTGGATTCATGGTGGGAGAAAACATGGTGTGTTCTTAAGAGATTTGAAACATCAAATGTTTCCACACGTTGACGAACTAATTTATTTTAAATTTTGAAATTGTTGAATCGCATTCTGTCTACAATGAATCTGTGAAGTTTTCTTTACCACAACTTAGCAAACGCGATTGAGCGTAATTTCTTTATCGCATCTTAGCGTTTGGCATTCACGCGGAATTCCGCACTAAGCCACATTAAGCTGACGCCATAGCTCTTATGCAAAACACACCATTTTTTCCCACCGAGGTCTCTTTCTCACTTTGGCTAGCAGCGTGCGTGAATGTATTACTTGTCAGTTTGGTACCTGCGTTGGTGTTGTGTTCTGTTCGGTGCCTGTGGTGTAGAAGACAGTTTTGTTTGACAGTTCTGAATATCGCTTATAAATTTGGGACAATGTTGGGGGTTATGTCAAAAAAGAAAAATAGATGCAGAGAATCGTCAATTTCAAAACAACTGGATGGAGGATTATTTCTTTATTCTGAATAAAGGTTTGCCTGTATGTTTCCTGTGCAACGAATCCGTATCCGTGAACAAAGAATACAACTTGAAGAGACACTTTACTTCGAGACATGCGGATCAGCAAAAAATTGATGGACAACTACGAAAAGATAAAATACAGAAGCTGAAGAAGGACTTAGATACCTAGCAGCAAATGTTCAACAAGTTAAGAACGCCGCACTACAGCATTGTCAAAGGCAGCTTTGTGGTAAGCGAAAAAATCGCTAAACATTCTAAGTCATTTGGTGAAGGAGAATTTATCAAAGAATGTCTACTGGATGTTGCAAGTATATGTTCTGAAAAGAAAAAAGACTTCGAGAATATTTGTTTGTCGAGACGTTCTGTTGTCCGACAGATAGAAATGATGGCTGATGATATCAAAAAAGGTTTGAAAGAGAAGATTGCTAGATTGGAAGCATTTTCAATTGCTTTGGATGACAGCACCGATGCCTCCGATACAGCACAACTAGCAATATTTATTCAAGGAATTGATGCAGATTTCAACATCACAGAAGAATTATTGGCTCTTCAGCTGTTAAAAGGAAAAACTACCGGTGAAGATATATTTGAAACAGTCTTCAAGAGATTTGGGCTTAAATGGAGTTCACTATCTGGCATATGCACTGATGGAGCGAGCCCCTGCAATGGTTGGGGCATGGAAGGGACTTATTGGAATAGTACATGAAAGAGCAATAGAACTACAGATCCATCCGGAAAATTTTACAAATTTTCACTGCATTACCCACCATCAAAATCTGTGTGCAAAATCGATTAAATTCACAAATGTTATGGAAGTTGTAGTAGCCAGTATTAACTTTATTAAGTCACATGCACTTAATCACCGCCAATTTAAGGAGTATCTGGCAGACCTATTTTCGGATTATGAAGATGTGTCTTATTATTGTGAAGTGAGCTGGTTGAGTAAAAGTAAAATGTTAAAACGATTCTATGATTTGAGACAATACATTGCAGATTTTATGGTCATAAAAGGAAACACAATTAACCAAATTAAAGATGATGAGTCCGTGTGTGATTTAGCATTCCATGTAGATGTCACCGGATACCTAAACAAACTGAATCTTAAATTGCAAAAACAAGGACAATTGGCTCATGAACAGCTTTTTGTAATAAACTAAGATTGTTGGAAAGTCAGATAAGAGCTAAAAATTGTTATCATTAGTAACTCATAAAAATATTCCATATGATTGTTATGGAGATGAACTGAAGGCACCAATAGAGCAACTTGATACAAGGTTTGCTTAAATCAAATGTTTGGACAAGGATAACGGACGAAACCCTCAAATTCTATGCGATTATCCTTAAGTAATACCAATGTAAATATTGATAGTCTCGTAGTTGAAGTACAAGGCCAATCTTCACACTAAATTGTAATGTCGTTCATTATAACATTTATGTAGAGCTTTATACTACAGAATTATATTATAAATAAATGAAATATGAAGTAGCAACTTGTTTTAATTCATTTAATATTAATTTATTTTGTTTAATAATTTGGTCCGGCCCTTGACTCGGAGACAGAATGATAATTTGGTCCCAAAACTAGGAAAGGCTGCCCATGCCTGGAAGTTATCACAATTGTTTGCAAAGGCTATGCTTTTATTTGCTCACCTGGTTTCTAGCCAGTAGTGTAGAGAACACAATCTGATATAAATCATGTCCCTTCTATATAATCTTGGTAAGGGCCCAGAAACAATTAAATTCTGACATTTTCTTTGTGCTTTGGTTCATAGAGAGATGAAGTTCCCCTGTAATACCTCAGATTGCTGTAAATAAATACTGTTACTGCTGACATGAAGTAATAAAGTAGATACTTCAGCGATAAGATCCAATTTAGCCTCTGTGTCAGATATCTTTGTCCTTTAACATTAACTGCTGGTTGGGTGGTGGGTGTATAACATTCCGCACTATGGAATCACCAGGTATGAGCATGTTATTGTTCTCAGGATCCACAGGCACACTGCAGTGTGCCGAGAATCTGTTCTCTGTCTGAATTGGTGACCTGGGTGTCAAAGGACTAAGTTTTGACCTTTTCGACCTTCATCTCACAGTTACCCACTCGCCCTGTGGCAGAGTTGGTGCTGCTGAATTCAACCACACACTGACTACAGTGGAATCCGGAGAGGCTAAAGCCAAATCAAAAGTAGCCTAATTGTCATAAAGAAACAGAGTTGATCCAATTTTTGGTTTGTCTAATAGCTATCAAGTTCCTAATGCAATCCTCCAATTCACGTATTTTCCTGAGCAACTCTAAATTAACTAAGAATTTTTGGCAGGTGAAGCTGTCTGTATTGTAGGCCGGAAAGCCTGAACTGTACAATCTGCAGGACATAAGACATATAAAATTGCCCTCGATGGGCAGAGAACAGATGCAACTTATGTTCAGTGCAGAGTTTATCTTTATCCCTTTCTGCAGTAACTTCAGTACTTTCTGCATTTAGCTGAATCACTTTAAGCTTTCACCCCCTGCTGGGCAGTCGACTTCACACTGTTGGTTACTTCTCCTCGTTTGATGTTGGCTTTAATCCAGTTGAATTTACCTGAGAATTTAATTAGTTTTTGAGTTTTCTGGTGATTGTAAAAAGCTACGTGTGTGTGAGACACCGCTATCGTGAGCTCCCGTGCTTTGTCTCATTGCTGCTTCCATTCATTTACTTACAGTTTTCCTCATTTCGGGCACCTGCTTTCTTAGCAAGGTTTAGACTAATGTCACATCTTGTCCAACTTTTATTGATGATCTTAACATTTTTCCGTTTAGCACTGGATACCCTTTGGAGTAGAAAGGATTGCTCTAGCCTTTGTTATGGCTGCACCTCATAAGCACTGGATCTCTACTATGAAGCAGATGTTACCTCCAGGTTGAGAGTACTGAGCTGATAGAGGAAGCATCTGGGGTGTCTGTGAAAATTTTTAAAGGAAGTAGCAGACATCTTGCCATTGGTTACTTAGGTGCATATAAGCCCATCATTTTTGGTTGATTTGCAGATGGTCCCTCTAAGAGATATCTTTGTGATGTTTCTTAGTCTGCGATCGGCCATCTTATGAAATAAGACACACAGACTGCATTATGAAGAAGGGGTTCTGTCATGGAACCAAACCTTTTTAGCTGACATTAAGAGTGTCAGGCTCTGGCTTTTCAATCCAAGGAACTGTGTTCAGGAATAATGTCAGTCTGTCCTTAATAATAATAATAATAATTCATTACATTTGTATAGCGCTTTTCTCAGTATTCAAAGCGCTATCCACACAGGGAGGAACCGGGAAGCGAACCCACAATCTTCCACAGTCTCCTTACTCCAAAGCAGCAGCACTACCTGCGCCACCTGTTTTTTATGCCAGATCTGTAGTGCAGTTCGATTAAAAAAAAAACAAAAAACAGTTAATTCAGACCTAAATAAGTTAGAAGAATGTAAAAGAAGAAATTGTTCAAAACATGTAAGTTCCATACACTACAAAATAAAGCAATGGCCAGATCCCTCCATACCATATGCTCTGAGCTGTATAAGAGCCTCTATAGTGTTTCTAGTCTGAAGGCTTCCATCCTGCTCATAAAGTTAATGTGTCCTTGACCACCTTGTTCCACTGGCAAGTATGAAGCACTGTGTCTACACCCAATGTAGCCCATCCCATAAAAAATTGTAAAAATTATTTTCTGCATAGTTTTGATAAGAACTGGAAGATCAGCACACCTTAACCACTTCCAGAACATGGAGGCCACTAAGTTATTAACACTCCACCTCAATATGAGATCTCCTGTTTCCTGAGGTTTAATCTGCCCTGAACCTTATCGAGCCAATCACCCCAGTTTTACTCGGCAGTCCTACTCTGTCCTAAATAAACCCCCATACATGTAAAGACCATTCTGTTTCATTTAAGGGCCCCCAGGTCAGTAGGGGTGTCATTATCCCTATAGCAGCCAATTACATTTTTTTGCTTTTACTCCTGTTTACTTTTGTGATTGAAAGCTTCTCAATGTAATTTTGGCCCAGCTTTAATGCCTGGACATTATTATGAAGAAAAATAAAAATAGGTTATCCACATAAGTGACAACTTTAAGGTGTAGGCTTGGTCACTGAGGAATGCTCAGACCTTGAAGACACAGTTGCAGTTTTTGTAGTAGCTGTTCTATGGATGGTGAAAATAGTATCCCAGAAAGAGAGCAGCTCTGGTGTTATCCCTCTGGTTACCATAAAAGATGCTGTTAATATCCCATTAATTTTTACAACACTAAAAACATTGTGATGTAAGAGCTGAATATGTAGAATAAAAGCAGGTCCAAAGCCAAAGGCCTTAAGTGCTCTTAATAGGTGGCTTTCCCAGTCAAAGGCCTTTTTTGATCCAGTGAAACCACCTCTGCTTTAAACCGAAAAGCTTAGCAGTAGGCAATCACATCTCTAACCAAAAATATATTATCAAAAATGTAACAGGGACACAATAAGTTTGCTACTGTTTCACTATGCATGCCATCATATTTCTTAAATGGTTAGCCAAGGCCTTGGATAAGATCTTATAGTCTGCACACAGGAGGCTTACTGAAAATCAGGTGTTTTTTTTTTTTAATTTATTTTTATTCAGTCAACTGGCCTTTCTTAGGTATTAATATGGTTATTGCTCTGTGAACTTGCAGATTTTTTGGAAAAAGTCCAACCAATTTTTGCTAAGATGAGTCCAAAAAGTAGTGGTGGCATCTGTTTAATAAAAAAAAAATGGCTAGGCCGGTATGCTGTTCAAGTCTCTCTGTAATAGTTCAACGGATTCTGTATCTGCCAGTCCACTTTTCTTGGTATCATCTGCAAAGTTAACCAGCTTCTTGTTATTATTCCTATCCAAATCATTTATATATATTAAAAATAGCAGCAGCCTTACCACTGAATCTGTGAGATGCCACTGTTAACATCAGTCAGTTCCAATGGGGTTGCTCATATCCTTCTTCATAGTATTTCAACATGCTAGTAAAACATAACCTCCCTCCTCTGAATACATGTTGACTGTTCAGTAAAACTCGTGTTCTTGCCATGTGTTGCTGAATGTTTTCCTTGATAATTCCTTCCATTAATTTACCAGTGATGCATGTTAAGCCTACTATCCTATAGTTTCTTGGATCTCCTGATCACATTTTTATATAATGGGATAATATTTGCCATTTTCCAGTTCTTCGGAATTTCCCCATTTGCACAGTAAAATACTCAAAATATGTGTCAAGGGTTTATATATGTACTCGCTAACCTCTTTAAGAACTTGAAAATAAATATTATCTGGTCCTAGTGATTTGTTTGATTTCAGCCTATTTAAACTAAGCAGTACTTCTCCAACAACATTTAAAATTTGCAATTTAATATTCTGTCTTAAGTACAGCATAAATATGGGATGAAACAAAGAATTAAATTTCTTTGTGGGTCATGCCTCTCTTACCGCTAACAGTGCAGTCCCCGACTCTCTGTCTGAAATTGTCTCTTCAGTTGTAGCCTTGCTGAAGTCAAATTTATAATACTGTATATACATCTTGAGACTCATATGTGTGAATCACACTTACAACTGGGTGGGAACAATTAAATGGCTCACTGAGAGTCACATTTCTAAACTAATTCAATGCCTCATGAAGGTTGTGGTCAAAGTAGGTGTAGTGATTTTAAAACTGCAAAGACTAGAGTTGCTCACATTAATCCAGTTGGACAGAGAGAAAGCTTCTATTTACGATAACTGTCTACAGTCAAAGTCTCCTAAAAAACTTACTAGACATATAAATGTGTCTCACATGTGCAGAAAGTACATTGTACGTCTTAAATATAAACATAAACTGATGTAAGGGAAAAAACTTTCTGTGGCCTCAAATTGTCATTCGATGGCATTATTGGATGAATGGTAAACTTGATCGATATGTTGTATGTCTTGTTTGCGCTGTTTGTTATTCAGTGTTACAATGATAGTGTAGGAGTCGATGTAAACTTGAAAGAATTGGAAACTATAATCATGAAAATATCTACTGCAAAATATGCATTTAAGGTAAACGATATTTCACATCCCATCAGAAGAACTACCGTTAAGAGATCTGATAATAAAGAGCTACAGGAGATGCAGATTTCAGCACTCAAAACACCTGAATCAACAAATCTGCCTAACAACACCAGTAAACCACAGTCAAGACTGTGCACCATACAGCTTCTGACTACACATCTAAATTAATATCCAAAAAAATGTAACATTACTGTATGATTGGAAATGTGAACATGCCATGACAAAATAGCCGCAGTGTTTTAACATGTTGTATATCCATAGACCACAATGCTTATCTAAACGCTAATTGCTGTTGATATGTCATATAGGGATACAATATTCAATAAGACAGAAATATATTACAACAGGCAAACAGGGTCATTTCTAGCTTTTTTGGGGCCCTGTTTTGTAAATCTGTGATGGGAGGAGTTAAAACCCCTTAAGGTGATCAATGGCGATGTATCAGTCTGGTACATTTTGTAGGTCTAGGTTTGTAAATCTAAAATTCAAGTTAACGATCTCAAGTTGACCCAAGCAATTTAAACCTACAGAAAAAGACAATTAATGGTCAACAATGAGGCTCCTCTCTATCCATAAATTCAATAGATACAGCATAATAATAATAATAATTTCACAATAGTACAGAAATGTAATGATTTTTTTAATAAATATCACTAAACATTGCCATATACAGTGTCCTTTTAAGGCTTGCACCCAATTTTAATGTTGTCACTTTCAGACTTCTACTTTTATCTGTTTTTATATGTACTGTATCTCTTATCTTTTATCTCTTTTATACTGTAAGTAATATAAACATGAGTAAATTAAAGACAGAGTGAGAGACAATATAGAATATAGAGAGAGAGAATCATTATCATTGCAGAGATCAACAGTCAGAGACAAAGAAAGATGTAGAGAATTGAGTATCAAGACACCTTACAGCTTGCAGAAGTACAGAAATACATTACTTAAGTGCAAGTTCTATAAAAAAAACTCTGGTAAAAGTCAAAGTATGTGTTAATCATATTTACTCAAGTAAAAGTATAAAAGTACATATTCTTAAATTTGCTTTTGAGTATAAAAGTAAAAATTTCTTTTAGTTGAAAATTGCTCCGATTAAGAATCAGATATAAGGAAGATGTTTAATAAACATTTATTTCAAGTGGTAAAAATATAAAGACATAATGAGAAATACAATGAAGACAAACATGCATTACGTAAATTAGTTACAAAAATCTGTCAAAAGTGTTGAATTAATTAATATTAAACTTAATATAACATTGACTCCTTGTTAAAAGCCACTTTAAGCAGAACTGAAGATTTTTAGTGCATTAAACTACTAGTAACTTCTTCCATATGATTTAAAGAACTTTATTACAAAATATAGGTAAGTTATACATGATGTACGGCTGTCAGTTAGTCATTCCATCATACCTGTTTGTAGATGTCACTCATTGCGCGACATGACAGCCTAGTGATAATCATTGATTTTGAATTGATTTACCCCACAAACAAAGGCCAGAGCTTCCCTATCATTGCAGCTTAGTTTTGTTTATATGCTACATTTAATTTTTAAGCATGTAAGTGCTTCATTAAACACGTGATGGGGCTTAGCTGGCTACAAACAGACAGGTAATGTTAATACTCCACAAATAAACTGAGGTTGAGCTTGCAGCTTGGGGGGGTCCTAATGAATCTGGAGGCCCTATGCATCTGCATAGTCCGCATATAGCAAGAAAAGGCTCTGCAGACAAAGGCATTTTTCAAGTGTGTGGAGTCCAGTAGCCACAGAGGTCTATGTATGTGTGCCTGTCTGTATCCACTTTCATAGAATTAATTACAACTTACAAATACATTTCTAAGCTTCACTTATCTTGAGCTACTGAACTCCTGAATGGATAGACGCATATTTAGCTTTTTGTTTTCTCTCAGTGTCAAGTTCAGTATCTTTTGTTCTCTCCGTGAAAGCTTGGTGGAGGTTTAAAATGCACAGAATGGAGAAATTGGGAGAAGGTGTTTTAGGAAGAAGTCCTGTAGGTGTAGCCTGTGTAAAGCAAGATTTCGCCACTATTCACTTCACACTTTTTAACGGGTTTCCACAGATCTGTTATCCTCATTAGAGGCTACTTTAGCTGTGTCAAAATAGCTGCCTATATATTCCATCAACTGCCTTCACTAATAAGTCAACTTCCAAAACCTTGTTATACTCTTTTTTGATGTCAGACTCCTTTAATTCTGCATTCCATTTTTCTAAGTCTGTTTTGTTTCGTACAGCAGTACACACCTTTAAACATTAAACAGGGGACATGTTCTATTGTTCTATTTCATTCAAACTAACTGCTGCAGTTGTACTCTTTTTATCTAACTCATTTACTTAGCATTTTCAAAACACCCACGTACAAGCACCGGTGTGTGTTTTAGTTCAGCTATTTCTTTCTTTAACACTAGAATTACCAGAGCCTACGAAAAAACTCGTAGATCCGTCCCATCTTAAATCGCTTCTTAAATCCGTTCGCAGCTCTCCGCCAGTGTCTTTTGTCTGCTACATGTGCAGATAAAGACAAGCTGCAAGCAGCCGGCTATTCCATCCCCCCACCGACTTAAAACATGCACGAACTTCTCCCAGCTCATGCCTTGATTGATTATCTGGGATTGAAGTGGAGTTTTAGAGTGGAAATAATAGATCGTTATTTGGAACACACGCATTTCATGTGTGTTCCGTTTCTACAATAATCTGTGTAAACACATTTTTAAAACAGAAACGTTTTTCATATTCTAGTAGTAAATGACAAAATGTAGGCATAAACTATATAATGTATGAAGCCTGAAGTCCAAATATCAAAGAAACACTTTCACAAAAGGTACAAATATAACAGAACAAGTGCGCTTTTATTCAAAAATATAATTGCAGGAAAAAAAGCCGCCTTAGCATGCGACATTGACACATATTTATTATGACTGCCGCGGTGGCTCAATAGTATCAGCTGCTGACTGAGAATCAAAAGGTCACAAATTCGATCCTGCACGACTCCCTTTTGAGAAGTAAACTGCTATTATTCTTACTATTTTAGAATAAAAACATTCGTTTGATTTCAGTCTGTAACAGTGTAATTTATGATACTTGTAAAGATTAGCTTTGTCTTTTTTTTTTTTTTTTAAATTCACTTTTCATTCTCTGTCGCATTCAGGATCCTTCCCCTTCCCTCCCCATCTGACACTGCTGTTTTCATATAAAGATGCGCTATAGCTCTGCAGTGTACCACGATACATACTGTACTACAGCTGTTTCTTTTGTACTCCAGGACATGCAGAGGAAAGCATAGTAAAGAGCAGTAACTTCAGCGCTATATGAAATAATCAGACACTCCCCATCTGACACTGCTGTTTTCACATAAAGACGCGCTATTATGCAATATTATTTTTTAAACGAACAGCGTCAGATCGGGTGTGAATTTATACTGCCGCTGTTAAAGTCAGATCAGAAGCTGAATAAGCTCCTGTTCTGATTCTAAGTAAAAAGCATGAATTAATCAACAGAAATAACTGCGATCGACATTTTAAACTTAACGATTTACAGTGCATACCAATTTATAAATTTTATGTCCGTTTGAGGTTAAAAAGAAAAAAAAAAACAACACTTTCTCCCCAGCTGGGAATCGAACTCAGGTCTCTGAGGCACGGTAGGGTTGCTGCGCTGTGAGTCAGCAAATCTTAACGTTATGCCACGGAAGGTGTTGTGTCGTTCATGAACCTTTTATGAAAGTGTTTATTTGATCTTTGGACTTCAGGCTCCACACATTGTATAGTTTATGCCTACATTTTGTAACATTTATTACTAATGTGGTGGATTGCCGGCTTCTTTCTCCGGCCCTCACCCCCAGGCCGCCAGGAGGAGCTCTCCCAGCAGCGTGGACATGCCCCGAGTTCCAGCAGGGCCTCATGGACTATGTAGTTTTTATACACAGCCCTGCTGGATACCTTGGGGGCCACCAGGCGTCGCTGTAGGGGGGCTCGTAGGCTCGCATGTGCCCTATAACCCGGGAGTACGTCACGGTCACGTGACAGGAAGAAACGATGTGCTCCCGGGTTGAAGAAAAGGACTGTTTACCCTGACCCGGAAGGGAAAAGGAACTGTGGACTGTTGAATGGGAACACCTCCGGGTCAGGGTGTATAAAAAGACTCTGGGAAGCCCAGTACACTGAGCTGAGCTGGGTGGAAGGGTGGCAACGCATTTGGGCGAGGAGGATTGATTAGTGAGAGAGAGAGAGAGAATTATAGTGTTTATGAGTGGGGTGTGGAGAGTGCTTTGTGCACGATATTTTAGTAAAATAAATACTATTTATACTTTTACCTGGTGTTCAGAGTGGTACCTGAGGGTTCAAGAGGTGGACAAAGCCTCTATCTGTCACACTAAAAAATGAAAAAGTTTCTGTTTACACAGATTACTGTAGAAACGGAACACACATGAAATGCATGTGTTCCAAATAACAATCTATTATTTCCACTCTAAAACTCCAGCAGTTCAGTCACTCCCAGATAATCAAACAAGACATGAGCTGAGAAAACTTAGTGAATGTTCTGCGACGGTGGGGTATGGAATAGCTGGGTGCTTGCTGCTCGTCTTAATCGGCACATTTAGAAGACAACGGTGAGAACGGTTTTAAGGTGGGCCGGATCTACGAGTTTTTTCGTAGACTCTGGTAATTCTAGTGTTAATTCTATATGTTCTTTACTCATCTCTTGAATTCTGTTGTCCAATACATGTATTGCAGTTAACAAAAGCCATCCATACTCACCAGCTGTCCTTCCATTCTATCTTCTTTCTCTTTTCTAAACCAAAATTTAATACATCCATTTTTATATTACAAACAGTCACTTCTCCTACCAGTTACAGACATTATTTTGGTATAGCATACTCAGAAAACAGTTAAGCTAACTCTACCCAAGTACTATTATTTTTCCATTTTGGGATTCCACATCCTTTCATTACTTGTAATTTCAGAGGTGTATAGGAGCATTGGTCATCGACATTCACTTTACACCTCCAAAGGAAAAGACTTGCCAAATTCCTAATCTAAAGCTTTAGGCATTTCTCATTGCCTGTTGTAATCACTGAGGTAAGGATAAAGTCTATTTTTTCCCCTCTTCTTTACTCTTCTTTTTCTCCTTACAGGCAATTTTTCTTAACTGGCTCTTTCTTTATATGCTTTAACCTCCCTAACAATACTACAGTAAGATGCACATCTGTTTCCTTCCTCGGTACCCTGCCCTCCATTTGCTTCCTATAGTAGCCCGTTTTTCTCTGATCGCTTGGATTTCCTTTTCATGCCTCCTTTCCTCAGTTCTTGGACATTATTAGTAATCCCATGAAACTCAAAACCCTCAGTATCATTTAAACCACTGACTATTTCCCGGATAGTAATATCCTTTTTCTCCTTAGTCAACAAAATACCTTTAACATTGTTGGAGCCAGCTTTATCAAATAGTTACAACATTATTTGACAAACATTCACTGTCTGGGTTACCAAATTGCACAGTCCAAATATTTCCAAATCATAAAACTGATTGCTGGACTCTGTGCTCTTTAACTCACTGCACATCTTCAAGGATGTCCTTCCATGGCTTGTCCTCCGAATGCAAATTATTTTTATCTTAACAACAACACCTCATGCCTACCGCAGTACAAACCTCAGATTTCCAAAACATCATTTAAGTATCACCTAATTTTTTCTTTCTAATAGAATAAGTCATTGTGTATGTGTACGCCTCGTGCCATTCCTATTGTAAAATGACTCAGAACCAGATGCCTTTCCTATGCAAAAGATAAATCTAACTAATGTGAGTATTCAATCAAGGAAGGCTTACTTTCATTGGCCTACATTATACCACACGTGGCAGTTTGTATTAAGCTCCCCTAGCCACCTTGTTAGAGAAGAAAAGGGGAAATCAGAATTCAGGTTATATCCTGTCATGAACTTAGGTATACCTAATTATAAGGTCCCCAAAGCTGTAGAAAAAAACCCTACAAGATAAATAAGCTGTCAATGTTCAGCTTGTTTAACACTGTGGGGAAAAAAAGAATCTTAATAAATGTTTAAAAATGCTATTAATCAAAAAATGCTCTGAAATGCTTTGAAGAACACAAAAGACACAGCAGGAAAATAGCAAGACAAATCAATTCCAAATAACACAAATTCAGAAGAAGGATTGAAAAACAGAGCATGAGGTCAAAATCCAGTAAATCTTCAAAAATAGCAAAATAATAGCAAAGCACATTTGAAAGAATTGCTTGTTTTGTTAGCCTTTAACGTGCTGAGAGCAGTCCCTTGACGGGTGGCCCTGCTTCTTGGGAACCATCTATAAAACATAATGAACATAGCAGAATATACATCAACACATAGAAGCTGAATGAACAGCAACACTGAGAAAAAATATAATTATACAAATAATAAACATGAACAACAATATTAACATAAAATTAAAATGAACAAAAAAGACATAAAATAGGAATTTGGGCCCAGCCATGAGAGGAACGCTGATTGAAATATAATTGAGTATTTGGCATTAGTGTGAGTTTCTAACACACCACATCGCTGCCACATGGTCAACAAATAAATTAACTGGCTAAAGCATCACAGGTAGTGGCGAACCTCACTGCTGATGCTGTTGATGAAATCTCTGCTAAGCTGGTTACTTTGCAGAATCAAATGGTGCCTCATATGCTACTGGCCAGCTAAGTAGGAATCTGTATCATTGTTGGGAGTCTATTGTTGTACCTATACTTCAGATATGACTTCCAATCTATCTTTTGTCTCTTTTTGACGTGTCCTCAGTGACCTGAAAAAAAAACACTGTTCTTTGAGTGTGAAAACGGTGGTCATTTGTCTCACTGCCTGGAAGAACTACATACCTGGATGGTTGCAGTTGACTATTCTTCATTGGACTTGTGATTGATATTTTCTTTATTAATATTGAAGTATTATTTGTCATTGTTTGAGAAAACTATTGCTAGTAATGTATTTTCACAAGAAAATGTGGGAATAAACTTAAAAGACATCAAGAACTTCCTTTCAATATTGCCTTTTTATGATGATCTTGAAGAGGATAATTAATTGTTCTAAAGAGAACAAAAGGGTGGAATTGTAACAGAAAATCTGTTTGCTATATCTTTTCTGCGTAGCTGTGGTTTCCTGCCAGTTACACCCTAAGATAAAACTGGCCCAATCGTACTGCAGGTTGTGTACCAAAGACTTTCAAACCATAATAACTTTCTTACTAACTTCATTATCTGTATATAGTATATGGTATGATACATAAAACAAGTGTGTTATGCAAAATAGTTCTGTTTATATAAGTGTCCTTCTCCCTTGGATCTATTAAATAAAAGGAGATATTTGGGTACATTAAGGAATGATTTCAGCTACTATTTAAAAGGAAATATACAACTCTATGAATTAAGAGTAAACTTTACTGGACTGTTTAATGAGAGACCTTTTTCACCTGCCTAATGTACTACTAAACAGGAAAGCATTTTCTTCCATCTTGTATGGATATTGCATAACAGTCACACTGTACTTCCCCAGTTGCTCCTCTAGAATAAGAAATGAAAGAGCAGTGTACAGACAGCATTCAGTTTATTTTCCTTGAATTCATTTGTGTATGTTTAAAACGTATCAGAATAACAGGATAGTTCTCATGTACTGTTTTACATTTGGATTAATGGACAACTGCCCATGTTTATTTTAAACTCATATTTAATCATCAGTGCAGCTCTGGCAGAAGTCAGGAAGCAGCTCTGGACAGGACACCAACCTACTGCTTATTCACACACATACATAGTGCAGGTTTTAAAATGAACTATCAGAACGGCATACAGCACTTCTGTGGGGATGTGGGAAGGAAAACAAAGTAACTCGAGCATAACTCGCACAGATGCAAATACAGATACTCTCAACAAACTCCATGCCAACTGTGATCCAGCGTAGGATTCAAACCCTGGACACTACATCTGTGCAGAACCAATGCTAGGCACTGTGTTTTTTATATGAAACTAGTTGATTACCCAGTGGCTTCGCTCACTGAGTGCAAGGGAAAAAAATAAAATGTAGTGTATAAGTTATTAAACAGTAAAACATTAACAGTTAAGAAGTAAAGATACATTGAGCACTACTGGAGTGGTTTCGGGTAAACTACATTTTAAAGGCGCTATAACACAACAGGTAAGTAGTAGATCACTTGTGAAAGGCGCTACACGACCGCTGTGGTATAGAAATTACATTTTCTATGTGATCGTCCAAATTTTTGCCTGACAACTTTGCACTACATGCCTGTGACTTACTTGTTAAAATAATTAATCACAAAAGCAACCTTGAATGTTGTGGGGTTTTAGTAACCTGAACTTACCTTAAGGGACAGTAAGTAGTTGTGCAGGGCAATTTACAAACAGAGTCCTGCTTCAATGGCACCGATAACACTCATTCGCAAAGATTTCCACTCTCCCAGAAGCCGAAGGGGGACTTGAAGTGTCACAAACAGTGCGAGAACAGAGGACGCTTCCCTAAATTGCGAAGCTCTTGACTCAGCGGAGCAGCCCGACATTCCGTGCCTCCCAGCATCCACTTTGTTCTCACGACCCCTTGCAGCTGAAGGCGGTCTCGTCTTCACATTGTTTACAGCTCGGCGCAGTTAAAAAGTAGAAAGACACAAAGCTGTTTTCATCATCTCTTCTACTATCAAGTACTGCCAACTAAAAAAAAGTTACAATGTGGCAGTTTCAGCGACAGTCACGTGGATGAATAAATAAAACTTCTCTGTCAGAACGCGCCTGGCGGTTGGACAGCTCAGCACTGTAGTCCAGACAGGAGGAGTGGGAGAGGGCGACGCGGGGCGCACACAAATAATAACAATTCGTAAAGACGATATAAAAATGGCGTCCACAAATGAAGTGAAGTATGTTCTGTGGTCATAGGTAATTTCCATATCGCGTGGTCATACGTAATTTCCATATCACGTGGTCTTACATAATTTCCGTTTCAAACGCGAAAAGAATTTTATATATATATATAGATATATACTGTACTGTATATTAGGGCTGTCAAAGTTAAAACATTAATGTATGTGAATACATTTCAAAGGTATAATGCACTTGTTATCCTTAATTGCATTGTTCTAGGCCACATACTATTCAAGCCAGTGGTTTTTAAATGGGGGCCTTTCCACCAGCAAGGATGACATTATTAAGAAAATAAATTGCAATTTTAAAGATTGTCTTTAAATTGTCTTATTTTTAAATAGATATATATTATTTCAAAAATGTTCTTCATTTTTTACATAAAAGTAGTCATATATCAAAGTAGTTACACATGACAGCAGAAGTCCTTAACCTTTGTGGTATACAACTTGCTGTCAGTTGGTACAGTATGTGAGAGAAAAAAAATGAGTAATAAGTGGGACTTAAAAGGATGATTGGTTTCACAGTAGCTGAATCCAAGTGTCCACACCCAGCTGTGCTTCGATTTCACCAAACTGTCTCATGGTGCTAGAACTGTAAGACTCCTTTCTGTTCTCCTCTTCCATGTTCATCGCTCGCACCAAATCAAAGTCTTCCACTGCTCAGATTGGCACTGGTGGAACAGCCACCTGTCACTTCCACATATCTTTAAGATTAAGGATAGAGACAGCTCAGGAACCATATGCCAAGATTTCTCTAAAAGAGATCGTCTTGGGGATGCAGTCTTCCTCATCTCCTCTGCACATACAAACAGGCTGCACAATATCTCAGTCTCTCTCTTTCTCAAGTTCAGGCCTCCAGCATTTCATGATTTTTTTTGGTGAATTTGTTTTTTTGTACCCTCATTTATAGAATGGTTTTAGAAATTTGCAGACTAAGGTAATAAAATGCATGGATATTACATTTCATTTTAGTATTATTAATCATCAGCAGAAAGCTTTTGTTTCGGCAGAGTTATTTTAGGTAACCTTCATCCTTCCTTTAACACAAGAATCCCTGAAGCGTATGAAAAAGGTCGTAATTCTGGGCCACCTTAAATTCCTTCACACCTCCTCATTAGCATCGTTGTTTTGCAAATATGTCAATCAGCAGTAGCAGCAAGCAGCTTGCTATCCCATCCTCCCCAATGACGCAGCTGATGGTCTCCCAGTTCAAGTCTGTTTATGTGGGTGTGAGGTGCCTGGAATTGTATCAGGTCAGGTTGGGGAGTATACACTGGTACAGGGTAAATAATATCTCGTTATTTGGGATACATACATTGCTGAGGTACAGAGCATTCCAATGATGTATAGTTGTTCATTCATACTACATGTCACAACTGTATGCTTAAGGCAGGAAATACATTGCATATGCAACAGCTCCTCTTGACGCACATTTACGCACAAAGCTTCTTTGACACTGGTTGAAACGCAATAAGAGCTTAAGTTTGAATTGGGGAAATGTCTTTAAAAAAAAAAAAGAAAACATATAGTTCGACAAAAGTAAAAGAATGCTAGTGATATGGAATATGAAGTCCTTGAGTCGCAATTTTGGCTCTATTGAGAACAACACGTTTGATGCAAGACTTGGTGTTATGTTTGATTTGTAAGTACTACTTAGTATAAGTTTGAAAGATTGTGACATGCAGTTTTACAGTTCAAACGTCATAGGTTCAATTACCATATCAAAATGCTATCTGCAAAACTTTCTATGTTCGTTTTCTGAGCAGTACTGTTTCAGTTTAAATTTCTTAGTGTAACAGTGAAGTTCCATAATTCTGTATCTGCACAAAGTTTCACATGAGGATCTCCCCCCACAAACCAATCAAATCACACCCTGCAAACTTTTAAAGGCATGTAGGAACCCCTCTCTCAATCAACTCCACCCCTCCCCCTATTTCCCTGATCACGTCACTGAATCACACCTCATGAACTTTGGCACAAGTACCTCTGAATGAGCCACATGAGGAACCTCCACTCCACCCACCACTTTGATCAACTGTCACTTATCAACTCCACTGTTTCTGACTATGACAGTTTTCAACTTGCATGCCAAAACATCTACTGTTTTGGTTTAGGATTGGTGCCTGTTTAAATGGTTTAGGTGTACATGTATGCCTTGTTAACGGCTCTTTCCTGCCATGTGCCCAGGGCTGCCAGGAAAAGCATTGCCCTTAGCACTGGAAGAAGCTGGCATGAAAACATTTGTATGTTCTTGGGTTAATATAGGTGTGAAATTGCAGAAAAAAGCAACAACGAGAAAGTGAAAAACAAATAAATAAAAATACGCTACACCTTTGTTGGGCAACTGCAACAGAAGGCACAACATAGTGTGTGAACTGCAGCACAAAAACTCCAATCTAGTGTACAAGGTTTCTTTGTGCCTCGTGGTAAATGGAAATTGTTTCAAGGGTTAGATGAGCACATAATTGTATGTACACATAGTTACAAATTATTTACTTCTTTCATCAGCGTGATATACAGAGTGTGAGTGTACAATATATTTATATTTTTTCCTAAAAAATAAAATATAACTGCAATATTACTAGACTAAATATTTCCAAAATGGGAAACCAAATTTTTCCAGAAAGGGGGACACCTTGTCCCAAACAAGCAGGACAGGAGAGACTTCAGCTAGTTTGTCATTGGTGGTCTTGTCAAATGTGTTTCTTTCAAATGTATTTAATTTAAATGAGCACAAAAAATATTTAATTTATTTTAACTGTTTAGACCTATTTATATATTGTGAAAAAGTACAGTATTTGCTCACACCTGATTTCCTCTATTATTGTACTGAATGTTGTCAGGTTTTCAGCCTAACTCTAATATTAAATGAAAGAATCTGGTTTTTTTTTAACCTTATTTGATTTATTTAATGAATGGGGGTTATAAAACTATACATGACATTGTCTGAAGGAATGACTTCCCTGTTACACTTACTGGTTGCACTACAGTAGGTTTGTAAGCCTTTGTGATTATAATGTGGTGTTTTTAAATCTCAATAATACTTCTCTTCTTCTGCAGAATGCATTTGTTACAGTAGATTTTGATCACATTGAAGATATTGAGGAGCTAAGTGGTATTAAAGGTAAGTCCCATAGCAGTTGCAAATTATTTTTGCAAAAGGCAAATTGATATTGAAATGTTGTTGTTGTAACATGGTAACATGTTGTTTTTGTAATCTTTTTATTTTACTTAACTTTCACCGGTCTATTAATGCCTACTCTTCTTTATTATATTAAAATAATAGCAATGTATTTTTTATTTCCTGTGTTAGCAGACAAGGTTAGCATTTTACTTTAAGTATTTATCACTCCCCAACTCAATAAGCAATCAATAAAATTACAATGTGGGATATTTGCCTATAAAGGCTTATTCTCATTTAAATTGCACATGGTTAGTTTAATTAAATAGATTTGTTGCACAAGCCCACCTATCCTATCAACATTGTGTTCGCCCTGACAGGGATGCCAGTCCATCACCGTTTTATATCGTGGAAGGGCTCTATGATGACCCTATTCTCCTTTTAAGACTCTTATTACATAGACCCAGACAGTGTGTCCTAAATCTGCATAATAGCCCTCTGTCACAAACCAAAATTAGCAGGTTACAGAGAACATTACAATTTTATTAATTCATTATAGATAACTTAAGATTCCTAATGTGCTTAAAGCAAACACAAAGCAATGAACATGAGGAATTACAGTGGAACCTCGAGATACGATCACCTCTGTATACGAGAAATTCAAAATACGAGGAAAGTATGAGCGAAAAATTCAGATCTAAATACGAGCATTGGCTCACGTAACGAGCCACGAGCCAGGCTGTGGGTATAGCTCGCGGCTTAGCGAGGGGGCGTGGTAGCAGTAGCGAGCCGCAGGGTGATCTGTGGTGTCTGCGTTTCTCACCTAAGTGCACAGGTGGGAAACTGCCCACATCCATGATTTGTCCTGTGGCTGATGGGCTGGGCAGGGTTGCCACCCGTCCTTTAAAATACGGAATCGTCTCGTATTTGAGAATGAAATTGCGCGTCCCATTTTGAATCAATACGTATGCGTCCCTTATTTTTTTGTATTAAAAGTGGTAACCCTAGCAGCTGCCATGTCTTCCCCGCATATATAGAGAAGCGCGAGCCAGTTAAGGGGGAGAAGAAGTAAAAGAAAAGAGAGGAGAGGAGAGAGAACGGAGGTTGCAGGAGGAGGCAGGAATCCGCAGCAGTAGGAAGTCGGTGCGAGAGAGCGAGCGAGTACAGGCTCGCGTGTAGCTGAACAGGTGAGCCAAACAGCTGAAGCAGGACGGTGTAGAGAAGGTCAGCTGCATTAAGTGTCTCGCCTGTTGCAGAGCCCGCATGGGAGAAGCAGGTGAGACGCTAACTGAGAAGAAGCACCGGGGATTGTCATCTGTTTTTTTGAAGACTGCTTCCTGTTGACGTTTTAACCTCATGTTAAAGGATTGTTATTCTTATGTACTTTAAACCTCCACTTCACAACGGTTTTAAGGATTATTTATTTAAAGATTTATTGAATGCTCTACTGCACTTTGGACACCTGTTTTGATTCTTTTAATAATCAGTTATATTATTTACCAGTGTTATTTATTAAAGGTAGACTACAGTATATATAATTTATCAGTGTTATTTGTTAGGAAAATTGATTTTTATGTTAATATATTTGGGATGCGGAACGGATTAACTGGATTTCCATTATTTTCAATGGGGACGTTTGTTCTAGATACGAGAAATTAGCTATACAAGCTCAGTGCTGGAACGAATTAAACTCGTATCTAGAGGTTCCACTGTATATCAAATTCAACCTGAATGAATATCAGCTCTTCTTGATAGGACTCTAGGCATCCAGTATGTCTAAATAACCAGGTGGCTCTTTGTCTCAGTAATTTGATTAGTCTCTGATTAGGCATGATCTCTGGATGGTTGGAATGCATAGAATGGATAGAATTATATAGACAGAGAACCCAGGCCTCTCATTTACCCTCAGTTTATACCGGTCTTGAACTTCCGTAATGCACCTGTTGCACAACCAGGATGTCACAGTGTAGGGCTGATTCTTCTGTCTTGTTCTTTCTTTATACCCTTTCACAAATCCTGTTTAGACATGGCTTATGCCCTTGAAATCTCTACCAACTCAACTTTTAATGTAGTCCTTGGGTTAGACCAAAATAGTTTTTTGTCCTTGCATGTTTATGACTTGCATGTAGACGTCTTAGTTTATTGTGGCTCTGATATAGTATTCTCTGAATAGAACAGGTTTTTCTTAACATCTTTTCTATATTGGTTCTGACCTAGCATGGTAAGAGTAGAGTGGTAAGTATAACTCTAAAATTACTCAGCTTGTCATTGTATTTGTCACATAGCTTTCTACCTTTTTCTCTATCTTAGCATTTCTTGATACATGCCAATGCACAACTCTGGGCAACATGTATTCACTTCCTATGCCTTTCCAAATTGTTTTGCTATTTACAGTATGCAGTGATTAATTGATGAATTGTAAATAATAACTTGAGTGATAATAATTTGGTATTACTAACAATTTTACAGGTTAATGATTCTGGGTGTTACCCATTGTGACCATTTGGGGTCATTGCAGCACCCCAAACCTCAGACACAAGATCTGGTATAAAGAAGAGTTTTATTTAGACAAAATACCTTGCACAAAGGCTTTAAATATGTCATAAACCAACCACAACACAGTTCTTCTCCATTCCTCTTAGGCGAGCTTTGTCCTTCTTCCACCCAACTCCAACTCGCCTGGGTGATGTTGAGCAGCTCCTTTTATCTTGGACACAAGAGTACTTCCAGTGCCGGGGCAAGGTCAAGTGGCACCCGTAGACCCCAGCAGGGCTGCCCCACTGCACTATACCAGTTACCAACACTCCCTTGCTGGTATCTGAATGGGTCCAGAAGCCCAGGGATTGCTGCCATCTAGCATGTTGGGGAATAATATAACTTTGAAACGGAGCCTCCCTGATCTCTTTGTCAACTGGTTAAGGGAATGGGAGCAATGCCAGCCCATGCATGCTGTCCTTTACAACATGTACTTTTATACCTGCTTTTTTTTTTTTTTTTTTTAAACACCCCACTGTTATAATGACATCTGCACATCAAGAACAAACAGCAGAAAAAAAAAACTCCTAGCAGTACTTGGATAACCATTATTTACATGCTCATCACAACAAGTACGCATCTCGGGGAAACCAGCTATGTGCTGTAATACCCACACAACTTTTTCATAAGCAGTTTGTGATTTGCAGCTGCACCTTGATTAAAAAAATGTAAAAAATATTAATATTGTAAAGCAGCATGGTGCCAGCACGTGTGGCTTGTAAGGGTTTAAGCTCGTTTTTTTGGCTGCTTTTATGTCTCATTGTCCTGACAAGGATCACAAGGAATTTGGTTCATTTAGTAAGATCGTGACAAGGTGAGAACAGTGAGTAAAATAAAAGATCAGGCAAGATGCAGGCTGGTCAAAAGCAGGATTGTTTTATTATTATGGAGGTGTGCAATGGGCAAAGGCAGAGTACAGATAATATCACAGCATCCAAAATAAAAAGCCTATAATCTCCTATGGGCTCAACCAGAAAAGCAACTCCTGTGTGGCTTACGGGATCGTTATGGTATAAAGTCAAGGGACACACAATCTATCTACTTGCTTTTCTCCTTTACAGATGCAGCAACATTTTAATGGGGTTGGCTTGAATATTTTGAGTTACACCACATTCTTTTAGGCATTACGTGTCAAATCAGCAGCCACATAAAAGAGGGATTCATTTTAGGACAGAGTGTTGGGTAAAAAGGAAAATTAGAATTGTCAGTAATTGTTCCATTTGCTTTAATGAGAAGATCTTAGCTTTAAACAACAGTGAGGAATCTCAGGTTTAGGAGTGAATAGGACAGAATCGGATGCAAAGTGACACTTTCAGGGAACCTCAAAAGCATTTAGAATAACTGCACCAAGTACATTGTGGTATTAAAAAATACTGTTTTATGAAGGTTCTAGCTGTAGGATTTACTAATAAAGATAACAAGCTACACATTCAGAATTATAAAATTCCAATCGTGAAAGTGAAGAGCAAAAACAGGTTTGCAAAATACTGCAGCTTTGCATAGCACATCTGGAGTAACTCAGTGGCAAAAGTAGTGCTGGTATGACAAACAACTGTACTTTTACAATTGAATGTAATCTTTTGCCTTCAAATAAGACTATATTTAAGTAAAATAAAATTATATTCGAATAACAATGTTCAATCTAACAGCCCTATTCTTATTAAGGGTATAGTCTTACTCACTAGTGTTACTTTTGTTTAAAAAGTATGTAGTCTGATATTCATATTTCTGTTTAATGGTCACCAAATGGCAGCTGGAACACCAATAAAGCTTGCTGTGTATCTCTGAATAGTCTTTTATCAATAATTTTGAAAAAATTGTTTTGCTTGTTTTTTTACTTTGTTTAGAGTGTTACATAACATTACAATATTACTGTTTTTATTATTATTAAAATTGTTCTAAATTACTCATTTTCAATTTTATGTATGTAATTTTTTATTTGTATACCTCAGTTTAGATCTTTTTTTTTTAATTCAAACCATTTGTTTTCTTAATCATTATTAAGAATCATCATTTTCTTAGTCATTTTTTGGATACTTAAAATCTTGCAGTTACTTTACATCTCTTGTGGTATCATGTTTCACCGTGCTTAGTTATCTTTTAGTAAAACGGATTTAAGTCATCTTATTCATATATATATAAGTAATTCTGTAAAGCATAACTCACTAAAACTATTAACCTACCCATAGTTGTTTCTGCCATTTTGTCCAGTGCTATTGAAATACAATAAGCACTGTCTCTCTCCAACACAGAACTGGATAAGAGGCTTAGAATGTGGTTGGATATGATAATTCAGTACTTTTAAGAAATTAAGAAATTTCAGCCTATAAATTAAAGTTCACTCTGAACTATCCACCAACCTGTCATGCCAACACACTGCTACTTTTTACCACATCAGGGGTGTTTGAAGTTCAAGTCACATGAAGGCTGAAAGAATGCTGCATTAAATTGCTTAGACAAAATTCATTCATTCATTAGACATGTATGTGCTGCGGCCTCATTTATTTGCTGCCACTTCCATATTATAAAATCTATAATAATTTAGACATTAAAGAAAATTTTTGAAAAGTCATTTTATTAAATACATTTAACAATTTATTTTATCCAATTAAGTTTGTTTAAATCTCAGTTTAGATTCATTATTTTATTATTGCATCAATATCTATATGTCAGTAATTTTCTTTTAGTGCACATTTCTGCAGTAATGTGTATAACAAATGAAATAAGAAATGTCTATAGAACCAAAACCAAAAATAATCTGTAAAAATGTAACTATAACAATAAGCACATGCATTTTAAAGTATATGTAGGAGCTGCTTAGAAAGACTGTTACATTGAGTGTTACAATAGTTCAAGTACCACAAAATAAAACCATTATTAAGAGTTTTAGCAGCAGAATTTTTTAAAAAAGGTCACATTCCAGATATGCTCCTTAGACGGAAATATGACACTTTCATTTCTTATATATGTAAGTATTAATAGCAGTTCACAGAATCACACCACAAAAAAGTTATGTAAAGAGAAACTAATTAGAAACATTTAGGCGAGAGCAGGTCGTTTAGCCCAAAAAAACTTGCTAGTCCTTTTCACTTAATTTCTCCAAAATAACATCAAGTTAAGGTTTGAAGCTCCCTAACATCCTACTGTTTACCACAGTACTTATTAACTTAGTCCATGTTTCTATGGTTCTCTGTGTAGAAAAAACATTCTAAATGTTTGTGCAAAATTTACCCTGAAGTTTCCAATTGGGTCTCCATGTTTAAGTTAACCTCATTTTAAAGTAACAATCTAGATCCACTGTACTAATTACCTTAATAATTTTGAATACTTCAGTCATATCTCCTCTTAATCTTTTCCTTAAAGTAAAAAGGCTCAGCTATTTTAATCTTTCCTCATAATTCATCGAGGAATCACCCTACTTGCTCTTATCTGGACTTTTTCCTGTGCTGCTACCTCTTTTTTGTATCCTGTAGACAAAAACTGCACATAGTACTCTAGATGAGGCCTCACCAGTACACTATAATACTTGAGTATTACAACTTTCAATTTGTACTCCACACATTGTTGTATCTAACCTAATATTCTAGTCTTTTTAATGGCTTCTGTCCACAACTCCTAAATCTTTCTCATAAGATGTATTTTCAATTTTCAGACCTCCATTGTGCATTCAAATCTATCTACCATTTGTATTTAATACATGGAATAATTTACATTTTCTTTCATTAAATCTCATCTGCCACAAATCTGCCCAAGTCTGTACATTGTCCAAGTTCCTCTGTCATGATTGAACGGATTCTAGATTATCTGCCAAACCTCCTTGTTTGGTATCATCTGTAAACTTAACCAGCTTGATATTTTTATTCCTATCCAAGTCATTTATATTTACATCTATTTATATTTACATTTATATGTATTAAAAATAGTAGTGGCCCTAGCACTGACCCCTGAGGGTTACCACTCTTAAATTCACCTGATTCAGATAAGGTTCCTCACGGTATCACCCTTTGCTTTCTACGTTTTAGCTAATTCTGCACCCTTACACACTACACCCTGAACTCCCACCTCTTTTAGTTTGATGCCCAACCTCATATGTGGGAGGGGAGATAAAGGAGAGGTTGGGAGCATGCACTGATCACAGTGTTTTGCCACACCCACCGCACTGCAAACTATCTGGATTGAGATCCAAGTGCAGCGGTGCAATGGGTGACACCTCAGCACCACATTCACATGTGGGGCCATATTAAATGCTTTCTGAAAGTCAAGCTAAATAATATGCACCACTCTGATCATATCTTTTTGTTGCTACCTCATAGAATTCCATCATGTTAGTAAAACACAACTTTCCTTGTCTGAATCCATACTGATTGCTCAGTAAAATCCCTGTTCTCACAATGTGTTGCAGGTTGTATCTTGGCCTGGAAACATTTTGGACTGTTTTAAATGAGACAAATAGTTTCAATAAAAAAATGTATGTTGAATCAGTGAAAGCTTTGCCCATATGGAGCCAGAGTGTATTCTATGCATGGTTGCCTTCCACTCCTCTTCAGGGATGTTAAGTGAAAGATCATTTCCCACTGTACCACTTTATTTCTATTGCAAACCATGCTTGTGTATATTCATCAATTTGTGTCAATTTTGAGGTCTTTATAGCTTGTATATTTGCTGCTCAGTAATAAAATTGAAAGTTAGGTAGTGCCATGCCCCCTTCTGCTTTAGCTCACTGTAGAGTCACCCTTTGTGTGCGTGGATGTTTTGAATTCCAAATAAATGTGGTTATAATTGAGTCTAATTTCTTAAAGAATTATTTGTTAATGTACATAGAGATACTGTGAAATAAAAAAGAAGCTTGGGAAGGATGTTCATCTTGACAGTATTGATTCTCTCTGCTAATGACAAGGCTGTCTGGCTGTGCCATAAGATGACTGCACCAACGAGAGCTCTGAGTCATCTCAGCAAAAAGTTATTATTTATTTTCTTACTACTCACTCTCTTTGTGCGTACTACTTTATCACACTTTCAGTATGACCGGCAAACACTCTTGGAATTACGTTCATCAGCCAGTTCGGATTTTACAACAGTTTTTGATATCGCGGACACTGTACTGCCTGGAGTCTTTTGCTTACTCGCGCGACACTGAAGGTAAACAGAGGGGGAAACACGCTGAAGTTCTGTGCCGAACCCGACAGAGAAACAACAAGCTTCCTCTGCCTAGCATCCTGCTCGCTAACGTTCAGTCTCTGGACAACAAATTAGATGAGCTGCGCGCACGGATAAAGCACCAAAAAGACATCACGAACTTCTGAGTTTTGGCGTTCACAGAGACGTGGTTGGAGCCCAGCGTACCCGACTGCGCAGTCACACCAGACAGGTTCACAGTTTATCAGGGAGACAGAACGAAGGACTTAGGCAAGTCGAGGGGAGGGAGTGTGTGCTTTATGGTTAACTCTTCGTTGGCTACGGATGTGTGTGCATTAAAAACACACTGCTCACTGGTTCTCGAGCTGCTGACCATTAAAGTTATATCCTTTTACCTCCCGAGGGAGTTCAGTTCAGTTCTCCTTTCAGTTGTTTACATCCCCCCACAAGCTGGTAAAGCTTCGGCTATGGATGAACTGTATGATGTTATCAGTGGACTAGAGAATGCTAACTCAGAAGCAGCATTTATTGTGTTGGGAGAGCAAACATGAAGAAAGTTCTCCCTAAATACTATCAGCACAACTCTCCCCCGCACAAGAGGTGATAAAACACTGGATCATTGTTACACCTTATTCAAGGACTCCTACAAACCCCTCCCTTGACCAGCGTTTGGAAAAGCAGACCATTGCTCTATATTGCTGCTGCCCGCATATAAACAAAGACTTAAACAGGAAAAAACGGTTTACAGGGACATCTACAAATGGGACAGTGAAGCTGAGGGGGTCTTACAGGACTGCTTTGAAACAACTGATTGGCAGATGTTTGAGGATGCAGCTGATGGCAACATCAATGAATTCACAGACTCCGTCACAGGATATATCAGCAAGTGCATTGACGATGTTGTCACTAAAACCTCCATTTGCATATATCCTAACCAGAAACCCTGGGTAAATGGGGAGTTTCGGGCTAAGCTCAAGGCGCGGACCTCTGCCTTTGGCTCAGGGGTCTCTGATGCATACAAAGCAGCCAGACACAACCTTCGGAGGTCCATCAAGAAGGCCAAATGGGACTACAGGGACAAAGTGGAGTCAAGCTACCACAGCTCTGACACCAAGCGCCTGTGGAATGGACTGTGCTGCATCCCTGACTATAAAAAGAAAAACACAGTCAGTGTTCAGCCCACTGCATCTCTTGCAGACGAGCTCAATACTTTCTATGCTTGTTTTGATGCAGCCAACAAAGAACAGGTGCTATATCCTCAAGGGGGCAGTGAGTCTGTCACTCTGATCCTTGAAACGTCTGACTTGAGAAGGTCCTTCAAATAGGTCAATCCTCGCAAAGCTCCGGGACCAGATGGCATCCCAGGCCGTGCCCTCAGGGTGTGTGCTGACCAGCTAGCAGGTGTGTTCACCAACATCTTCAATCTCTCCCTGAGGCAGTCGGTGGTCCCCACTTCCTTCAAGGCATCCACCATCATTCCTGTCCCAAAGAAACCGGTGGTCTCCTGTCTGAATGACTATCGCCCGGTTGCACTGACATCAGCCATTATGAAGTGCTTCAAGCAACTGGTCATAGGTTACATCTGCTCCTCCCTCCCTGACATGCTGGATCCTCTCCAATTTGCTTTCAGAGCAAACAGATCTACAGAGGATGCCATCACGCTAACAATAAACACTGCCCTCACCCACCTGGAAAGAGGAAATACATATGTAAGAATGGTGTTCATAGATTACAGCTCGGCATTCAACACCATCATCCCCTCAAAACTCATCTTGAAGCTTGACGACCTTGGGTTGGGGACGACCATCTGCAGATGGATTTTCTCTTTCCTCACAAACAGGCCCCAGGTGGTGAGATTCGGCAAACATACGTCTTCATCACTCATTTTAAACACAGGAGCACCGCAGGGCTGTGTGCTTAGCCCTCTCTTGTATTCCTTGTTCACCCACGAATGTGTTGCACAAACACCATCATCAAGTTTGCAGACGACACAACCATCATAGGCCTTATCACTGACAACGATGAGACAGCCTACAGAGAGGAGGTGCTGGCACTGAGTAATTGGTGCCTGGATAACAACTTGTCTCTTAACGTCAGCAAAACCAAGGAGATGATCGTGGACTATCGGAAACAGCAAGGCGGAGAACACCAGGCTATCTACATCAACGGCGTAGAAGTTGAAAGGGTTAACAGCTTAAAGTTCCTCGGAGCAAACATCAATTTTTTTTTACCTTTATTGAATCTAGGCTGAGTGACTTGTTTTTCTCATCATACACATTTCATTGTATGTTGACCCTGTGTTAACCTATATATGACAAATAAACCTAAACCAAACCAAACCAACCTAATGTGTGATTGTGGTTAGAACACCTGTTTACATCTTTTCCATACAGATAGAAAAACTGTGTTGAAAAAGATCTTTATATTTACTAGTGATGTTTACCCTGAGGTATTTAAAGTGATCCGCTAACATAAATGGGAAGGTGTCTTGTGTGGCAGAGAGTTCACTAGAACAAACACACTAATTCAAATTCATTTTGAGTCCAGATATCTTTTGAAATTCTTCTGGTTCATTAAGGACTACTGGTACAGAGGTTTGTGGGTCTGATATATACAGTACCATATCATTTGCATATAGTATTATTTTCTGTTCAAGTCCTTCTCTGGTAATCCCCTTCATCTTTGATGCATTTCAAAAATGAATGGCCAATGGCTCAATGACCATTGAAAAAAGCAGTGGTAATAGGCGGCATCCTTGTCAAGTACCACATTCTAGTTTGAAGTAGTTTGAAATAATCTTGATAGATAGATAGATAGATAGATAGATAGATAGATAGATAGATAGATAGATAGATAGATAGATAGATAGATAGATAGATAGATAGATAGATAGATGTCAATACAAACAGAGGCTTCTGGACTGGTATAAAGTAGTTTGATCCATGCACATATGTTTGAGCTAAACCCAAATTTGTGCAATGTGGTGAATAGGTAGTCCCATTTAGCCATGTCAAATGCTTTTTCTGCATCCACATTTTATGAGTGAGTATATTAAATTAAACATGTAATGGCCGACCCCTTACCCGGCCGGCAGCTACACCTCCAAGTCCTGTGGCCTGGATAAATTACTGATCTGAATCTAAATAACAAGCCGTACCTCTAACAAATGAAAATTTTCCCCACAATCGACGGTTTAATCAAGCACGCAAAAAACAGATGATATGTAAAAATAGGTAATTAATTATATTAAATGAGCAATAACAAGAAAAAAAATGCACAATAAATAAATATATATATATATATCCCTCCACCAAAGCAACAACACCGTGTATATATATATATATATACTAGCAAAATACTCGCGCTTCGCAGCGGAGAAGTAGTGTGTTAAAGAGGTTATGTAAACATATATATACATAAACATATATACTTATATATACATATATACATATATATAGTATATACATATACACATTCACATATATATACATATATCAACATATATATACACATACATATACACACACATATATATATATATATATATATATATATATATATATATATATACATACAGACACATATATACATATACATATTAACATATCTACATATATATACACATATATACATATCTACATACATACACATCTATCTATCTATATATATATATATATATATATATATATATATCTCTATCTCTCTCTCAATATATTGTGATGGACGGCCGGCTACAAACTCCGGTCGTCACCCCCAGGCCGCCAGGAGGAGCCCTCCGGACAGCATGATCGTGCCCCGAGTTCCAGCAGGGCCTCATGGACTATGTAGTTTGTATACACAGCCCTGCTGGATACCTTGGGGACCACCAGGAGTCACTGTAGGGGGGCTCGTGGGCTCTTATGTGCCCTATAACCCGGGAGTACGTCACGGTCACGTGACAGGAAGGAACGACGTGCTCCCGGGGTGAAGAAAAGGACTGTTTACCCTGACCTGGAAGGAATATGGACTTGTGGGTTTGGCCAGGAACCACTTCCGGGTCAGGGGATATAAAAGGACTGTGAGAAAGCCCAGACACTGAGCTGAGCTGGGAGGTAGGAGGGCGAAGTGTCTGGGCGAGGAGGATTGGTTTGTATTGGTGATTTATTGTAATTATATGAGTGTGGAGTGGAGGGTGCTTTGTGCACAGTACAAGAAAATAAAAGAGTCTTGGACTTTTATCCAGTGTCTGGAGTGGTACCTGAGGGTGTTAGAGGTGGCTCCACGCCTCTACTGCTACAATATATATATATAGATATATAGATATATATATCTATCTATCTATCCTTCTATCTATATATGTATATATATATATATATATAGAGAGAGAGAGAGAGAGATATATATAGATAAATATATATATATATATATATATCTTTCTATCTATCTATATATATATATATATATATATATATATATATATCTATACAGTAATCCCTCCTCCATCGCGGGGGTTGCGTTCCAGAGCCACCCGCGAAATAAGAAAATCCGCGAAGTAGAAACCATATGTTTATATGGTTATTTTTATATTGTCATGATTGGGTCACAGATTTGCGCAGAAACACAGGAGGTTGTAGAGAGACAGGAACGTTATTCAAACACTGCAAACAAACATTTGTCTCTTTTTCAAAAGTTTAAACTGTGCTCCATGACAAGACAGAGATGACAGTTCCGTCTCACAATTAAAAGAAGGCAAACATATCTTCCTCTTCAAAGGAATGCGTGTCAGGAGCAGTGACTGTCACAGAGATAGAGAGAAAACCAAACAAATCAATAGGGCTGTTTGGCTTTTAAGTATGCGAAGCACCATGGCACAAAGCTGTTGAAGGCGGCAGCTCACACCCCCTCCCCCCTCAGGAGCAGACAAAGAGAGAGAGATAGAGAGAGACAGAGTTTGTTTTTCAATCAAAAATCAATACGTGCCCTTCGAGCTTTTAAGTATGCGAAGCACCGTGCAGCATGTCGTTTCAGGAAGCAGCTGCACAAAAGATAGCAACGTGAAGATAATCTTTCAGCATTTTTAGACGAGCATCCGTATCGTCTAGGTGTGCGAACAGCCCCCCTGCTCAATCTCCCTACGTCAGGATCAGAGAAAGTCAGCGCAAGAGAGAGAGAAAAGTAAGCTGGGTAGCTTCTCAGCCATCTGCCAATAGCGTCCCTTGTATGAAATCAACTGGGCAAACCAACTGAGGAAGCATGTACCAGAAATTAAAAGACCCATTGTCCGCAGAAATCCGCGAACCAGCAAAAAATCCGCGATATATATTTAAATATGCTTACATATAAAATCCGCAATGGAGTGAAGCCGCGAAAGGCGAAGTTTACCAGTTTACATCTCTCAACTTGTTAAAAATTTGTATATAATCAATTTATATGAACCTTTACTTCAATAATATACACATTATGTTTGTATTGCGTGCGCACCTTACTGTGTAATTATTTCAATGAACTTGTGGTATTGTTGAGCACATAGTGTCCCTATTTATACTCCACTACGCAGCGGCTGAATTTGATCACGCATTCACACGTATAATAATAATAATAATTCCTTACGCTTTATAGCGCCTTTCTTACTACTCAAAGCAATTTGTAAAAATAAATAAATAAATAAAATAACAGAAAGGAAGCCCCCCGGACACAAACCAGTGATCATTTAACTGTGAGTTAGCATTTTACTCCTACCACCACCTTTTCATGTTAGATACGCCGCATTATAATTTTGAGCACTATTTTTTTATTTTAAACTGTCATAAATAAATTATATCAAAAAGGTTTTTTAAAAAGCCAATTCAAAGCAAAGAGGGTAAGTAATAACTATTTTCTTTTGTAAGTCAATCAAAAATGCTTAAGCCTAAAAAAACATCGTCATGTCAAAATAAGAGACTCTTTCGCCTGGTTGACGTGAATCATCTTTAAATGAAATGCTGCCAATAAGGAATAATAGAAATCACCTTGCTGCTTTCTAACTTTGACGAACTAAAGTTTTATTAGGTGAAAAAAATGATCGCCCGTGACAGATACACTTAATCAGTAGTGTGTGCGACCTACGATTTGTGACTTTGAGTGTGTGTGTGTGTGTGTGTGTGTGCGTGCGTGCGTGCGTGCGTGTGTGTGTGTGTGTACATGCATATGTACGTGTGCAGGTGTGTTGTTTTGTCAGTTTTACTATAAAAACAGTTAAACGTCAGTTATTTGTGAAGCAGGAATATTCTGGTCATTTTGATCCCTGATCAACATTTTAAAGAAACAAAGCAACTCCAGTGTTTTCCTCCATAACATCCTTTCAGCAAATGGGACTAAGTTCCTTGCTGAAACATATCGCCCTTTAATGAAATGCTGCCAATACGGAATAACAGATATCACCGGGCGGCTTTCGGTCACTGATAAACCAGTGTCTCATGAGGTGAAAAAAGGGGATTACTGCGGTTGCGATCAGTGCTTTCCGGTAACTCGGCTTTTGAGAAGAATCTGTCATGGGAGGGACAAGAGGGAGTGAGTCACGCGGGTACAATGAGCCGGGGCGGAACAGAGCTGGGCGAAGAGGCGGGTATCTGTGCGAATGTTTTAAATAATAAAAGTAAAAAAAGTGCTTTGAAATCGAGTACCCCCAACCAAGAGGGCTTACGAAACAAAACGCGACAGACAGGCATATGCTACTTGTATAAAATATGCACAGTAATTACAACAGTGTTGAAGCAATGATGAAGTGAAAGGGAGATGCTAAACATGGGTGGCCGCGTTGTGCCTGCCTGTAAATCCCAACCAATGTATATATCTGAACGGATGTATCTGAACCCATGTATATATCTAAACCAATCTATTTAAACCAATATATATATCTAAACCAAAGTATATCAACCAATATATATATCTCAACCAATGTATATATTTCAACGGATGTATTCAAACTGATGTATATATCTGAACGGATGTATCTCAACCAATGTATATATATCAGAACGGATCTATGCAAACCAATTTATATATAGCTCAACCAATGTATTTAAACCAATGTATATATCTGAACGGATGTATTCAAACCGATGTATATATCTCAACCAATGTATCCCAACCAATGTATATATCTGAACCAATATACAGTGGAACCTCGAGATACGATCACCTCTGTATACGAGAAATTCAAAATACGAGGAAAGTATGAGCGAAAAATTCAGATCTAAATACGAGCATTGGCTCACGTAACGAGCCACGAGCCAGGCTGTGGGTATAGCTCGCGGCTTAGGGAGGGGGCGTGGTAGCTGTAGCGAGCCGCAGGGCGATCTGCGGTGTATGCGTTTCTCACCTAAGTGCACAGGTGGGAAACTGCCCACATCCATGATTGTTCCTGTGGCTGATGGGCTGGGCAGGGTTGCCACCCGTCCTTTAAAATACGGAATCGTCCCGTATTTGAGAATAAAATTGCGCGTCCCGTTTTGAATCAATATGTATGCGTCCCTTATTTTTTTGTATTAAAAGTGGTAACCCTAGCAGCTGCCATGTCTTCCCCGCATATATAGAGAAGCGCGAGCCGGTTAAGGGGGAGAAGAAGTAAAAGAAAAGAGAGGAGAGAGAACGGAGGTTGCAGGAGGAGGCAGGAATCCGCAGCAGTAGGAAGTCGGTGCGAGAGAGCGAGCGAGTACAGGCTCGCGTGTAGCTGAACAGGCGAGCCAAACAGCTGAAGCAGGACGGTGTAGAGAAGGTCAGCTGCATTAAGTGTCTCGCCTGTTGCAGAGCCCGCATGGGAGAAGCAGGTGAGACGCTAACAGAGAAGAAGCACCAGGGATTGTCATCTGTTTTTTTGAAGACTGCTTCCTGTTGACGTTTTAACCTCATGTTAAAGGATTGTTATTCTTATGTACTTTAAACCTCCACTTCACAACTGTTTTAAGGATTATTTATTTAAAGATTTATTGAATGCTCTACTGCACTTTGGACACCTGTTTTGATTCTTTTAATAATCAGTTATATTATTTACCAGTGTTATTTATTAAAGGTAGACTACAGTATATATAATTTATCAGTGTTATTTGTTAGGAAAATTGATTTTTATGTTAATATATTTGGGATGCGGAACGAATTAA